>NC_041391.1:417057702-417178598 GCF_002162155.2 Triticum dicoccoides | reverse complement strand
CGGCTCTCCAGCCCTCACCCTCTGGTCTTGTCCATGGCATCGCGACCTGGCATGCCAGCGACGGCTGAGACCAGCTCGAGGGCCGGGACCCGAGGACGTAGAGTTTCGACATCTAACCCAGCTTGCGCGTTAAAGGGGGGTGCCTGAGCATCGCAACTCAGGGCTCCTACCGGCTCTCCAGCCCTCACCCTCTGGTCTTGTCCATGGCATCGCGACCTGGCATGCTAGCGACGGCTGAGACCAGCTCGAGGGCCGGGACCCGAGGACGTAGAGCACCGGCATCTAGCCAAATTTGCAGGAACATACTCCAAGATAAGGTCCAGAGCCAGGCGCAACCCGCCTTGAGGTAGGGCCCCGTGAGTCCCGCGCTGGCTCACGGGTGCCCAGATACACCTCGTCAAGCCCTACCGTGCCAGCCACGTGTCAGGGCGGAGCTGTACACGCCCCGGGGGCTCCTCCCGGAGGGGCCCCCCTCCCACGTACCAGTGGAAGCACCATGCTCCATGCAGGCTGACGACACTGCCGAGGAGCGGCTATGCCCGTACACATACATAAGCGCTATGATCCGCGCTGGTGATAAACAACTGAGGGTGGCCCCCGGGCCGCATCAACCTCAAGGAGCCCAGTGCTCAATGTCTATCCCCATCGCAACGCCTCCCCTCAGGAGTGCCGCGCGAGGGGCTGGGCACGGGGGCTATGCCTGGGTTACGCCCAGACGCACGCCACCTAGCCAGGCCCCCCGGGCCTGGTTCGTCGCACGTCCCTCCCCGAGCGGAGCCAAGGTACGAAGGCCGTTTGAGCGTCAAGGGGGACTCCTGAGCATCGCGACTCAGGAGCCTAACTGGTCACGTAGCCCCTCACTCCTTAGTTCCGAAAGGCTAACGATGGTTGAGGTATGTGCGGGGCCGGGCTCTGCAGACGTAGAACGGTAGATCCACCCGCATCTCACCTCCCTAAGGAGTCACCCCCACATCTCACCTCCCTTCTTATTGTTCAAGCGCCAAGGGGGACTCCTGAGCATCGCGACTCAGGAGCCTAACTTGTCACGTAGCCCCTCACCCCTTGGCCCCGTCCTGGTTTCCGGTCGGGGCTAACGACGGCTGAGGTATGCGCGGGGCCGGGCTCTGCCGGCGTAGAACAAATGCAAGTAGGAAGGAATAGCGCAAAGTTTAGGGAATTCAAAAGCAAATATTATAGTCCATACTGTTATCTCAGCACCAAATGCAAGTTTTAACGCCTCTCCGAGGCATGGTACATGTGCAGGAATTAAAAGCAGGACGGGAGCCATGACGGAGTCACTTACCGGCGGTGGAGCTGCGTGGAGCGGGTTCGCCTTGTGGAGCAGCAGGGCCAGCAACGCTCCTCTTCGGCTTGGTGCTGAAGGCCCGGAACTTCCCCAGCAGAGCCTCCGCACGACCCTTCACGGCCTCAGTAGCGGCAGCGGCAAGCTCGCCGCTCGCTGGTTCCAGCAGGCTGTCGAGGTCGACGTTGGGGTCGCGAAGATAGATGTGGGTGAAGACCGGCGTCAGCGCTGCAGAAGACAAGACGCGCGCCTCGGCCTCAGCCGTAGGGCCAAGGCCAAGGGTGACATCTTCAAGAGCACGAACCAGGAAGAGAAGCAGCTTGGCGGGGCCATCCTCCTCGCCGGCCAGCGGGCTTTCCAGGCCGCTCTCGTAAAGCGTCTTCAATGAAGTGCGAGCCTTCTCCTCCATCTTCGCAAAGGCCACACGATCCTCGGCAAGGACCCGTGCCTTGTCGTCCATCTCAACCTTCCTCGCCTCCAGCTCCTGCTCCAGCGCGCCCAGGCGATCACGGCACTTCTTGAGCTTGGCGTCCCGGTCCTTGACAGCCGCCTCGCGAGCCTTCATGCTTTCCTCCTGCTCTTGGCGAAGGCGGGTCTCCTCGGCGAGCTGGGCTTGCAGGCCCTTCAGCTCGCTCTCCAGCGCCTCGCAGCGACCTCGGACGTTAGCCACCTCCCCCAAGGCGGCGTCGCGGGCAACCTTCGCCCCAAGGACGGCCTGCTTCTCCTCGTCGCAAGCCGTCGAGGCCTGGACCAGCGCCGCCCGAATTGAAGCATCGGAGCAAATCCAGCCAGAAGCTAGCTCCAAGCACCCGGCCACTAGACGAGGGTCAGCGCCCAGAAGATCCTGCCGCAGACGGTCCAGTTTGGCAATAGCGTGATCCAGAATAGTGGTCGGGGAAGCAGCAGTCGGAGGAGTAGGAGGAGAAGACGGCAGCGTAATCACGGTATCCTGAGGTGGCACCTGCTGCGCCACGACGACTGTGGTGGCGGCATCAGGCAAGGGCACCTCGGGAGTCGCTTGGGCCATGGGGGCTCAGCTCGCCCCAGCCGGCTCAGCCAGGCCTTGCGAGGATGCACGGGCAGGAGAGGCCCGTGCGTCATGGTCACCTGCTTTCACGGGCAGAGGCGCTGCCACAGATGGAACCTCAGGAGCTCCCTTCGACTTCTTTGCCGCGGGCGCCAGCCTAGCCGGGAGATACGAGCGTCAAGCCTCAGCAACAAAACAATAAACAAGACAGGAATCAAGCACTTACAGGTCGTCGCTTGCGGGCTCGACCAGCCTCCGGCCGTACTTGAAGCCCGAGAGCCGGCTGCAAGGGTCAGCCTCAAGGAGCTCGGGAGCAAGAGGCGCGCCTGCGGATCGCTTCGGGGCTGGGGCAGACCCGCGGGGGATCAGCCCGGTTGTCAGGACCCCGACTCAATGCCACATCGATCTAGCATGTAACACCTCATATCACTTTGCGGCCTCACGCACGGTATTCCCACGGGTGTCGCCTTACCTTTGCCCGGGACCGTTTGCGCCTTTTGGCACACGTATATGACAGTGTCGCTAGCATCCATATGATAAGGAGCCCGGACTGACATGGCTAGTCGTAAACCCAAAGTGGCACAAACTTACAGGGACAGGCATCCATGACCCAGCATCGAACGTGTCGGTCATCAGCGGGTGAATCCAGGCTGTAGCACTGGGCTAGCAGGACTCCGGTGAACCGGGCTGTAGCGGGCTAACAGGACTCTGGTATTCATCGCGTGACATTTCCCCGAAGGGACAGACACAGGAACGAAGAAGGACACATGCCGGCCAGCCTAAGTGTTCCGGAGCAGTAGCAAGCTACCATGGCTCAATGGAAACACTAGGAGACATTTCCTGGTAAGAGAGGCTACTAAGAATAAACAACTAGATAGTCAGATCCCACACATACCCTGCATTTCAATAACATACACACAATATGCTCGATATGTGCAAATACAACATGGCATCACAACATGACTCTACAACTCAAGTATTTACTCAATAGGCTCCTAGGAGCGAGATATTACAAACAGGGGTCTCATGACCCAACATTCAGAGCATACAAATCAAGCACAAGCGGAAGCTATCATGTCTGGGTACAGACATCTATAAATGGAAAAGGCTGAGAAGCCTGACTATCTATCAGATCCTGCCGAGGGCACAAGATCGTAGCTGAGGTAACAAGCTAAACGTCAAAGTCCACACGGAACTACTAGCGAGACCGAAGTCTCTCTGCAAAAACATAAAATAGGCAAACGTGAGTACAAATGTACCCAGCAAGACTTACATCAGAACTATCTACATATGCATCATTATCAACAAAGGGGATGGTGGGGTTTAACTGCAGCAAGCCAGCTTTGACACGGTGGCTATCCTGAACTACGACTGCAAGTAACTCTTTGAGGTGGCGCACATGAGTCCACATATTCACCATATCAATACACCACTATGGATCCGCTCCCGTCTCCCTATGAGAACGCCATCCATAGCACTCACGCTTATCTTGCGTATTTTAGAGTATCCACTTTCACTTGTCTATGAACTGATATAAGCAACCCAGAAGTCCTTTTCCGCGGACACGGCTATTCGAATAGATAATGTTAACCCTGCAGGGGTGTACTTCTTCACACACGCTCTCACCACTTACCGCCGTTTACACGACATGTACTCGGCAACCTTCAAGCGGAAGCCCAACGTGGGTGTCGGCCACGACCTACCTAATCACCTAAGTCTCTAGTCCAGGTTTATCGCCTATTCGGGTTCCATCCATGAGGAGATCCGGCCGGAGTTTCGCTCACAGCCCCAAACGATGTGAACAGGGTTCCCGAGACACCAAACGGGCGCTCGGTACACCATGCCACATACCTACCGCATCACAGCCCACCCCTACGGTCAGCGCTGTCCACGGCCTCCAGTAAGCTACAAACACCAGAAACTACTTGCAACTCCTGGACAGAGAACTAGGGTGAATAAGAAGCCGAGAGGGTCCATTGGTTTCGGGCCCAATGCATGGTAGTAGCTGAATCATGGATCACAAACACAGAACTCAGTTCCTGAGGACGGCTTCAATGAGACAACCCACCATGTACTCCTACATGGCCTCTCACCGCTACCTTTACCAAATCGTGTTCACACGCTTAGCTCACACACTGTAGGACATGTTCACACACCTCTGATTCATCCCGGATGAATCAGACCTGACACAACTCTAAGCAATAGCAGGCATGACAAACAAACATGAATGAGTAGGCACAACAGGGCTCAAACAACTCCTACTCATGCTAGTGGGTTTCATCTATTTACTGTGGAATGACAGGTCATGCAAAGGATAAAGGGGTTCAGCTACCGCAGCAAGTAACAGTTGAATCGTTGTTGTCCTAATGCAGTAAAAGAGAGCAGGAGCGAGAAAGTGGGATTGTATCGGAATGAACAAGGGGGTTTTGCTTGCCTGGCACTTCTGAAGATAACATTGAGTCTTCATCAGTGTCAACGATCACAACGTCTGAACATCGTCTACCGGGAGGGAACAGATACCGGCAACACAGAAGAAATACAATCAATGCAATGCACAATATGATGCATGCTCATGACATGGCAATATGAATGTGTTTTGAGCTAATGCAACTAGCAACAGATTAAATGAAGTTGGTTTGAATACAAGATTCAAATTCAAACTCCATATGTGATTATTCAAATGCCATTTAATTGATTTGTGCTAAACAGCAGCTATAAGTTGTTCTAACATGCATGAAAATGGTACAGATGGATTCCTTGAATTTTTCTGATAATTTTTCATATATAAATTATTTAATTTGGAGTTACGGTTGAATTTCTATGATTTTTAGAAGTTTATACAATTTCCTGAAATTTATAAATCATTTCCTGATTTATTTTAATTCCAGAAATACTTACTGCGTCAGCATTGCGTCACTATGATGTCAGCAGGTCAACAGACGCTGGTGGTGGTCAAACCTGACCAGTGGGGTCCACTGGTCAGTGACTGGGGCTGGTTAGTGCCGCTGACGTGTGGGCCCGGTCAACGGCCACGTCAGCACGGTTAAAACTGACGCGTGGGGCCACTGTAATTAGATTAAATTAAATAGAAAATAAACTAGGATTAATTAAAGCATGGGGCCTAGGTGTCAGTGACACGGTGCGGTGTTTAGTGGCTAATTAAGCCAGCCACGTCAGCAAGTGACGCCGGCGACCACGGCGACGGCGAGACTTCGCCGGAGTTGCTCGGGACGGTGCTACAGCCCGCGGCTGGTCGCGCTGAGGGCACCAAGAGGGAGCCCGTGCTCCCGCGCATCTAGGGGCGCACGCAGCTGGGCACAGGGAGGCCGGGGTTCGCCGGAAACGAGCTCCTGGCGGCGGCCGGAGTTCGGGCGTCGGGCGTTTCGACGCTGCTGCTCACAAACGAGGGAGCTGAGGCGCTGGAGGGGCTCTACGGGTCGCGGCAAGCACAACGGGTGCACGCCCGTGACCAAATGGTCACCGGGGTTTCGCCGGCGACGATCCCATGTGGCGGCGGCTGCTGTTAGCAAGGGGGCGGCGGCTACGGCAATCAAACGGAGGCGGGATTAGGGGGAAGATGACCGGGGGCTCATAGCGGATCCATTCGAGGCGGAGACGAGGCTGGGGACGGTCCGGAGCCGACGAATCGGGCGACGGCGACCGGCGGGTCCGAGGAGGGGAAAAACGTCGGGGCGGCGCTTCGGGGGTTTCTGGAGGGGCGTGGCTCGGTGAGGTGGGTCGAGGACGGAGTGGCGGAGCTTGTGGGCTAGTCGGGGAAGCGAGGGAGGCCCGGTGGCCGTGGTGGCAGTGGACGGCGGCGACGAGCGCGCTCGGGCGCGAGAGGGGGGAGAGCAGAGAAGGGAGAAGGGGTCGGGAGAGAGTGAGAGAGAGGAGCGAGGGGGCTGCGTGGCATCACCCGAAGAGGCCAGGGCGAAGCGGCAAGCAGGAGGTGGCCGGGGCGGCGTCGGCGCTCGCCACCGAGCAGCTTCGGGGCGAGGGGGAGGAAGACGACAGAGAGGAGGAGGTGGGCTGGGCCGGAACAGAAGCTGGGCCGGCTCTGCTGCAGGTGAGCGCCAGGTAAGTGGCTGGGCTTCTCTCTTTTATTTCTGTTTTTTCTATTTATTTGCTCTGTTTTGACTTAGTTAATAAACCAAATCATTTTAATAAATCCTGAAATAATTGTGAGCATTAACTGAATTAGTACAGAGGCCCTCAACTATTTTCAGAATTGTTGGAGCATTTAAAAATATTAACAGTATTTAAATGCCCCAATTCAAATATGATAAGGTTTATTCAAAAATCCTAAAATGTCTTGGAAAAATATCCATCATCTCTGGATATGGTTTTCACCCTTTTCCATTAATCATGAACATTTTTGCAAACCAATTTGGGTTCTTTGAAAATATTTTGAAGTTGAACCTATTTGCATTGCTTTGGTGCTAGGGCTTGGTCCTCCCCATTTCAAAGTTCATGAACTTTAAACATGATGCATGAATGCCTTAATGCAACTAATGACAGACAAATTCTAGGGCTGTGACACCGGTCCGGTCCTTCTTCGGGATCGGGGGCAGGCTCCCGCCGCCCTGCTCGCCATCATCCTCGTCGTCATCACTCAGAGAGAGGCGGAGGGAGCGGGACCTGCGCCGGAGGGGGGAGCCCTTGACTCTGCCTCGCAGTCAGCCCCCTCTTCCCGCTCCCCTCCTTCCTTCTCTTTGCTGGAGTCGCCGGAAGACACGTCCACCGGGTCCTCGGGAGCCTCCGCGGGCACGGGCCCGTCCCTATTGAAGGCGGGCATGGACCCCACTACCTGCTCCCAGTCCTTGCGGAGGAACAGGGGCGTAGGAGCGCCCTCCAACCTCGCCACGTCGCCCCCAACCAAAGACTGGAGAACCGCAGCCAGATCCTCATCGGCCAAGACTGCGGGACTCGGGTGGGGCCTCCACATCGGAAGTGAGTACTGACGAAGCGGAGCCAGCTGGTGCTCCAGGAACTCCCTCAGCAGCGATGCACCAGTCAGCTTCGCCGCCGCCATGCTGTCCGGCCTCAGATCCGCGTCCATCTTCTCCAACATCGGCTTCGCACGAGGATCCACAAGCTCCACTCGGGACCAGTCGTCGGAGCTCGCGGGGTGCCCCGTGGGCAGGATCAGCCGAGGGTGGATGCGCCCAGCATCCACCAAGACCCACTTGCTCCTGAAGCCCTCGATCCTTTTCCCAGGGTTCGAAATGGCGATGGAGCTGCCATACGCGACGAAGCTCGCACACGCAGAGACGGAACCACGAGAGGTCCGGAGGGATAAGTAGTGGCGCAGCAAGGCCACTGAGGGCTTCACCCCTACGTGAGCCTCACAATAATAGGCGAAGATTGCCAGGAGAAGGAAAGAGTTGGGATGAAGGTGCAGAGCTTGAAGGTTATAGTGGTGGAGGACAGAGAAGAACTCAGAAAAGGGAGGCACCAGACCGGCGACAATGGCGCTCACGAAGAGCGGATAGAAGGTGCTTCCTTGGCCTTCAGGGAGGGCAGAGCCGGACTTGAACACCTTCGCCCCGTCGATGCCCTGCGCCGTCGCCATCTGGCGCACCCGGGCAAGGCTCGCCTCCGACACGTTCGGTGAGTCCAAGGCGGCAGAATACCAAGCTCTGGCCGGGGCTTGGCGAGGCGCCATGTCTGGCTAGGGTGCGCAGACGGAGTAGATCTGAAGGTTTCGGAGGCGGGGAGGAGAGGCGCAAGAAAGGGGATCTGAGCAGCAACTGGAGAAAGCAAAGAAGGCAAGGGACAGACGCCGCTCCTTTATCAACTCGCGCGGTTGCTGAGGCGCCCACGTCCAATCAACCGCCACGCGGTGCCCGAGGCCGCAGGCTGTTAGGGCCCGCGACGCTTCGCACTTGCCCTTTCGCCTCTCTGCTCGGCCAAGTCCGGGCGCGCCGTGGGCCCGGGGGCTACTGTCGGCGTTGTAGGAATGGGGGTCCCCAGACTTGCCTGCCTACGGCCTGCGGCGTGGCTCAAAGGGGGCCCAGCGCGGCCCATCTTCATCAACACGAGCTCAAGACCCTCGCGAGGGGTCAAGCCTCGCGGGGCGGACGACAAGGAGCTTCCTCAGGCACGGCCTCATCAGGTGGGCTCACGAGGAGGCGGAGAGTTCAAGGCGGGGTACCTCGCGAGGTGCCCATGACGCAAGCCATGACGACCAAGGGCACCAGTCGGGCGCCAGCCCGCGCAGTGTCCTCCTTTCCACTTTGGTGCAAAGGGAGCAAGCACAGGCGAGAGCATCAAGCAAAGACATCCGTTTCGGTGCAACAAGACCAAGACCAGCCCAACGGCAGGAAGGAAGTCATTGTGGAGCCCAAGCAGGCGTCACCACCAGAGCCTTTGGCAGGCGCGGACCAACTTTAGTCAGGATAGGTGTACCCGCTGTTCCCCTTTAAAATGGCCAATTGTTGGCGCCCTTCCCGCTCAATATTTGGGGAGAGGCCCAGGGCCTTTGCCTATAAATAGGACTAGCCACCCCCAGGGTAGAGGCATCTGGATCCACACCAAGAAACCAGTAGATAGAGCGACTGAACTCCTCCTACCAGTTCGTCACACCAGTCAAGAACAGACCCTCGCGAGGCTGTTCTTCCTTGTATTGTTCATCATCAGCCCAAGAGGCAATCCGCCACACAACACACTGGAGTAGGGTATTACACCACAACGGTGGCCTGAACCAGTATAAACCCCGTGCCTCTTGTGTTGTTTCTTCCGTAGTTTAGATCCTAGCGATTCGGTGAGGAGCAGGTAGATAGAGGGCGAAATCTCCGCGCGCACCCCAGTGTTCGAATCTCAAGGGTCTGCCGGAACCCGAAACCCGACATTGCAAATATTAGCAACAGAACCAGTATCAAATACCCAGGTACTACTGCGAGCATTAGTAAGGTACACATCAATAACATGTATATCACATATACCTTTGTTCACTTTGCCATCCTTCTTATCCGCCAAATACTTATTGCAGTTCCGCTTCCAGTGTCCAGTCTGTTTGCAGTAGAAGCACTCAGTCTCAGGCTTAGGACCAGACTTGGGTTTCTTCTCTTGAGCAGCAACTTGTTTGCTGTTCTTCTTGAAGTTCCCCTTCTTCTTTCCTTTGCCCTTTTTCTTGAAACTGGTGGTCTTGTTGACCATCAATACTTGATGCTCCTTCTTGATTTCTACCTCCGCAGCTTTTAGCATTGCGAAGAGCTCGGGAATAGTCTTGTCCATCCCTTGCATATTATAGTTCATCATGAAGCTCTTGTAGCTTGGTGGCAGTGATTGAAGAATTCTGTCAATGACACTATCATCAGGAAGATTAACTCCCAGTTGAATCAAGTGACTATTATACCCAGACATTTTGAGTATGTGTTCACTGACAGAACTATCCTCCTCCATCTTGCAGCTATAGAACTTATTGGAGACTTCATATCTCTCAATCCGGGCATTTTCTTGAAATATTAACTTCAACTCCTGGAACATCTCATATGCTCCATGACTTTCAAAACGTCGTTGAAGACCAGGTTGTAAGCTGTAAAGCATGGCACACTGAACTATCAAGTAGTCATCAGCTTTGCTCTGCCAGACGTTCTTAACGTCGTCAGTTGCATCAGCAGCAGGCCTGGCACCCAGTGGTGCTTCCAGGACGTAATTTGTCGGTGTACTAGAGTAGGGGTACCCTAGTATCCCGAACTTGTGCACGGGCAGTCGCAGCACCCCGCGGCAAGGCTTGCCGGGTGACCGCCAAGGTCCTCCGCGGTTCCTTTGGAGCCATTCTAGAACAAAGTATTCAAGCCAAGGAGACAAGGCCCTGGCAAGAGGAGCTTGCCGGGAAGGCCAACCAAGGCATCTCAAGGAACTTGCCGCGACGCGCCATGCGTCCCGGCAAGGCCCGGTGAGCGACAAGCTTCCGGACGCGACAAGACAACGACCGCGGCAAAGCGCTTGCCGCGGCCAGCTACCACTCTGTACCCGCGCTCCAGCACATCCACCAACGTGTCGCCCTGGGGCCTTTCCAGGCACGCGTGGCGAGAGGCTGTGCAGCCAGCGGTGCACGGTGGCAAGCGGCGCTGACAAGATTGCCATCGTGGCAAGCGGTGGCGTCCCTGACGGTCCCTTTCTGCACTATTTGGGCGACGCAGACGGGCATTTAATACCTTTGTCCCCTGCCGTCAGGGTTAGGTATGATACACTGTACAGGTAGTTGTACCAACTGCAATTCCTTTTCCATTTTTATCCTTGTCTATGTTGCCACCTGTCGGTGACCCCTTTAGCATATAAAAGGAGGCCCATGCGCAACGTAGAGGGGGGTTCGAAGGCAGAAAAACACTCACGCTCGGTCTCGTTAGCAGATCGTGTGTATTGTAGCACTTAGCGCTCCCGAACAAGAACTCAATACACTCAGACATGCAGCAGTAGGAGTGTTATCTCTCCGGAGAGCTCCGAAGCTGGGTAAACTGCTCGTGTGCTTCGCCTCGATCCGCTCTTCGTGCGATCTCCGCCCCCCGCCGAACCGAAAGGGGTTCGGTCCGCCGGTCCCATAGGTGTTCGTGGATCAGCTTCCCCGACATAATTCTTCTGTGGAGCAATGAGGATAATCCTCAGGTTATGGACCCAGTCCGTGTAATTGCTACCATCATCTTTCAACTTTGCTTTCTCAAGGAACACATTAAAATTCAACGGAACAACAGCACGAGCCATCTATCTACAACAAGCATAGACAAGCAAAATACTATCAGGTACTAAGTTCATGATAAATTTAAGTTCAATTAATCATATTAATTAAGAACTCCCACTTAGACAGACATCTCTCTAGTCATCTAAGTGATCACGTGATCCAAATCAGCTAAACCATGTCTGATCGTCACGTGAGATGGAGTAGTTTCAATGGTGAACATCACTATGTTGATCATATCTACTATATGATTCACGTTCGACCTTTCGGTCTTCGTGTTCCGAGGCCATATCTGTTATATGCTAGGCTCGTCAAGTTTAACCTGAGTATTCCGCATGTGCAACTGTTTTGCACCCGTTTTATTTGAACGTAGAGCCTATCACACCCGATCATCACGTGGTGTCTCAGCACGAAGAACTTTCGCAACGGTGCATACCCAGGGAGAACACTTCTTGATAATTTTAGTGAGAGATCATCTTAAAATGCTACCGTTAATCAAAGCAAGATAAGATGCATAAAGGATAAACATCACATGCAATCAATATAAGTGATATGATATGGCCATCATCATCTTGTGCTTGTGATCTCCATCTCCGAAGCACCGTCATGATCACCATCGTCACCGGCGCGACACCTTGATCTCCATCGTAGCATCGTTTTCGTTACGCCATCTATTGCTTCTACGACTATCGCTACCGCTTAGTGATAAAGTAAAGCAATTACAGGGCGTTTGCATTTCATACAATAAAGCGACAACCATATGGCTCCTGCCAGTTGCCGATAACTTCGGTTACAAAACATGATCATCTCATACAATAAAATATAGCATCACGTCTTGACCATATCACATCACAACATGCCCTGCAAAAACAAGTTAGACATCCTCTACTTTTTTGTTGCAAATTTTACGTGGCTGCTACGGGCTTAGCAAGAACCGTTCTTACCTATGCATCAAAACCACAACGATAGTTCGTCAAGTTAGTGCTGTTTTAACCTTCGCAAGGACCGGGCGTCGCCATACTCGGTTCAATTAAAGTTGGAGAAACAGACACCCGCTAGTCACCTCTGTGCAAAGCACGGCGGTAAAACCAGTCTCGCGTAAGCGTACGCGTAATGTCGGTCCGGGCCGCTTCATCCAGCAATACCGCTGAACCAAAGTATGACATGCTGGTAAGCAGTATGACTTGTATCGCCCACAACTCACTTGTATTCTACTCGTGCATATAACATCAACGCATAAAACCTAGGCTCGGATGCCACTATTGGGGAACATAGTAATTTCAAAAAAAATTCCTACGCACACGCAAGATCATGGTGATGCATAGCAACGAGAGGGGAGAGTGTAGTCCACGTACCCTCGTAGACCGTAAGCGGAAGCGTTATGACAACGCGGTTGATGTAGTCATATGTCTTCACGATCCGAGCGATCCAAGCACCGAACGTACGGCACCTCCGAGTTCAGCACACGTTCAGCTCGATGAAGATCCCCGGACTCCGATCCAGCAAAGTGTCGGGGATGAGTTCCGTCAGCATGACGGTGTGGTGACGATGATGATGTTCTACCGACGCAGGGCTTCGCCTAAGCACCGCAACGATATGACCGAAGTGGAATATGGTGGAGGGGGGCACCGCACACAGCTAAGGAACGATCACGAAGATCAACTTGTGTGTCTAGAGGTGCCCCCTGCCCCCGTATATAAAGGAGGGAGGGGGGAGGTGCGGCCGGCCCCTAGGGGTGCGCCTGGAGGAGTCCTACTCCCATCGGGAGTAGGACTCCCCCCTCTTGCCTTGGTGGAGAAGGAAAGGGGGGAGGGGAAAGAGGAAAGGGGGGCGCCCCCCTTCCTTGTCCTATTCGGACTAGGGGGTGAGGGGGCGCGCGGCCTGCCCTGGCCGGCCCTCCTCTTTTCCCTCAAGGCCCACTAAGGCCCATTAACCCCCGAGAGGGTTCCGGTAACCCCCCGGTGTTCCGGTAAAATCCCGATTTCACCCGGAACCATTCCGATATCCAAATATAGGCCTCCAATATATCAATCTTTATGTCTCGGCCATTTTGAGACTCCTCGTCATGTCTGTGATCACATTCGGGACTCTGAACAATATTCGGTACATCAAAACTTATAAACTCATAATAAAACTGTCATCGTAACATTAAGCGTGCGGACCCTACGGGTTCGAGAACTATGTAGATATGACCTAGAACTATTCTAGGTCAATAACCAATAGCGGAACCTGGATGCTCATATTGGCTCCTACATATTCTATGAAGATCTTTATCGGTCAAACTGCATAACAACATACGTTGTTCCCTTTGTCATCGGTATGTTACTTGCCCGAGATTCGATCGTCGGTATCCAATACCTAGTTCAATCTCGTTACCGGCAAGTCTCTTTACTCGTTACGTAATGCATCATTCTGTAACTAACTCATTAGCTACATTGCTTGCAAGGCTTATAGTGATGTACATTACCGAGAGGGCCCAGAAATACCCCTCCGACAATCGAGTGACAAAACCTAATCTCGAAATACGCCAACCCAACATTTACCTTTGGAGACACCTGTAGAGCTCCTTTATAATCACCTAGTTACGTTGTGATGTTTGGTAGCACACAAAGTGTTCCTCCGGTAAACGGGAGTTGGATAATCTCATAGTTACAGGAACATGTATAAGTCATGAAGAAAGCAATAGCAACATACTAAACGATCAAGTGCTAGGCTAACGGAATGGGTCATGTCAATCACATCATTCTCCTAATGATGTGATCCCGTTAATCAAATGACAACACATGGATATGGTTAGGAAACATAACCATCTTTGATTAATGAGCTAGTCAAGTAGAGGCATAGTAGTGACGTTTATGTTTGTCTATGTATTCACACATGGATCATGTTTCCGGTTAATACAATTCTAGCACGAATAATAAACATTTATCATGATATGAGGAAATAAATAATAACTTTATTATTGCCTCTAGGGCATATTTCCTTCGAAAAGAAGGTTGTAGAGTTGTTACTTATCATCCTGCAGTTCGCTGTTGTCTTGGATAAAGTGTAAATAAATAGTTTAATTGCCATCTTTTGACCCATTTTACTAACATTCTTTATCAGCTTCCTCACTTGATGCTGGTTCATCGATATCTCATTGCCCCATACGCAGAAAGGGTCGAAGTGCGGATCTTTACCAATGACATATGTACCTAAAAGCACCAAGTTAATATTAGAAGCTAAACAACAATTGAACAATGATGTAGTACAACACTCTTTTATAATATCTTATAACATCCAATACACTCACATATTAGATGAATTAACATCATCCAATACACTCACATATTAGATGAATTAACATCTTATATTATGGGCCGAAAGGAGTTTATTTCATTCTTACAAATTATCGGCCTATTAATTGCTGCTGTTTCCATGGGTTAGAGTTAATTTGAGCTAATTCGGGCTCAAATAGCCCTAAAGTATATCCAAACATGAGGGCTAGTTTGAGCTAGTTGCATCTAAACCACCCAAAAAAAACTATCCAACCCAAGAGGTGCTAATTGGAGCTAGTTCTCCTAGTGCATTTACTGTCAATCTAACCCTGTCATCCGAACACCTCTTTGGATGGAGTATTGGAGTTAGTTTAGGGTTAGTCGTGAGCTAGAAACTAACTCTAACCGCTAGCTAAGTTGAGTATCCAAACAAGGCTGTGTCACTGTTGTTGCTACTCTTCTACGCATATCTAGACATCATCAGAACATTAAGGTAACACTCTTCCTTGTTGCTATGTAGCCTAGGATTGCATATTTAGACATTAAGTACAGTGCATGTTGCTATGTAGCCTCAGATATATTACATATGGCCCTAGTTAACCTAACAATAAATGGTTACATATATATTCAGTTAAAAGTCCAATTCACCGATTAGTCCCTTATCAGCCCTGGGCCTATATGGTACCAGCTACCGATATCCTGAACAGTGAGTATATATAAGCCATGGGATGAAACTAACCTCAACGAAAAATAGCAGTCGTTCCCGAAATTGTCCTGTGTAGGTACATCGAGAGGCATGTTAAGCACAACAGGCTAAACATCAACCAAAATTATCCATGACAGACAAAATAATCTCCAAAAGATAGCTTCAGTGTGTAGGTTTAAGCACGCTAGTAAAGCAAAACAAGTGGAAAGGTCTGTTAACTGCCAAAGGCCTAACATTTAACAACAAGCAAACATAGTCATTCAAACTCGTATTGTGCCGGTCTAAGTACACTGGTTATTGTTAAATAAAAATGGAAAGGCGTGTTAACTACAAGATGCAACAACCAAATGTAGTCATTCATAGTGGTACTGTTGAAACTGGTACTGATGAAATTGAACTGCATAGTTCATACTTGCACATATAGAACATCACGTTGTGAATAACTGGATTAAACAAGCGTACTACGAACAACCAAAGATAATATTTGAAACTGGACATATGCTAACTATAAACAACCAAACAATCAAAAAACTTTAAAAGAGACATATGCTAGCTATAACAGGCTTAACAGCAAGCACATATATGCATTCCTATCGGTATGTTTAAAACTGGATTGATGAAATGTACTGCACAGTAAATAATTGCACATATAGAGCATCACATGTGAACAACTGAAATAAACAAGGCATACTACAAACAACTAAATATAGGAATTAAAACTGGACATATTCTCACTACACTACAAAAGGGACTCGACAAAAAAATCATGGGTTCCCCCTATGAAGAGGCACGACAAAACAAATCATGGGTTTCCTCACTTGTCACAGATGGGCTCGCTCCCGTGGGAAGAGCACGGACCCTGGATGCGCCATGTTGTCGCAGATGGGCTCCTTCCCCTTGGAAGAGCACGGCTGTAGGGTGCCCTCCCTGATGTTGCAGATGGGCTCTTTCCCCTTGGAAGAGCAGATGGGCTCTTTCCCCTTGGAAGAGCCGGAGAGGGTTCCCTCCTCATGGTCGCTGTCGATGAGGTCTGACTTGGAAGCTATGGATCGCAAGCCGGCGTTGCAGAATGTGTCCTTTAGAAATGACAAAAGGGTTCGATGGCGATGTAGAATGGCAAATTGTTGACAGCAAGCCAGAGGAGATCAGCGGCGGGGCCATGGATGAGATAGACATCGGTTGAACCCGAGGGGTTGGGGTGGGCTACTTAACCTATGACATAGCCCGCCTCAGGCCGTCGCTTTCGATGACCTCGATGTCGTAGCCCGCTGATTGAGTGCTTGCATCCAGTAATGGTCGTCAGCTTCCTCGGCGATGTTGGGCGAAGAGACCACGATACACCTCTTTTGGGCCAGTCCCTCCTCAAGCTCCACGGGAAGCGTACCCAGGCTTAGGTTGCGACGCTCTGTTGTGGGGGATCGGGATGGGGATGGGGATCTGTGGGAAAGGGGGCATTTGGCAGGAGTCATCTAAGAAACTCACGATGGCCTGGGTATGGAGATCGGCGGGTAAGCTGCACGGGAAAACCGGCAGATGTTGACAATCGAGGCCTTGCGGTAGTGGCGGCGGCGGGGACCTTTCTAGGGTTTCGAGTGAGGGAGGGGTGTGTGTGTGCACACGCACGCCCAAGGAGGTTTTGGTGTGTGTATGGATGGGGGGTGTGTTTGAGGAAATGATGCGGGTACTGAAAATTTTGCTATGCGGGAGTCAGGCGTGGGAGTGAAATGCCAGGGCTATTGAAATTTTTGATGATGGTGTATCGCACACGATACGGAGAAAATAAGAGCGTGTTAAAACACAGATATTTTCGAGGGATGCAGGCGGATTGGGAACAAGAAACATCACACATGGTCGAATGTGTTATCAAACAGAAAAAAGCTGCAGGCAGGTAGATATTTTTGAAAGGGGAAGCCTTGTGGAGCCCAATATACTCTGCAGATGTGCGCGTGACAGGGGCACTAACGTGGCACATGGTTAGTTTGAGTGAACCGTGTCTGTTGCGTCATCCGACTTGTCTAATGTTCATAAATTTGGCGAAAAATGATGCGGGAGAGGGCTAGAACACGAACACGCTTGCATGTTACCAAATTTATGTATGAAAAGGGTGCTTTGATGTTCAAATACCAAATGCAACTTCGATGTGGCACCTATCTTGCAAAGCGCATGGTATTGCTTTCCCCCCTCGTGTCGGCACTAAGGGAATCCTAAGATATGAATGCATGCCGCCCCCGACCGAGGTTCACCTAGCAAAGTGCAAAGTAGCTAGCAGCCCCCCTCATGTCGGCACAAAGGGAATCCTAAGCTATGAATGGATGGACCCCAACCGAGGTTCACCTAGCAAAGTGTGAAGCAGCAGCCCCCCACACACTTTCAGTCGGCAGGCCAGAGAGGCATCTCACCAAGATGGATCGTAAAATGGACCAAGAATAATCCACCTTAGTCATACAACCTCTCTCTTGTTGTTGGTCAAAGTGATGGCCGTCCATGCGACCCCGGAGATGGTCTAGCTCGCTAGTAATCATGCAAGTAGCTAGTCCCCAAAGACAAGCACTGCATGCATGTGGCCCAAGCATATGTATGGAGAGGTGTGTTTTTGAATACCCAATGGAACAACTTTGATGTGGCACCGTGATTTTGAACTAGAAATCCCCACACTAAGTGAGGGTTAGGTTGACGATGCATATGTATGTTACACCACACTTCAAGACGATGGCGGTGATTCATGCATGCATGCATGCATAGTATATGCGCTCAAACTTAATCAGTTCTCAATCTCACCATGACCAAAGGAAGAATCTGCCATGGTAACCAATCTTGTTGTCGGTCAAGGTGATCATGGATGTCCATGCGGGCCCACAAATATATAGGCTTGTCGCCGATAACCACGCGAGGGAGTGTACTGTTCCAAGACAACTACTACATGCATATGTATGGAGGTGATGCGTGCATGCATGTTTGAATACCAGTTCACAACATTACTGTGGCGTGTGCGTCGAAAATCATACAGTCCCCACACAGAGCAAGATCGGTTCATGACGTGTCGTTGTACTAGCCACTTTGACTCGATGGGAGGGATTCATGCATACACATGCATGTGTGTGTGCTCAAACTGTATCATGTCATCTGAGAGCATGACCTATATATAACGTATTACAAGCAAAAAATAATGCCCTCCTAATTCAAATTAACCTCTCTCGTTTTCAGGCAAAAAGTAGTGATGGACCAAGCGGGCCCACAAATGGAAAGCATCGATATTGTTGATAACCGCTTAAGTGGGTGCGAGAGGACAACCACCATTGGTTTGCATGTGGGCCAAACATATGTTGAATACCCAAAATGCACAACTTTGGTGTGCCACATGCCTCAAAAACCGTAAACCCCCCACCAGAGAGAGGTTCATGAAGCGTACTACATATGATGGTCCCCTTCCCCCTCGTCGACGCATACTATATGCTCCTACCATAATACAACCCCAAAAGAAACCTCCTCGATGGTGAAATTAATTAACCTCTCCCAATGTAGGTCAAAGTGATGCATGCATCAACGATGGCCTCATGGGCCCATGATGGAAGCGTCACACGTGAGTGTCCTAGCTAGGATAACCACCGCCTGCATGCATGTGGCCCAAAGAGGTGCTGTGTGATGTTTGAATAACCAATTTCACAACTATGATGTGGCACGTGCCTTGGAAACTGATAAGTCCCGAGACTGAGTGAGGTGTACTTGTTCATGGACGCGTATATATCGCATATATGCTAGTCCCCTCCCACCTCTTCGACGCGTACTATATATGAGTGAGGTGTACTTGTTCACGGACGCGTACGTATAGCATATATGCTAGTCCCCTCCCACCTCTTCGACGTGTACTATATACCACCATAACACAAACAAAAAAGATTCTACCTTGCTGGTCAAATTAACCTCACTGCCGGCTGTTCGTCAAAGTGATGGACGACGACCTCGCGGGCCCACAGAAAGCGTCAGACGCGAGTGTCGAGTGTCGTGTAGGACAACCATCAACTGCATGTGACCAAAACATGTATGTATGAAAGGGTTGTGCAATCTTTTAAATAATGAATTCATGACTCTGATGTGGCACCTGCCTAACAAAACGGCCAACCCACATGGTGGCTCACAACTCGTAGTGTACTGCGAGCCACCCGCCACCCCCTAGATGCACACACCCACACACACATACCGCGAATCCACCGCAACTATGATGCATGTTAAATTATCCCGTGATAACCCACAAGTATAGGGGATCACAACAGTTTTCGAGGGTAGAGTATTCAACCCAAATTTATAGATTCGACACAAGGGGAGCCAAAGAATATTTGAAGGTATTAGCAGCCGAGTTGTCAATTCAACCACACCTGGAGATTAATTATCTGCAGCAAAGTGATCAATAGCAAAGTAGTATGATAGTTTTGATAATAGTAGCAGCAGCAACGGTAACGGTAACAGTGATAGCAGTAATTTGGTGGCAAGTGTAACAGTGATGATAGCAGTAGTAACTTGGCGAGAATAATAGAAGATAAATTCATAGGCATTGGATCGGTAACTTGTTGAATGATATTCATCATGAGACATTATAACCTAGGGCGATACAACACTAGCTCCAGTTCGTCAATATAATGTAGGCATGTATTCCGTAAATAGTCATATGTGCTTATGGAAAGAACATGCATGACATCTTTTGTCCTACCCTCCCGTGGCAGGGGGGTCCTATTGGAAACAAAGGGATATTAAGGCCTCCTTTTAATAGAGAACCAGAACAAAGCATTAACAGACGGTGAATACATGAACTCCTCAAACTACGGTCATCACCGAGAGTGGTCCCGACTATTGTCACTCCGGGGTTGCCGGATCATAACATGTAGTAGGTGACTATAACTTGCAAGATCGGATTTAGAACATGGATATAATGGTGATAACATTAACGGTTCAGATCTGAAATCATGGCACCCGGGCCCAAAGTGACAAGACTTAAGCATAGCAAAGTCATAGCAACATCAACCTAAGAACATAGTGGATACCAGGGATTAAGCCCTAACAAAACTAACTCAATTACATGATGAATCTCATCCAACTCCTCATCGACCAACGAGCCTACAAAGGGATTACTCACTCCCGGTGGGGAGCATCATGGAATTGGCGATGGAGAATGGTTGGTGATGACGAAGAACAAAGATCCCCCTCTCTGGAGCCCCAAACGGACTCCAGATCTGGCCTCCCGATGAAGAACAGGAGGTGACGGCGGCTCAGTCTCATGGATCACGATAATTCTTTCTCCTCGATTTTTTCTAGAAAAACATGATTTTATAGCGTCGGTTTCAGGGTCTGCGGGGCCACCAGGTGGGGGCAACCCACTTGGGCACGCCAGGAGAGGGGGGCGCGCCCTGGTGGGTTGTGCCCACCCAGGTGCCCCTCTCCTGTGAACATATGTTACCAAAGAAGGGACATTTTAATTTTGAAAAAAACAGAGATCATTAAGACATTTAAGTACATTAATAGATTGATTTTCTACGGGTCTAATGTGCAAAAATTAAATTTTAGCTACATGCACACGTGATAGTGCACCTAAATGGATGGCAAAAACACGTGTCTCATTGGGTGCATGTTTACTCCCCGTGCAAGAAATTTCAAACATTGAGAATCTTGATTTTTAAATTCTGGTACATCCAAAACTTATTTGGAGTTCATGAAACTTATCGTGTTGTCATATGGACACCAAAACAAAGTGGCATTGAACTTTTTTTTGTCAAATTTGAGACCAGTTTTGATGTAATCTTTATCTAATTACAAATGGGAGATTATTAATAATTGGCAACCAATATCCCAAACGGATTATTTATTCGAACCGTGAGCGTTAGACCAACAGTGGATATGTGTCATGCTTCGGTTAAGCAATAAAGCGGCAGCATTAATCATCCAAATAGAAAAACAATATATGTGATGCCACACGATTCATGTGCCATGCGAGCAGGCATGAGTTGACGGGACGCATGCGAGCAGTCCGCCGCGCACGTAGACCATGAGGTGTGCGTGCAGGTGTGTGAATTGACAGAGGCGTTCTCACTGCGCAGTGTCATCGGGAGGCATGCAAGTAGCTGTGTGAAACAACGGTAGGCATGCCAGCAATCCGGTGCGTAGGCTCCCCGGGAGGCGAGACAGCCGTTTGAACACCGCACGGCCTCTCTCCCACTATTCCATATTAATGGTGCGCCCGAGCGGCCGCACCCCCCATCCTCGCCACACACACAATCCTCTCTCTCTGCTTGCATCCTCGACGCCGCTCTCAGTCCTCAAAGGCGTCAGTGTATGAGGATGCCGCCGAAGCGCCCCATCGGAGAGAGTGGCGACGCTGGGGCTGCTGAAGCACCGGAGCATGGTGTGGAGATGGAGACAGAGGTTGTCGTCACCGCCAGCGAGTTATCACTGCACCCTGACATCATCGACGGTGTCGAGCTTCCACAGCCAGAGGCATAGTTCCACACCTACTCTAGTGGTGACTCGGGCGACGACCCCGACGATGACTCCGACGACCACTCCGGCGATGACTCCGACGATGACAAACAACTGGTTAGTCATCTATACCGATTTATGTGTCAAATAGATCCTAGGGTTTCTCTGATTACTCCTGCCTCCCCCTTTTTGGAATAGAAAGCCCATGATAATGTTCTCCCAATCCATGAAATCCGAGTAAGTTTTGTTAGATCCGTGTAGTGTATTGATTGTTTGAATGGTACAAGTGATAAGTGATTAGTTGTTTCATCTATGAAAATGATTTTTGCTAGTAAACCGCCTAGGGTTAGTGTTCGTGCTAATAATTCCTAGCCAGGACTTGACAATTGATTTTGAATGACCTACATATGTTTGTGCCATTATTTTCTTCAAGATTGGTCTATACATAGACGACTGTGCTTAAAAATTGAACCATAATCTCTGGATATGTATAAATAAATAGCCATAAATTCCTATTCCTACTTCACGGCATGTAAACATTGATTTGATGCCAAATTTGTTTTACTATTTGTATAGGTGCTGTCTGACGACGTGGACAACAAGGATGAAGATGGCCAGAGGAGGTACAAGAGGCAAATCCCGAGGGAGCTTTATGAGGAATGCATAACAGGCGTATTAGGACCTGGAACGGCGGCTATCGATGCCCATTTTTCAACCACAAGCTTCATAACGCGTATCTAAGTGTTCTGGCGCATGGAAGAGGACGGGCCGTTGGCTCCTTCAAGCAAAAGTATTCTCACTGGGTGGCGCACGACGCGTACACCAAGTACATAGAGAAGCTTCAGGATCGTGCCGGCCCGTGAGATGAGATGTGGGATCGAATTATGTATGCTTGAGTATGCTTAATGACGGTTGAAGTATGTACTTATGGTTGAACTATGCTTGTGTACGCTTATTATCTATGTCTGAGTATGTTTAATCTATGTTTACTTATGTCTAAATGTGGGATATGGATGCAATCAGTTCGGTTGATGGAATCTACCTCCATCATGGTTTATTGGCCCCCTTTGTAATTTGTGTTAAATTTTGACCAAAGATTTAACTGACAAAATGTTAGTGCAGGTCCGTAAAAAATATATCGTTGGATGCGTATTTGAACATAGTGTTCAGTGATATAATTTTTTGTGACATGCATAAAAATTTCTTAGTTAAATATTTGGTAAACAATTTGTACAAATTACAAAGGGGACCAATAAACCAGGACGGAGGTAGTACTTCAATCACACACGGTTCCCAAAATTGGAACCGTGTGCAATGACTTTCATTTTTCCTGTTGCGTCAATCACACACGGTTGGCTCTAGCAATCCGTTGCCTCCAAAATTCTTTGTGGGACAGAAAACCCTCACCACCCAATTCAAAAAAGAAAAAAAGAAAACCCTCACCATCCCCACATCACAAAAACCCTCACCCCGCCCGCCACCCCCTCCGGTCCCCATTCACACCTGCACAAGCTCCTCCGCGTCTATGCATGGCAACGCCTAGCGCGGCGGTAACCACTTAGCTCAACACATGCCACTGCCGCTAGGTTGTCGGCAAAGCCCACCACATTTTGCCACTTCCTCTTGCCGTCGCCTATCGCCATCGAATTTCTCGACACTGCTCGCGGTCGACCCAGCTCCGCTCGGTTGGCAAATCTGCCGTACTGAGGGTTCTTTCTCATGGACAACAAGGTAACTAATTTAATGAGATATTATCTCATCTCTTATCCCAGTTCATCTGCCTCCTTTAATCACCCAGCCGAAATCGCCGTGAATTCATTTTTATTCAAGCTGATTTGAGGGTTTTCTTCAGTTCATAGGGTGTACAGTGCGCGGGCACATCAGGACTTTGTGGCCTCCACCAGACACTCCATCTCACCGTACAAGATGACTTGAGGATGCGCGCGGTATGTTCAATCTCACCCTAAATCAGTTGGCATGGCCTACTTTCCTGAACATATTCTAAATATTGCTACATTTGGATAAAAGGTGCCACATGCACAATATACGTCAAAGGGGATTTTCCCCTCTTCTTTCTATATTAGGCAAATTAATGATGTATTGTTCTTTCGATTACTCTCATATTTCCATGACATCATGTTTACCCTATCTGTTTAATTATAGATTTTTGTCCTTCGATTTCAACTGTTGTACAGTTCTTTCAATTTGGGCCCATATTTTCATGTTACCATATTTTCTTTAACAATCCTACCATTTTCTGCAGCACGTCCCTTGCTATGCAACATAATCTGTAGTGCACAATCTTTCCCTTTACATAAATCAAGACTGTGGGGATGTCATACTAAACACAAACCATAGATTTACAATCATTGCTACTATAAGACTTGATGAACGTGGTGACTCCTATTTTGGCACTGGCATTTGGAAAGAAATTTCTAAGTTTTATGTACTGAAAGCTGGCACTATAATTGCACTTCACATAAAAGGGCCATGTCATGAGATCTATGCTAACTTCCCCGATGGTATCATTCGTCCAGACTTTGTTCGAAGTAAGTTTTCTTTTCAAGTATTTGCATGTTGACATACCCAGCAATATCAAATGAATTGTGTAGTATTTAAGCATCCAATTGTTATTCCATTTTCTTACTATATTCCTACCTAATAACTTCTAGTTACCAATACACTTTTCTATTGCCTTGTTTTAACTAAATATTCGATGTACTCCCACTTCTATCAGAAAGCGCCGCTGACAAGGAGACTCCGGAAGGGGAGAACGAGGCTGCCAACAAATGGAGGCGGGGCGAGCAAGAACCGCAAGCGACTCCAGCAGGCCTAGACTTCGTCAGCAACCTCCCCGATGATATGTTGACAGTCATCATCTCCCTCCTCCCAATCAAATATGGGGCGCGGACAACCATCCTTTCCCGGCGGTGGCGCCCCCTATGGAACTCCACCCCTCTCGACCTCATCGACACCCACGAGCTTTTCCATGGCTATCACAAAAGCTTGGATGCGTTCTCCAAGATCCTCATAGTTAACTTGGCCCAACCAAAGGCCTTAGAATGGGCAAGTTCCATTCCAACGGCAAGGACCGAGCCAGGCTTGACGACTGGTTCCGATTCCCCGCCCAAGATCAGCTCGAGGAGCTCACCTTTGATTATGGGCATATGTGCTCGCTGCCAACGTCCGCGCTCCGCCTCGCGCCCACGACGCACGTGCCAAGTTTAGAACTGCCATTCCCCCCTAATGACGCGCCCGCTATTATTCTACCACGAATGAAGCACCTCGAGCTCATCCTCGTCTTCCTCCCAGATGATGACATGGAGCGCCTGCTCCATGGCTATACTACACTTGAGTACCTTTTTCTTCAGGCGATCAATGGGTTGAGTAGCTTCCACATCACCTCCATGACTCTCCTGACTATTTATGTGTGTTCCTGATGGGGCAGGAAGACATCACAAGATGTGTACCACTGTAGCGACCCGACCCGAATGGATCAAGTCTCTGTGCTTAAGTGTCATCCCTGGATCGGTATGCTGACACACACAGTACTCGAGAATTTATAACAGAGGTAAATCACATGTATAAAGTAACGTAAATACTATTACCTCAATCCATATAGAGGAAGTAACAACAAAGTTGTGGAGTTCCCAATGCCAACGACAAAGTTGAGTGTAGACATCACAACCCTAATGGATCACCTACTCATCGTAAGAATCCTGCAACATGAGACGTTGCAGCCATGTAGGTCAGTACATTGAATGTACTGGCAATTTCACACCATAGAATGATAAGGAAAAATGTCTATCACTATATGCATATTTGGCTGGTGGAGGCTCTAAGTTTAATTTGGCATAAAGCTAATTTTTCCCTACAACAAAGGAATAAATTTTATTCGCTACCAAGTTTAATGCCATTATTGAGAAGGTTCCTCCAACTCAATCCCAAAATTCCCAAATTATTAATAACCCAATACATTAATTAAGTAACATGATGAGATCAACCAATAATTCAAACACCAGATACTCAAAAAGTCCATAACCGGGGACACGACTAATCATGATTAGTTTGTACACTCTGCAGAGGCTTGCACACTTTTCCCCACAAGACTCGACCTCCTCCGTTGAATTTCTCGCACTACATGATGTTCGAGAAATGGATGATCGAGACATAGTATTTCTGAAGCATTAACTCTTTACTCTGGGTAGACAATACTGTTGGGGAACGTAGTAATTTCAAAAAAAAATCCTACGCACACGCAAGATCATGGTGATGCATAGCAACAAGAGGGGAGAGTGTTGTCCATGTACCCTCGTAGACCGTAAGCGGAAGCATTATGACAATGCGGTTGATGTAGTCGTACGTCTTCATGATCCGACCGATCCAAGCACCGAACGTACGGCACCTCCGAGTTCAGCACACGTTCCGCTCGATGACGATCCCCGGACTGCGATCCAGCAGGGTTTCAGGGATGAGTTCCGTCAGCACAACGGCGTGGTGACGATGATGATGTTCTACCGACGCAGGGCTTTGCCTAAGCACCGCAACGATATGACCGAGGTGGAATATGGTGGAGGGGGGCACCGCACACGGCTAAGGAACAATGACGAAGATCAACTTGTGTGTCTAGAGGTGCCCCCTGCCCCCGTATATAAAGGCGCCAAGGGGGAGGGGGCAGCCGGCCAAGGAGGGCGCGCCAAGGGGGAGTCCTACTCCCACCGGGAGTAGGACTCCCTTCTTTCCTAGTTGGAGAAGGAGAAAGGGGGAAGGAGGAGGAAGAGGGGAAGGAAAGGGGGGGCGCCGCCCCCCTCTCCTTGTCCTATTCGGACTAGGGAGGGGAGGGGGCACAGCCCACCTCTTGCCTCCTCTCCTCTTCTCCCTTAGGGCCCATGAAGGCCCAATAACCCCCGGGAGGGTTCCGGTAACCCCCCGGTGCTCCGGTAAAATACCGAGTTCACCCGGAACCATTCCGATATCAAAATATAGGCTTCCAATATATCAATCTTTATGTATCGACCATTTCGAGACTCCTCGTCATGTCCGTGATCACATCCGGGACTTCGAACAACCTTCGGTACATCAAAACTTATAAACTCATAATAAAACTGTCATCGTAACGTTAAGCGTGCGGACCCTACGGGTTCGAGAACTATGTAGACATGACCTAGAACTATTCTTGGTCAATAACCAATAGCGGAACCTGGATGCTCATATTGCCTCCCACATATTCTACGAAGATCTTTATCGGTCAAACCGCATAACAACATACGTCGTTCCCTTTGTCATCGGTATGTTACTTGCCCGAGATTCGATCGTCGGTATCCAATACCTAGTTCAATCTCGTTACCGGCAAGTCTCTTTACTCGTTACATAATGCGTCATTCCGTAACTAACTCATTAGCTACATTGCTTGCAAGGCTTATAGTGATGTGCATTACCGAGAGGGCCAGGAGATACCTCTCCGACAATCGGAGTGAAAAAACCTAATCTCGAAATACGTCAACCCAACATCTACCTTCGGAGACACCTGTAGAGCTCCTTTATAATCACCCAGTTACGTTGTGACGTTTGGTAGCACACAAGGTGTTCCTCCGGTAAACAGGAGTTGCATAATCTCATAGTTACAGGAACATGTATAAGTCATGAAGAAAGCAATAGCGACATACTAAACGATCAAGTGCTAGGCTAACGGAATGGGTCATGTCAATCACATCATTCTCCTAATGATGTGATCCCATTAATCAAATGACAACACATGTCTATCGTTAGGAAACATAACCATCTTTGATTAATGAGCTAGTCAAGTAGAGGCATACTAGTGGCGTTATGTTTGTCTATGTATTCACACATGTATCATGTTTCCGGTTAATACAATTCTAGCATGAATAATAAACATTTATCATGATATGAGGAAATAAATAATAACTTTATTATTGCCTCTAGGGCATATTTCCTTCAGTCTCCCACTTGCACTAGAGTCAATAATCTAGATTACATAGTAATGATTCTAACACCCATGGAGTCTTGGTGTTGATCATGTTTTGCTCGTGGAAGAGGCTTAGTCAACGGGTCTGCAACATTTAGATCCGTATGTATCTTGCAAATCTCTATGTCTCCCACCTGGACTTGGTCCCGGATGGAATTGAAGCGTCTCTTGATGTGCTTGGTCCTCTTGTGAAATCTGGATTCCTTTGCCAAGGCAATTGCACCAGTATTGTCACAAAAGATCTTCATTGGTCCCGATGCACTAGGTATGACACCTAGATCGGAAATGAACTCCTTCATCCAGACTCCTTCATTTGCTGCTTCCGAAGTAGCTATGTACTCCGCTTCACATGTAGATCCCGCCACGACGCTTTGTTTAGAACTGCACCAACTTACAGCTCCACCATTTAATAAAAACACGTATCCGGTTTGCGATTTAGAATCGTCCGGATCAGTGTCAAAGCTTGCATCGACGTAACCATTTACGACTAGATCTTTGTCACCTCCATATATCAAAACATATCCTTAGTCCTTTTCAGGTATTTCAGGATGTTCTTGACCGCTGTCCAGTGATCCACTCCTGGATTACTTTGGTACCTTCCTGCCAAGCTTATTGCTAAGCATACGTCGGGTCTGGTACACAGCATTGCATACATGATAGAGCCTATGGCTGAAGCATAGGGAACATCTTTCATTTTCTCTCTATCTTCTACTGTGGTCGTGCATTGAGTCTGACTCAATTTCACACCTTGTAATACAGGCAAGAACCCTTTCTTTACCTGATCCATTTTGAACTTTTTTAAAACTTTATCAAGGTATGTGCATTGTGAAAGTCCAATTAAGCGTCTTGATTTATCTCTATAAATCTTGATGCCCAATATGTAAGCAGCTTCACCGAGGTCTTTCATAGAAAAACATTTATTCAAGTATCTCTTTATGCTATCCAGAAATTCTATATCATTTCCAATTAATAATATGCCATCTACATATAATATCAGAAATGCTACAGAGCTCCCACTCACTTTCTTGTAAATACAGGCTTCTCCAAAAGTCTGTATAAAACCATATGCTTTGATCACACTATCAAAGCGTTTATTCCAACTCCAAGATGCTTGCACCAGTCCATAAATGGATCGCTGGAGCTTGCACACTTTGTTAGCACCTTTTGGATCGACAAAACCTTCTAGTTGCATCATATACAACTCTTCTTCCAGAAATCCATTCAAGAATGCAGTTTTGACCTCCATTTGCCAAATTTCATAATCATAAAATGTAGCAATTGCTAACAAGATTCGGACAGACTTAAGCATCGCTACGAGTGAGAAAGTCTCATCGTAGTCAACCCCTTGAACTTGTCGAAAACCTTTCTCAACAAGTCGAGCTTTATAGACAGTTACATTACCATAAGCGTAAGTCTTCTTCTTAAAGATCCATTTATTCTCAATGGCTTGCCGATCATCGGGCAAGTCAACCAAAGTCCATACTTTGTTCTCATACATGGATCGCATTTCAGATTTCATGGCTTCTAGCCATTTTGCGGAATCTGAGCTCATCATTGCTACCTCATAGTTCGTAGGTTCGCCATGGTCAAGTAACATGACTTCTAGAATAGGATTACCGTACCACTCTGGTGCGGATCTTACTCTGGTAGACCTACGAGGTTCAGTAGAAACTTGATCTGAAGTTTCATGATCAATATCATTAGCTTCCTCACTAATTGGTGTAGTTGTCACAGGAACCGGTTCTTGTGATGGACTTGTTTCCAATAAGGGAGCAGGTACAGTTACCTCATCAAGTTCTACTTTGCTCCCACTCACTTCTTTCGAGAGAAACTCCTTCTCTAGAAAGGATCCAAATTTAGCAACGAAAATCTTGCCCTCAGATCTGTGATAGAAGGTGTACCCAACAGTCTCTTTTGGGTATCCTATGAAGACACGTTTCTCCGATTTGGGTTCGAGCTTATCTGGTTGAAGTTTCTTCACATAAGCATCGCAACCCCAAACTTTAAGAAACGACAACTTTGGTTTCTTGCCAAACCAGAGTTCATGAGGCGTCGTCTCAACGGATTTTGATGGTGCCCTATTTAACGTGAATGCGACCGTCTCTAAAGCATAACCCCAAGACAATAGCGGTAAATCAGCAAGAGACATCATAGATCGCACCATATCTAGTTAAGTACGATTACGATGTTCAGACACACCATTTTGTTGTGGTGTTCCGGGTGGCGTGAGTTGCGAAACTATTCCACATTGTTTCAAAATGTAAACCAAACTCATAACTCAAATATTCTCCTCCACGATCAGATCATAGAAATTTTATTTTCTTGTTACGATGATTTTCCACTTCACTCTGAAATTCTTTGAACTTTTCAAATGTTTCAGACTTGTGTTTCATTAAGTAGATATACCCATATCTGCTCAAATCATCTGTGAAGGTGGGAAAATAACGATACCCGCCGCGAGCCTCAATATTCGTTGGACCACAAACATCAGTATGTATGATTTCCAACAAATCAGTTGCTAGCTCCATAGTTCCGGAGAACGGCGTTTTAGTCATCTTGCCCATGAGGCATGGTTCGCAAGTACCAAGTGATTCATAATCAAGTGATTCCAAAAGTCCATCAGTATGGAGTTTCTTCATGCGCTTTACACCGATATGACCTAAACGGTAGTGCCACAAATAAGTTGCACTATCATTATCAACTCTGCATCTTTTGGCTTCAACACTATGAATATGTGTATCACTACTATCGAGATTCAATAAAAATAGACCACTCTTCAAGGGTGCATGACCATAAAAGATATTACTCATAGAAACAGAACAACCATTATTCTCTGATTTAAATGAATAACCATCTCGCATCAAACAAGATCCAGATATAATGTTCATGCTCAACGCTGGCACCAAATAACAATTATTTAGGTCTAAAACTAATCCCGATGGTAGATGTAGAGGTAGCGTGCCGACCGCGATCACATCGACTTTGGAACCATTTCCCACGCGCATCGTCACCTCGTCCTTATCCAATCTTCGCTTAATCCGTAGTCCCTGTTTCGAGTTGCAAATATTAGCAACAGAACCAATATCAAATACCCAGGTACTACTGCGAGCATTAGTAAGGTACACATAATTACATGTATATCACATATACCTTTGTTCACTTTGCCATCCTTCTTATCCGCCAAATACTTAGGGTAGTTCCACTTCCAGTGTCCAGTCTGCTTGCAGTAGAAGCACTCAGTCTCAGGCTTAGGTCCAGACTAGGGTTTCTTCTCTTGAGCAGCAACTTGTTTGCTGTTCTTCTTGAAGTTCCCCTTCTTCTTCCCTTTGCCCTTTTTCTTGAAACTGGTGGTCTTGTTGACCATCAACACTTGATGCTCCTTCTTGATTTCTACCTCCGCGGCTTTTAGCATTGTGAAGAGCTCGGGAATAGTCTTGTCCATCCCTTGCATATTATAGTTCATCATGAAGCTGTTGTAGCTTGGTGGCAGTTATTGAAGAATTCTGTCAATGACACTATCATCAGGAAGATTAACTCCCAGTTGAATCAAGTGATTATTATACCCAGACATTTTGAGTATGTGTTCACTGACAGAACTATTCTCCTCCATCTTGCAGTTATAGAACTTATTGGAGACTTCATATCTCTTAATCCGGGCATTTGCTTGAAATATTAACTTCAACTCCTGGAACATCTCATATGCTCCATGACGTTCAAAACATCGTTGAAGACCCGGTTCTAAGCCGTAAAGCATGGCACACTGAACTATTGAGTAGTCATCAGCTTTGCTTTGCCAGACGTTCTTAACGTTGTCAGTTGCATCAGTAGCAGGCCTGGCACCCAGTGGTGCTTCCAGGACGTAATTCTTCTGTGCTGCAATGAGGATAATCCTCAGGTTACGGACCCAGTCCATGTAATTGCTACCATCATCTTTCAACTTTGCTTTCTCAAGGAACGCATTAAAATTCAACGGAACAACAACACGAGCCATCTATCAACAACAAACATAGACAAGCAAAATACTATCAAGTACTAAGTTCATGATAAATTTAGGTTCAATTAATCATATTACTTAAGAACTCCCACTTAGACAGACATCTCTCTAGTCATCTAAGTGATCACGTGATCCAAATCAACTAAACCATGTCCGATCATCACGTGAGATGGAGTAGTTTCAATGGTAGCCACATTTCAGATTAAGCAACGCCGAGGACGGCTTTATTTTCAAGAAGGGGAGGATGATGAGGACATGACTACCTTGGATATGACCAAAAAGATTGCATATATGCATATTTGTCAGGTGATTTCTAGTGCAAACTATTCAATAATCTATTTGTGTTATCCAGAACAAAAATACTTCACACACTTTTGTGTTTTGTCTAATTGCAGGTGTATGGGACATTTGTACAATCCACATATGAAGATAAGGAAGAAAGAGATGTTTATTTGCTGTCCAAAAAGTTCTCTCATGTCACTTTTGGCCCAAGAGAAGATAGAGTCCAAGTCTCTCACGTTCTGGATTCAGATTCGGACTGCACAGACATACCTGACTCAAAACGCACACAAGTTTTTCATACGGACTCCGAATTGGGTGATTATTTTTTTGTTGGAAACTAGATTTCGTGCACTTTCCAACCCAATTGGAATCACCTTCAAATTCGTCCGGAGCGTTGAGTTGTGGACGAAACAATCTGATGCTGCAGCAGAATCCGAGTCAAACTACAAGTCCAAAGGTGTTACATCACCTCTACTTGGGCCCATTGGCCTTGTACGACCTAGATTTAGTTTTAGGCTGCCTTGGGACGTCCTCCCACCTCCTTGGCCGCCACCCCTTGCTCCTATATAAGTAGATCCATCTAGTAGCTTTTCCTTGGGATTTGTTTAGTTAAAAGTTAGCCATTGCAACTTCGTGTACTTCGTTTGTGTCCAACGACCAGACCAAGACCGCTTCCGGATCCCCACCATTATCAATACTTCATATATATTCGCAATATTCAGATTGCTTTATCATATTCTTGCTCGTTCTTCGATTGCTTGCAGGAATAGACCTTCGTGGTCAGATTGATCGTGCTCCAGCATGGTCAATAACCTCTCGGAGTTGGTTTAGCGATTGCTAAGGCGCAACGTCGTGCACGTTTGTAGTCGGATCGTCAAAGTCGTCTCCACCAAATCGATAGTTATCATCTCATCGAAAGATCGGGACACCCTCGCCTCTATCACCAGTGGTGCTTCCAGGACGTAATTCTTCTGTGCTGCAATGAGGATAATCCTCAGGTTACGGACCCAGTCCATGTAATTGCTACCATCATCTTTCAACTTTGCTTTCTCAAGGAACGCATTAAAATTCAACGGAACAACAGCACGAGCCATCTATCAACAACAAACATAGACAAGCAAAATACTATCAAGTACTAAGTTCATGATAAATTTAGGTTCAATTAATCATATTACTTAAGAACTCCCACTTAGACAGACATCTCTCTAGTCATCTAAGTGATCACGTGATCCAAATCAACTAAACCATGTCCGATCATCACGTGAGATGGAGTAGTTTCAATGGTGAACATCACTATGTTGATCATATCTACTATATGGTTCACGTTCGACCTTTCGGTCTCCGTGTTCCGAGGCCATATATGTTATATGCTAGGCTCGTCAAGTTTAACCTGAGTATTCCGCGTGTGCAACTATTTTGCACCCGTTGTATTTGAACGTAGAGCCTATCACACCCGATCATCACATGGTGTCTCAGCATAAAGAACTTTCGCAACGGTGCATACTCAGGGAGAACACTTCTTGATAATTTTTAGTGAGAGATCATCTTAAAATGCTACCGTCAAACAAAGCAAGATAAGATGCATAAAGGATAAACATCATATGCAATCAATATAAGTGATATGATATGGCCATCATCATCTTGTGCTTGTGATCTCCATCTCCGAAGCACCGTCATGATCACCATCGTCACCGGCGCGACACCTTGATCTCCATCGTAGCATCGTTGTCGTTCCGCCATCTATTGCTTCTACGACTATCGCTACCGCTTAGTGATAAAGTAAAGCAATTACAGGGCGTTTGCATTTCATACAATAAAGCGACAACCATATGGCTCCTGCCAGTTGCCGATAACTTCGGTTACAAAACATGATCATCTCATACAATAAAATGTAGCATCACATCTTGACCACATCACATCACAACATGCCCTGCAAAAACAAGTTAGATGTCCTCTACTTTGTTGTTGCAAATTTTACGTGGCTGCTACGGGCTGAGCAAGAACCGTTCTTACCTACGCATCAAAACCACACCGATAGTTCGTCAAGTTAGTGCTGTTTTGACCTTCGCAAGGACCGGGCGTAGCCACACTCGGTTCAACTAAAGTTGGAGAAACAGACACCCGCTAGTCACCTGTGTGCAAAGCACGGCGGTAAAACCAGTCTCGCGTAAGCGTACGCGTAATGTCGGTCCGGGCCGCTTCATCCAACAATACCGCTGAACCAAAGTATGACATGGTGGTAAGCAATATGACTTGTATTGCCCACAACTCACTTGTGTTCTACTCGTGCATATAACATCAACGCATAAAACCTAGGCTTGGATGCCACTGTTGGGGAACGTAGTAATTTCAAAAAAATTCCTATGCACATGCAAGATCATGGTGATGCATAGCAACGAGAGGGGAGAGTGTTTTCCACGTACCCTCGTAGACCGTAAGCGGACGTGTTATGACAACGCGGTTGATGTAGTCATATGTCTTCACGATCCGACCGATCCAAGCACCGAACGTACGGCACCTCCGAGTTCAGCACACGTTCAGCTCGATGACGATCCCTGGACTCCGGTCCAGCAGGGTTTCAGGGATGAGTTCCGTCAGCACGACGGTGTGGTGACGATGATGATGTTCTACCGACGCAGGGCTTCGCCTAAGCACCACAACGATATGACCGAGGTGGAATATGGTGGAGGGGGGCACCGCACATGGCTAAGGAACGATCACGAAGATTAACTTGTGTGTCTAGAGGTGCCCCCCTGCCCCCGTATATAAAGGAGCCAAGGGGGAGGGGGCGGCCAGCCAAGGAGGGCGCGCCAAGGGGGAGTCCTACTCCCACCGGGAGTAGGACTCCCTTCTTTCCTAGTTGGAGAAGGAGAAAGGGGGAAGGACTCCCTTCTTTCCTAGTTGGAGAAGGAGAAAGGGGGAAGGAGGAGGAAGAGGGGAAGGAAAGGGGGGGGGCGCCGCCCCCTCTCCTGTCCTATTCGGACTAGGGAGGGGAGGGGGCGCAACCCACCTCTTGCCTCCTGTCCTCTTCTCCCTTAGGGCTCATGAAGGCCCAATAACCCCCGGGAGGGTTCCGGTAACCCCCCGGTGCTCCGGTAAAATCCCGATTTCACCCGGAACCATTCCAATATCCAAATATAGGCTTCCAATATATCAATCTTTATGTCTCGGCCATTTCGAGACTCCTCGTCATGTCCGTGATCACATCCGGGACTCCAAACAACCTTCGGTACATCAAAACTTATAAACTCATAATAAAACTGTCATCATAACGTTAAGCGTGCGGACCCTACCGGTTCGAGAACTATGTAGACATGACCTAGAACTATTCTCGGTCAATAACCAATAGCGGAACCTGGATGCTCATATTGGCTCGCACATATTCTATGAAGATCTTTATCGGTCAAACCGCATAACAACATACGTCGCTCCCTTTGTCATCGGTATGTTACTTGCCCGAGATTCGATCATCGGTATCCAATACCTAGTTCAATCTCGTTACCGGCAAGTCTCTTTACTCGTTACATAATGCATCATTCCGTAACTAACTCATTAGCTACATGGCTTGCAAGGCTTATAGTGATGTGCATTACCAAGAGGGCCCAGAGATACCTCTCCGACAATCGGAGTGACAAAACCTAATCTCGAAATACGCCAACCCAACATCTACCTTCGGAGACACCTGTTGAGCTCATTTATAATCACCCAGTTACGTTGTGATGTTTGCATAATCTCATAGTTACAGGAACATGTATAAGTCATGAAGAAAGCAATAGCAACATACTAAACGATCAAGTGCTAGGCTAATGGAATGGGTCATGTCAATCACATCATTCTCCTAATGATGTGATCCCATTTATCAAATGACAACACATGTCTATGGTTAGGAAACATAACCATCTTTGATTAATGAGCTAGTCAAGTAGAGGCATACTAGTGACGTTATGTTTGTCTATGTATTCACACATGTATCATGTTTCCGGTTAATACAATTCTAGCATGAATAATAAACATTTATCATGATATGAGGAAATAAATAATAACTTTATTATTGCCTCTAGGGCATATTTCCTTCAAGTACCACCTACTTTCCCCTACATCTGCTAGCCTACCACTGAAAGAGGTCACACAACATACTCAACTATGCCAGAGCCCATAATGGCTTGTGGTTGCACACGAAAGTTTGTAGCATGAATAATCTTATGATCCCTTTGAGCCTGGGTGGCATTCCATAGGATGATCACACGGGTACTCTGGGATCCCCTTGGGCAAGCACTGGGTTCTCCAGGTGCCCGGGCAAACCACTGGGTGCTCCAGGGTGCCCCAACTATTCCACCCAGATGTGTATTAAAGTAGCCACCTTAAGTTTCCCTTATTTAATATTACTCTCGCAACTTTCATGAATCTCACATACCAATCCATGTCTACGAGCATGGCTAAGCAATAAGAGCATAATGTATAATCCTGGGGTGATCAAAGGTAATAGCTTCCTACCTCATCAACTACATAGCAATTCCCAATTACCAATTCCTACTCATGCAAATATTTGAGGGGTGAAACTAATGCATAAAAAACTGGGTATGAAAAATATGATCAAAGTGTGAACTTGCCTTGTACTGTCGATGAAGATTCTTCGCACTCACAATTCCTGATAGTTCTACTTGTCACACTCCGATCAATCTATCGTGAGCAATCAATTATAACCACGCATCGGCAATCACTCAAAGATCCAAAAGAACGCAGAAAGCACTTTAGTAAACTTCAAAAACCATCAAATAAAACTCGAGGACATAAACACAGTTTTAACAGCAGCAAAATTATGTGATTTTGATCTTAACAGAAAGTACATGACAAGAGCTTCAATTTGAAAAAAGAATCAATTAAATCGGAATTATAAAACTTAAGTTATGAACAAATGAAGTTCAAATCTGTTTGAAACCAAATTTTAATCTTTCACAAATATGTTTAAGTTGGTTATCTGGACAGAGGCGATCATAACGAAGAAATTGGCGTTGGTTGCACTGAATTTGGACAAACGAGTAAAAAGTTGTGGCTATTTGAAAAATCAGGGCCAAGCTGTTTTACGAAAGAAAAATAGCTATTGCTAAAAGATTTCTACGCCTAAAGTGTAAATACAGAGACTAATTGCTAATCTAATTATTATATCGTACTAGTCTAAAATAATAAGCTATGGGAGTATATATAAAAAAATACGAAGAAAGATACCTTTATAAGGTAGAGAAAAGACGACTTCGGAGAGAGGAAACGACTTTCAGAATTCCCGCCGCAGAGGAGAAATATATTTTTCTTTAATGAATCTAGTCAAACCAAAATATTGATTTAACCCGAATCAGATGATTTTTGAGGCTCTATGGGTCTAGATTTATAGGTGGAAAAGAGGTTTAGGGGTCAAAAGCTAGGCAATGTGGGACTAAACATAGATGAACAAATAAAACGAAGGGAATCGCATGGGCTAAAAAGCACCACAGGCCGATATTCGGCCAAGGAAAAAGAAAAGAAAAAGAAACTGCGAAGGAAATTGCTGGCTGGGCCTGACCCATGTAGGAAAAAAATGGGGCGCTGCTGCCACTACGCTGCGCATGTGGGCGACATATAGTTACGACATATGCGCATATAAAAATAAGTAAAATCAAAAACAGAAAACTGAATAACGAAAATAAGTAAAATTTTATATAGGCATATTATATATCAAAATTTTTAGAAAAAGATTTCTATATCATGAACATTTTTCTAGCGTCAAATAAAATCCACAAAAATATAAATAAAGCAAATAGTGCTATTGGTTCATTTAAAAACCAAATTGAAATATTTTAAAATACCAAAATGATTTCAAACCCATTTTATCCAATTTTCTAATGTAGGGAATCATTTTACCCTATTTTCCATATATTCATTTTTGGAGAAAAATAATTTGAATAAAATCCAAATAACTCCAAATTGAAAATAATCTCAAAGGGACCTTAAATTTGATTCCTTTAAACTTCCAACTCATATTTCATATGTTTTGAACAAGTCATTTTATCTTCTCTCATGAAAATCATTAAGTTGTTTAAAGTATCTGAATTTGAAAAAATAAATCCAAATGAAATTCAAATATTTTCATAAACCCTTTTCATTTTAAATGGAAGAAGTCATGTCATCTTCTCTCTAGGGTTTTGTATCTGAAAAGAAATTGAATTCATGGAGATCATAAATGCAAGGTGAAAGTTTGGGAAAGTCCTTTTATTCCCTCTCATTTAACTTTCAAGAAGTTTCAAATTACACAATTTCACACAGGCAACCACACCACAATCAAGCAATCAACCAAAACTATTTTAATATAACATTCCAAAATTTTGAATTTTGGGATGTTACAAACCTACCACCCTTAAAATGAATTTCGCCCTTGAGATTCGGAGAGGCTAGAAAGAAATAGGTTAGGTTCGGGTGTCTTCTCAAAATCCATCGATCGTCACCAGGGTCTGGGGTGCTACCACCCTTAGAAGCATGGTTACGGTTCCATCAAAAGTCATATACTCCATCCGTATTGTTGGTAGTGTCAATCCTCTCAGATCTTCAGGATAATTCCTTCTCTGGGCTCTTCTGGTAGTGGCACAACCTTTTTCCTTGATTCTTGTGTCCTTTAATCTTTGGTAAGGTTCTTCTCTGATCGGGTGACAGGTCTGGCGCCAATACTAAACAACTATCGACATCTCATGGTGGTCAACAATTTATGGTTTCTCCTGCAGGGAATGGGTCTGGGCTTCATTCTCACCGTATGACCTACGGTTGGTAATAGCTGCCTTGTACAAGGGGAAAAATTGACATACAATTCTAAGGCTTAATCAAAGTTTTGATCGTCATTGCTCTACTATAGTAAGTCAGTTAGATTTACCATCCCCTATAGCAAGGCGAATAATAAGAGTAAGTCAGTATGGTGATCAATCCATCCCGCACCCAAATCATTACCTTGTATATGGTTTAGCGAATCTCGCATTCTAACACTCGGTCATCCTCACAAGCATTGCAGAACTTCTCTTGTTGACGAATTAAGTTCCGATAAATCCATTGATTCTGCAAGCCAAACAAACATCTGTCGTTCCTTCACAACTCTCAGGTTTTATGTTACTCCTATAAGATTGTCTGTTGATAAAGGCATATCCTCTTCCAGGGTTTTTTCCTTCAGCAAGAGTGTGCTTGCTTCTTGGCAGGTCCTGGAGCCAGTGGGTTATGGGCTCACCTCATCACATTTATAGCTTCAACTCATCCTGGGGTTACAATTGCTCCATATTACCAACATTATACCTCCTTTATATCCAATAGTACTTCATCCCTTCATATTCTTGGGGTATCCCACATATCGAGATAAAACTCGTACTTATCTTGTCCGAAGTCCACTATGTGGAATATCATTCTTCTCCAGGGGTCAGATGTCCTCACAGGGTATTACCATCCTTCAATTGCCCAAATTCCTCCATAGACCATATTTGTCATATCCTCGAAAAAGGTCAAAATCTTTCTTCATAGAGTAACAACTCATAAAATCCAACGTATGACACATGAACTTTATTGATTCTCAAACTATTACAATCTCCTGCATTTCCATTACATGCCTCAACTCAACACCTCAATATAAAGAAATGTTGCCACTACTACTACTATATTTCTCACAGACTCAACTATTTAACACGAATATCTTCATTGGGACAATCTCTGGCAAAATGTTGTGCTTCATTACAGCGGAAACATATTACTTCTGACGAGTCTCGAGGTTTCCTTGTGATTACATAGCCTCCTTGGGTCCTCGGCTTCCTTTTTGGGCAACTGTGGAAGTAGTGCCCTGAATCTTTGCACCTGAAACATGTGATATCACCCAGGTCCTTCTTTGTAGAAATTGGGTTGTTCCTGGAATCCAATCTATTTCTCTTTCTAGACTTTTCCGTCCCAATCAGGGCTTCTATCTCTTGTGGGTCATACCCTACTTCCATTGTCGGTAATGCTACTAGATCCCCTTTCAGACAATTCTGGGAGATGTGTCCTTCTTCTCCACATGAATAGCATGACTGGGTGCAGGGTTTAATTGGGTCTTCTTCGGGTGTGTCCTTCACCTCTTCCTTCATCACAGGTTCTTCTAAAATTTCCATGAGGGATACTTTCATTGCTTCTTTCTTCTGCTGGGTGGTTCTTTGTACCATGGGGTAAATGTAACATTGAGCAGGGTAGTGGGTAGTCCCTTCACACAAGAAACAAGTAATCTGCTGATGACCCACAAGTGTAGGGGATCTATCGTAGTCCTTTCGATAGGTAAGAGTGTCGAACCCAACGAGGAGCAGAAGGAAATGATAAGCGGTTTTCGGTAAGGTTTTCTCTGCAAGCACTGAAATTGTAGGTGATAGATAGTTTTGTGATAAGATAAATAGTAACGAGTAACAAGTAAATAAAGTGCAGCAAGGTGGCCCAATCCTTTATGTAGCAAAGGATAAGCCTGGACAATTTCTAATAATGAGAAAGGAGCTCCCGAGGACACATGGGAATTATCGTCAAGCTAGTTTTCATCACGTTCATATGATTCGCGTTCGGTACTTTGATAATTTGATATGTGGGTGGACCGGTGCTTGGGTACTGCCCTTACTTGGACAAGCATCCCACTTATGATTAACCCCTATTGCAAGCGTCCGCAACTACAAAAGAAGTATTAAGGTAAACCTAACCACATCATTAAACATATGGATCCAAATCAGCCCCTAACGAAGCAACGCATAAACTAGGGTTTAAGCTTCTGTCACTCTAGCAACCCATCATCTACTTATTACATCTCTATGCCTTCCTCTAGGCCCAAATAATGGTGAAGTGTCATGTAGTCGACGTTCACATAACACCACTAGAGGAAAAGAGAACATACATCTCATCAAAATATCGAACGAATACCAAATTCACATGAATACTAATAGCAAGACTTCACCCATGTCCTCAGGAACAAACTTAACTACTGCAAAAGCATATTCATGTTCATAATTAGAGGAGTAATAATATGCATATAGGATCTGAATATATGATCTTCGACCAAGTAAACCAATTAGCATCAACTACAAGGAGTAATCAACACTACTAGCAACCCACAGGTACCAATTTGTGGTTTTGATACAAGATTGGATACAAGAGATGAACTAGGGTTTTGAGAGGAGATGGTGCTGGTGAAGGTGTTGATGGAGATTGACCCCCTCCCGATGAGAGGATCGTTGGTGATGATTTCCCCCTCCCGGAGGGAAGTGTCCCCGGTAGAACAGCTTCGCCAGAGCCCTAGATTTGTTCCGCCAAGGTTCCGCCTCGTGGCGGTGGAGTTTCGTCCCGTAGGCTTGCCCACGAATTTTTTCCAGGGTAAAAGCTCTCATATAGCAAAATATGGACACCGGAGGCCCATCAGGGGGCCCAGGAGATATGGGGCGCGCCCGGTAGGGGGGGCGCCCTCCACTCTCCTGGACAGGGTGTGGGCCCCCTAGTGTATTTCTTTCGCTCACTAATTCTTATAAATTCCAAAAACATGTTTCGTGGAGTCTCAGGATTTTTGGAGTAGTGCAGAATAGGTTTCCAATGTTTGCTCCTTCTCCAGCCAGAATTCCAACTGCCGGCATTCCCCCTCTTCATGATAAACCTTGTAAAATAAGAGAGAATAGCCATAGGTATTGAGATATAATGTGTAATAATAGTCCATAATTCAATAAATATTGATATAAAAGCATGATGCAAAATGGACGTATCAACTCCCCCATGCTTAGACCTCGCTTGTCCTCAAGAGGAAGCCGAAATCGAAAAATATGTCCACATGTTTAGAGATAGAGGTGTCGATAAAAATAAAATACGGACATGTGGGCATCATGATCATTCTTATAACAGCAATATATATATATATATATATATATTATCATATGATTTCCTATGCTCAAGTAACAATCAGTTCACAATGTCAAGTGTGGTTCAAAAACTTCATTGAGAACTAACAAACTATAATCCCAGTCAATGAAGCAATTGCAATTTATCATAACATCAGAAAGAGTCAACAATAGAGCTTTTCAGCAAGTACACATACTCAACTATCTTGTAGTCTTCTATAATTGCTAACACTCACGCAATACTTGTGGTTATGGAGTTTCAGCCGGACACTGAGAAAGATAGGGGCTTATTGTGTTGCCTCCCAACGTATTCACCTTTAGGTGATGTCAACAATAATAGCCCCTGCTAACTTACATCCAATTGGATATATATATATATATATATATATATATATATATATATATATATATATCATGATCTTTCAAACACGAGGAGCTTGCCAAAGGATAAAATGAAAAAGGGAAAGGTGTGGATCACCTTGACTCAAACATAAAGTAAAAACATAAGGTAAAAGATAGGCCCTTCGCATAGGGAAGCAGAGGTTGTCATGTGCATTTAGGGTTGATGCACAAAATCTTAATGAAAAAGAACGTCACTTTATATTGCCCCTTGTATGTGGACCTTTATTATGCAGTCCGTCACTTTTATTACTTCCAGAACAAGATCGTACAAAGCTTATTTTCTCTGCACTAATAAGTCATACATATTTAGATAGCAATTTTTATTGCTTGCAACATGACAACTTACTTGAAGGATCTTACTCAATCCATACGTAGATATGGTGGACTCTCATGGCAAAACTGGGTTTAAGGATATTTGGAAGCACAAGTAGTATCTCTACTTGGTGCAAGCAATTTGGCTAGCATGAGGGGGAAAGGCAAGCTGAACATGTTTGGAAGGTCCATGACAATATACTTTAACTGAGATGTTGGAAAACATAAACCATTACATTGTCTTCCTTGTCCAACGTCAACTCTTTTAGCATGTCATACTTAACGAGTGCTCCCAATTATAAAAGGTGTCCAAGATAATATATTTATATGTGAACCCCTCTTTCCTTATCACTTCCTATTAATTGCAACGATGACCAAGGCTAAGTTTATCAACTCTCAACAATTTTATGCCTCATACTTTCTATGTGTGAAGTCATCACTATTCATAAGATCAATATGAACCCTTTTGTTCTTTCTACTTTCTCAAGATCATAGCAACATAGCAAAGCCCTTGACTCAACACTAATCATTATTATAGATAGCTCACGGACTCGATTACAAAAAGAGATCACAAAGCAAAACTCAAAACTACTTGATATCAAAACTTCAATCTACTAGATCAAGATACTACTAAAAGGATCGAACTAAATAAAACGGTAAAGATAGGAGTGTGATGGTGATACGATACCGGGGCACCTCCCCCAAGCTTGGCAATTGCCAGGGGGAGTGCCCATACCCATGTGATTATGTCCTCGGAGGTGGTGAAGTAGGAGTTGTTGATGATGTAGGCTTGTTCCTCAATTTACGCTTGAGTATAATATTTTGCTCCTTTAGGTCCTCGATCTCCTGCTCAAGGCTTAATACTCTTTTGCATAATTCCTGTTTATTTTCCTGCAAGAGACGAAAAGGGATAAACTCGATCTTCGGCTTCTTTGCTCTATCAGGGAGGCTTGACTTTTTAAATTCCACATGCATGTCTCCACGTTGAGGTAATGTGGTTTCGTCTTTGTCTGAACTAGTTTCTTCCTTTCCCTTTGGCTCATAGTCTTCCTCTTCCTCAGTGGTCCAGCCACCATGTTCCAAATCCCCGTAGACCCTAAGGTCTGCAAGAAAATCAGCCACATAGCTTTCCCCCTCCGAGTCCTGGGACGACATATTGCCCCAAATCTATGAAAGAAATAGCTCGAAACAAAAACAGAGGATATTTGCGTGATATGGTGGTCAAAACCTTTGGGAGTATATATAATGATTTTTTACCGACCAAAATACGTAACGTGCAAGAAAACAGAGTCCGAGAGGCACACGAGGTGCCCACGAGACAGGGGGGCGCGCCCAGTAGGGGGGGGGGCGCCCTCCACTCTCGTGGGGGCCTCGTGTCCCTTTCGGACTACTTCTTTCTTCCCAAAATTCTTAAATATTCCAAAACTGATAAAAATTGCCATTGGAGTTGTTTTGGAGTCGGTTTACTTACTGTAGCACATACCTATTCCTTTTTGGAGTCTGGAACGTTCTGGAAAGTGTCCCTTATGTATTCCTCCGGGGTTACGGTTTCAATAATATTAGTTTCAACATTGATAGGATTACCTGAAATATAATGTTTAACTCTTTGACCGTTTACCACCCTCGAACTTGTGCCTTCGAAGTTGTTGATTTTTTATGGCACCAGAACGATAGACCTCCTGAATAACGTAGGGACCTTCCCATTTTGAGAGAAGTTTTCCTGCAAAAAATCTTAAACGAGAGTTGAATAATAACACATAATCTCCTACGTTAAACTCACGCTTTTGTATCCTCTTATCATGCCAGCATTTGACTTTTTCTTTGAATAGCTTGTCATTCTCATAGGCTTGAGTTCTCCATTCATCAAGTGAGCTAATATCAAACAACCTCTTCTCACCGGCAAGTTTGAAGTCATAGTTGAGCTCTTTAATAGCCCAATATGCCTTATGTTCAAGTTCAAGAGGTAAATGACACGCTTTTCCATAAACCATCTTATATGGAGACATACCCATAGGATTTTTGTATGCAGTTCTATAGGCCCATAATGCATCATCAAGTTTTTTGGAAAAATTATTTCTAGATCTATTCACAGTCTTTTGCAAAATTAATTTGAGCTCTCTATTGCTCAACTCTACTTGACCACTAGACTGCGGATGATAAGGAGATGCGACTCTATGATTGACATCATATTTAGCAAGCATCTTACGGAAAGCACCATGAATAAAATGTGAACCACCATCAGTCATAAGATATCTAGGGACTCCAAACCTCGGAAAAATAACTTCTTTAAGCATTTTAATAGAAGTGTTATGATCAGCACTACTAGTTGGAATAGCTTCTACCCACTTAGTAACGTAATCAACAACAACTAAAATATGTGTATAACCATTAGAGGCAGGAAAAGGTCCCATATAATCAAAGCCCCAAACATCAAATGGTTCAACAACAAGAGAATAATTCATAGGCATTTCTTCACGTCTACTAATGTTACCTATTCTTTGGCATTCATCACAAGATAAGACAAACTTACGAGCATATTTGAAGAGAGTAGGCCAATAAAAACCAGATTGTAGTACCTTGTGTGCAGTTCTATCTCCAGCGCGGTGTCCTCCATAGGATTCAGAGTGACACTTGCGTAGGATCTATTCCTGTTCATGCTCAGGCACACAACATCTAATAACACCATCTACTCCTTCTTTATAAAGGTGTGGGTCATCCCATAAGTAATGTCTTAAATCATAAAGGAACCTTTTCTTTTGCTGTTATGTGAAACTATGAGGTATAAATTTAGCAACAATGTAATTAGCATAATTAGCATACCAAGGAGCAGTACGAGAAGCATTGACGACCGCTAATTGTTCATCAGGAAAGCTATCATCAATAGGTAGTGGGTCATCAAGAACATTCTCTAACCTAGATAAGTTATCTGCAACGGGGTTCTCAGCTCCCTTTCTATCAATAATATGCAAGTCAAATTCTTGGAGCAAGAGAACCCATCTAATGAGTCTAGGCTTAGCATCTTTCTTTTCCATAAGATATTTAATAGCAGCATGATCAGTGTGAATAGTAACTTTGGAATCAACAATAGAAGGTCTAAACTTATCACATGCGAACACAACTGCTAAGAATTCTTTTTTAGTAGTAGCATAATTTTCTGGGCAGTATCAATAGTCTTACTAGCATACTGGATAACATTCAATTTCTTATCGACTCTTTGCCCTAGAACAACACCTACAGCATAATCACTAGCATCACACATGATTTCAAAAGGTAAATTCCAATCAAGTGGCTGAACAATAGGTGCAGTGATCAAAGCTTTCTTAAGTATTTCCAATGCTTCTACAAAATCATCATCAAAGACAAAAGGAATATCTTTTTGCAATAAATTAGTCAAAGGCCTAGAGATTTTAGAAAAGAACTTAATGAACCTCCTATAAAAACTGGCATGACCAAGGAAACTTCTTATACCTTTTATGTCCTTGGGACATGGCATCTTTTCAATAGCATTAACCTTGGCTTTGTCAACTTCAATACCTCTCTCAGAGATCTTGTGCCCCAAGACAATGCCTTCATTAACCATAAAGTGACACTTTTCCCAATTCAGGACGAGACTAGTGTCTTCACATCTCTGCAAAACTCGATCAAGGTTGCTCAAACAATCATCAAAAGAGGATCCATAAACGGAAAAATCATCCATGAATACCTCACAAATCTTTTCACAAAAATCAGAGAATATAGCCATCATGCATCTTTGAAAGGTAGCAGGTGCATTACATAAACCAAAACTCATACGTCTATAAGCAAAAGTACCAAAAGGGCAAGTAAAAGTAGTTTTAGATTGATCCTTCGCTGACACAGGTATTTGAGAGAAGCCAGAATAACCATCTAGAAAGCAGAAATGTGTGTGTTTGGATAGTCTTTCTAGCATTTGATCAATAAAAGGTAAAGGGTAATGATCTTTCTTAGTAGCTTTATTTAATTTAAGGAAATCAATTACCATCCTAAAACCTGTAATATTCTTTGCGGGATCAATTCATCTTTATCATTAGGAACAACGGTAATACCTCCCTTTTTAGGAACACAATGGACAGGGCTTACCCATTCACTATCAGCAACGGGGTAAATAATACCTGCCTCAAGGAGCTTTAGTATCTCCTTTCTTACCACTTCTTTCATCTTGGGATTTAGTCGTCGTTGAGGATCTCTAAAAGGTTTGGCATCTTTCTCCACTATAATTTTGTGTTGGCATAATGTGGGACTAATGCCCTTAAGATCATCCAGAGTATATCCAATAGCTTCTCGGTGCTTCTTCAGAGTTTTCAATAATCTTTCTTCTTCTTGCTCTGAAAGGTTAGCACTAATAATAACAGGATATATTTTCTTTTCATCAAGATAAGCATACTTAAGATTATCAGGTAATGGTTTGAGTTCAAACACGGGATCACCCTTGGGTGGAGGGGGATCCCCAAGAATTTCAACGGGAAGGTTATGTTTCAGCATAGGTTCCTGCTTAAGGAACACTTCATCAATTTCCCTTATTTCCTTCATAAACATATCGTTTTCATGGTGTAGCAAATATTGTTCTAACAGATCAGTAGGAGGCACGAAAATGGAAGCAAGACCAATAATCTCATCCTTACTAGGTGGTTCCCTATCACAAGGTTGTCTATGAAACTTAGCAAAATTAAACTCATGAGACATACCATCTATGCCAACGGTGATAGTATCTTTTTAACAATCAATCTTAGCACTAGCTGTATTCAAGAAGGGTCTACCAAAAATAATGGGACAAAAATCATCTTGTGGGGAACCAAGAACAAGAAAATCAGCAGGGTATTTAACCTTCCCACACAAAACTTCAACATCTCTAACAATCCCAAAGGGTTTAATGGTATCCCTATTAGCAAGCTTAATAGTAACATCAATGTATTCTAATTCAATGGGTGCAATGTCATGCATAATTTCTTGATATAAGGTATAAGGTATTGCACTAGCACTAGCACCCATATCACATAAGCCATGATAACAATGATCTCCTATTATATAAGGTATAAGGCATGCCTACGACAGGTCTATGTATCTTAGTATCTGTTCTAGCAATATTAGCAGTCTCACCACAGAAATAAATAACATGCCCATCTAAATCATCATCCAAGAGATCTTTAACCATAGCAATATAGGTTCAACATTAATTTGCTCAGGAGGTGTATAAGTCCTAGTATTACTCTTACGAACAACAGTCGAAGCTTTATCATGATCCTTTATCCTAACAGGAAAAGGAGGTTTCTCAACATAAGTAGTAGGAACAATAGGATCACTATAGGTGACAGTCTTTTCTTCAACTGTAATAGGTGCAACTACTTTCACTTCAACAGGAGGATTATATTTAAACCACTTCTCTTTAGGGAGATCAATGTGAGTAGCAAAAGATTCACAGAAAGAAGCTACTATCTCAGAGTCAAGTCCATACTTAGCGCTAAATCCACGAAAAGCATCGGTATCCATAAAAGATTTAACACAATCGAACTTAGGTGTCATACCTGACGCCTTACCATCGTCGTAACCCCAATCTTCAGAGTTGCGTTTAATTCTTTCCAATAAGTCCCATTTGAAATCAATAGTCTTCAACATATAAGAACCAACACAGGAAGTATCGAGCAGGTTGCGATTATTAAGAGAAAGCCGAGCATAGAAGTTTTGAATAATCATTTCCCGGGAGAGCTCATGATTGGGGCATGAATATAACATTGACTTAAGCCTCCCCCAAGCTTGAGCGATGCTTTCTCCTTCGCAAGGCCAGAAATTATATATGTAATTACTATCACGATGAACAAGATGCATAGGGTAGAACTTCTGGTGAAATTCCAACTTCAATCTCTTATAATTCCAAGATCTCATATCATCACATAGCCTATACCATGTCAATGCATCTCCCTTCAAAGATAAAGGGAAGAACTTCCTTTTGACAACATCATCGGGAATACCTGCAAGCTTAAATAATCCACAAACTTCATCCACAAAGATAAGGTGTAAATCGGGATGCAATGTTCCATCTCCTGCAAATGGATTAGCTAGCAGTTTTTCTATCATACCTGAAGGAATCTCAAAGTAAATATTTTCATAAAGTTCAGTAGGTTGAGGAGAAACTCTTTGCTCTTCTGGTCGGGGTGAAGATACCCCAAACAAGCCCCTCAAAGGATTAGTTTCCATAGTGACAAGTAACAGAAAATTTCAGCACACTATATAAATGTTTCCTTACCAAGTTCCACTCACCAAAAGTGCTACACTCCCCGGCAACGGCGCTAGAAAAGAGTCTTGATGACCCACAAGTGTAGGGGATCTATCGTAGTCCTTTCTATAAGTAAGAGTGTCGAACCCAATGAGGAGCAGAAGGAAATGATAAGCGGTTTTCAGTAAGGTTTTCTCTGCAAGCACTGAAATTGTAGGTGATAGATAGTTTTGTGATAAGATAAATAGTAATGAGTAACAAGTAAATAAAGTAAATAAAGTGCAGCAAGGTGGCCCAATCCTTTATGTAGCAAAGGATAAGCCTGGACAATTTCTAATAATGAGAAAGGAGCTCCCGAGGACACATGGGAATTATCGTCAAGCTAGTTTTCATCACGTTCATATGATTTGCGTTCGGTACTTTGATAATTTGATATGTGGGTGGACCGGTGCTTGGATACTGCCCTTACTTGGACAAGCATCCCACTTATGATTAACCCCTATTGCAAGCGTCCACAACTACAAAAGAAGTATTAAGGTAAACCTAACCACAACATTAAACATATGGATCCAAATCAGCCCCTAACGAAGCAATGCATAAACTAGGGTTTAAGCTTTTGTCACTCTAGCAACCCATCATCTACTTATTACTTCCCTATGCCTTCCTCTAGGCCCAAATAATGGTGAAGTGTCATGTAGTCGACGTTCACATAACACCACTAGAGGAAAAGACAACATACATCTCATCAAAATATCAAACGAATACCAAATTCACATGACTACTAATAGAAAGACTTCACCCATGTCCTCAAGAACAAACGTAACTACTCACAAAGCATATTCATGTTCATAATCAGAGGAGTAATAATATGCATATGGGATCTGAACATATGATCTTCCACCAAGTAAACCAATTAGCATCAACTACAAGGAGTAATCAACACTACTAGCAACCCACAGGTACCAATTTGTGGTTTTGGTACAAGATTGGATACAAGAGATGAACTAGGGTTTTGAGAGGAGATGGTGCTGGTGAAGATGTTGATGGAGATTGACCCCCTTCCAATGAGAGGATCGTTGGTGATGACGTTGGTGATGATTCCCCCCTCCCGGAGGGAAGTGTCCCCGGCAGAACAGCTCCGCCAGAGCCCTAGATTGGTTCCGCCAAGGTTCCGCCTCGTGGCGGCGGAGTTTCGTCCCGTAAGCTTGCGCACAAATTTTTCCAGGGTAAAAGCTCTCATATAGCAGAAGATGGACACCGGAGGCCCACCAGGTGGCCCAGGAGATAGGGGGCTCGCCCAGTAGGGGGGCGCCCTCCACTCTCCTGGACAGGGTGTGGGCCCCCTGGTGTATTTCTTTCGCTCAATAATTCTTATAAATTCCAAAAACATGTTTTGTGGAGTCTCAGGATTTTTGGAGCAGTGTAGAATAGGTTTCCAATGTTTGCTCCTTTTCTAGCTAGAATTCCAGCTCCTGGCATTCCCCCTCTTCATGATAAACCTTGTAAAATAAGAGAGAATAGCCATAAGTATTGAGATATAATGTATAAAAATAGTCCATAATAAAATAAATATTGATATAAAAGCATGATGCAAAATGGACGTATCATCTGGCTAGTTGGGCATTCTTTAGCTGGGTGAGTTTATTCACAATGAGAGCATTCATCCTTGTGTTATTTATGGTTGTCCTATTTCTCCATAGAGCTTGCATGCACAAGATTTCTTCATGTCATTTCCATAAGGCTTCAATTTCTAGGACACAAGACGAGACCTTTGCAGAGTCAACTTAAACTCTCTCCCAGTGGTTACTCCCTGCCATCCATTGATGGTTTTGAAGGAAATATGCCCTAGAGACAATAACAAAGTTGTTATTTATATTTCATTATATCATGATAAATGTTTATTATTCATGCTAGAATTGTATTAACCGGAAACTTAGTACATGTGTGAATACATAGAAAAATAGAGTGTCACTAGTATGCCTCTACTTGACTAGCTCGTTGAATCAAAGATGGTTAAGTTTCCTAGCCATAGACATGAGTTGTCATTTGATTAACGGGATCACATCATTAGAGAATGATGTGATTGACTTGACCCATTCCGTTAGCTTAGCATTTGATTGTTTAGTATATTGCTATTGCTTTCTTCATGACTTACACATGTTCCTATGACTATGAGATTATGTAATTCCCGAATACCGGAGGAACACTTTGTGTGCTACCAAATGTCACAACGTAATTGGTGATTATAAAGGTGATCTACAGGTCTCTCCGATGGTACTTGTTGAGTTGGCATAGATCAAGATTAGGATTTGTCACTCCGATTGTCAGAGAGGTATCTCTGGGCCCTCTTGGTAATGCACATCACTATAAGCCTTGCAAGCAATGTGACTAATGAGTTAGTTGTGGGATAATGCATTACAGAACGAGTAAAGGGACTTGCCGGTAACGAGATTGAACTAGGTATTGAGATACTGACAATCGAATCTCGGGCAAGTAACATACCGATGACAAAAGGAACAACGTATGTTGTTATGCGGTTTGACCAATAAGATCTTCGTAAAATATGTAGGAGCCAATATGAACATCTAGGTTCCACTATTGATTATTGACCGGAGACGTGTCTCGGTCATGTCTATATAGTTCTCGAACCCGTAGGGTCCGCACGCTTAACGTTCGGTGATGATCGGTATTATGAGTTTATGTGTTTTGATGTACCGAAGGTAGTTCAGAGTCCCGGATGTGATCACGGACATGACGAGGAGTCTCGAAATGGTCGAGACATAAAGATTGATATATTGGATGACTATATTTGGACACCGGATGAGTTCCGGGGGTCACCGGATAAGTATCAGAGTGCTGGGGGGTTATCGGAACCCCCGGGGGAACTAATGGGCCAACATGGGCCTTGTGCGAGAGAGAGGAGGGGCCTTAGGGCTGGCCTTGCGCCCCCCTTGGGAGTCCGAATTGGACAAGGAGGGAGGGGGCGGCGCCCCCTCTTTCCTCCCTCTCTCCCTCTCCTTCCGCCCCCTTCCCCCTTCCTAGTTGGACTAGGAAAAGGGGAGTCCTACTCCTACTAGGAGGAGGACTCCCCCCTCTCCTTGGCGCGCCCCAAGACCGGCCGACCTCCCCCTTGCTCCTTTATATACGGATGCAGGGGGGAGCCCTAGGACACACAAGTTGGTTGTTTCCAGCCGTGTGTGGTGCCCCCTCCACCATAATCCACCTTGGTCATATCGTCGTAGTTCTTAGGGGAAGTGCTGACGAAGCTTTCCCTCGAAGCTCTACTGGATCGTGAGTTCGTGGGACATCACCGAGCTGAATGTGTGCATATCACAGAGGTGCCGTGCGTTCGGTACTAGGATCGGTCGATCGTGAAGACGTACGACTACATCAACCGCGTTGTCATAACGCTTCCGCTTTTAGTCTACGAGGGTGCATGGACAACACTCTCCCCTCTTGTTGCTATGCATCACCATGATCTTGTGTGTGCGTATGATTTTTTTTGAAATTACTACGTTCCCCAACAGTGGTATTAGAGCCAGGTTTATGCGTAGATGTTATATGCACGAGTAGAACACAAGTGAGTTGTGGGCGATAATAGTCATACTGCTTACCAGCATGTCATACTTTGATTTGGCGGTATTGTTGGATGAAGCGGCCCGGACCGACATTACGCGTACGCTTACGCGAGACTGGTTCTACCGACATGCTTTGCACACATGTGGCTGGCGGGTGTCAGTTTCTCCAACTTTAGTTGAATCGAGTGTGGTTATGCCCGGTCCTTGTTGAAGGTTAAAATAGCACATACTTGACGAAAAATCATTGATGATTTGATGCGTAGGTAAGAACGGTTCTTGCTCAGCCCATAGCAGCCACGTAAAACTTGCAACAACAAAGTAGAGGACGTCTAACTTGTTTTTACAAGGCATGTTGTGATGTGATATGGTCAATACATGATGCTAAATTTTATTGTATGAGATGATCATGTTTTGTAACGGAGTTATAGGCAACTAGCAGGAGCCATATGGTTGTCGCTTTATTGTATGAAATGCAATCGCCATGTAACTGCTTTACTTTATCACTAAGTGGTAGCAACAGTCGTAGAAGCAATAGTTGGCGAGACGACAACGATGTTACGATGGAGATCAAGGTGTCGTGCCGGTGACGATGATGATCATGACGGTGCATTGAAGATGGAGATCAAAGGCACAAGATGATGATGGCCATATCATATCACTTATATTGATTGCATGTGATGTTTATCCTTTATGCATCTTATTTTGCTTAGTTCGACGGTAGCACTATAAGATGATCTCTCACTAAATTTCAAGGTACAAGTGTTCTCCCTAAGTATGCACCGTTGCGAAAGTTCGTCGTACCGAGACACCACGTGATGATCGGGTGTGATAAGCTCTACGTTTACATACAACGGGTGCAAGCCAGTTTTGCACACGCAGAATACTTGGGTTAAACTTGACGAGCCTAGCATATGCAGATATGGCCTCGGAACACTGAGACCGAAAGGTCGAGCATGAATCATATAGTATATATGATCAACATAGTGATGTTCACCATTGAAAACTACTCCATCTCACGTGATGATCGGACATGGTTTAGTTGATTTGGATCACATGATCACTTAGATGATTAGAGGGATGTCTATCTAAGTGGGAGTTCTTAAGTAATTTGATTAATTGAACTTTAATTTATCATGGACTTAGTACCTGATAGTATTTTGCATGTCTATGTTGTTGTAGAGATGACCCATGCTGTTGTTCCGTTGAATTTTAATGCGTTCCTAGAGAAAGGTAAGTTGAAAGATGATGGTAGCAACTACATGGACAGGATTATCCTCATTGCTGCATAGAAGAATTACGTCCTGGAAGCACCGCTAGGTGCCAAACCCGCTGCAGGAGCAACGCCAGATGCCATGAACGTCTGGCAGAGCAAAGCTGATGACTACTCGATAATTAAGTGTGCAATGCTTTACGGCTTAGAACCGAGACTTCAACGACGTTTTGAATGTCATGGAGCATATGAGATGTTCCAGGAGTTGAAGTTAATATTTCAAGCAAATGCCCGAATTGAGAGATATTAAGTCTCCAATAAGTTCTATAGCTGCAAGATGGAGGAGAATAGTTCTGTTAGTGAACATATACTTAAAATATCTGGGTATAATAATCACTTGATTCAACTGGGAGTTAATCTTCCTGATGATAGTGTCATTGACAGAATTCTTCAATCACTGCCACCAAGCTACAAGAGCTTCGTGATGAACTATAACATGCAAGGGATGGATAAGACAATTCCCAAGCTATTCGCAATGCTAAAAGCTACGGAGGTAGAAATCAAGAAGGAGCATCAAGTGTTGATGGTCAACAAGACCACCAGTTTCAAGAAAAAGGGTAAAGGGAAGAAGGGGAACTTCAAGAAGAACGACAAGCAAGTTGCTGCTAAAGTGAATAATCCCAAGTCTGGGCCTAAGCCTGAGACTGAGTGCTTCTACTACAAAGGGACTGGTCACTGGAAGCGGAACTGCCCCAAGTATTTGGCGGATAAGAAGGATGGCAAGGTGAACAAAGGTATATGTGATATACATGTTATTGATGTGTACCTTACTAATGCTCGCAGTAGCACCTGGGTATTTGATACTGGTTTTGTTGCTAATATCTGCGACTTGAAACAGGGACTACAGATTAAGCAAAGATTGGCTAAGGACTAGGTGACGATGCGCGTGGGAAATGGTTCCAAAGTTGATGTGATCGCGGTCGGCACACTGCCTCTACATCTACCTTCGGGATTAGTTTTAGACCTGAATAATTGTTATTTGGTGCCAGCGTTGAGCATGAACATTATATCCGGATCTTGTTTGATGCGAGACGGTTATTCATTTAAATCAGAGAATAATGGTTGTTCTATTTATATGAGTAATATCTTTTATGATCATGCACCCTTGAAGAATGGTCTATTTTTGTTGAATCTCGATAGTAGTGATATACATATTCATAATATTGAAGCCAAAAGATGCAGAGTTGATAATTATAGTGCAACTTATTTGGCACTGTCATTTGGGTCATATTGGTGTAAAGCGCATGAAGAAACTCCATTCTGATGGACTTTTGGAATCACATGATTATGAATCACTTGGTACTTGCGAACCATGCCTCATGGGCAAGATGACTAAAACTCTGTTCTACGAAACATTGGAGCGAGCAACAGATTTGTTGGAAATCATACATACTGATGTATGTGGTCCGATGAATGTTGAGGCTCGCGGCGGGTATCGTTATTTTCTCACCTTCACAGATGATTTGAGAAGATATGGGTATATTTACTTGATGAGGCATAAGTCTGAAACATTTGAAAAGCTCAAGGAATTTCAGAGTGAAGTGGAAAATAATCTTAACAAGAAAATAAAGTTTCTAGGATCTAATCATGGAGGAGAATATTTGAGTTATGAGTTTGGTCTTCATTTGAAACAATGCAGAATAGTTTCACAACTCACGCCACCCGGAACACCACAGCGTAATGGTGTGTCCAAACATCGTAATCGTACTTTACTAGAGATGGTGCGATCTATCATGTCTCTTACTGATTTACCGCTATCATTTTGGGGTTATGATTTAGAGATGGCTTCATTCACGTTAAATAGGGCACCATCTAAATCCGTTGAGACGACACCATATGAACTGTGGTTTCGCAAGAAACCCAAGTTGTTGTTTCTTAAAGTTTGGGGCTGCGATGCTGATACGCCTGCAATATATCTATAATTTATGAAGTATTCATGCCATGTTTACAATAGTTTTATATGATTTTGGTATGATTTGATTAGAACTAACCCGGACTGACGCTGTTTTCAGCAGAACTACCGTGGTGTTGTTTTTGTGTAGAAATAAAAGTTCTAGGAATGCGCTGAAAATCAACGGAGATTTTTTCTAGAAAATATAAAAATACTGGAAGGAAGAGTTACCGGAGGGGAGTCCCGTGGGCCCCACGAGGGTGGAGGGCGCGCCCCCTGCCTGGTGGACTCCCTATGGGGCCCCTCGACTTGTTCTCGACGCCAACCTCTCCTATACATCCCCAAACTTCCAGAACTTGACCTAGATCGGAAGTTCCGCCGCCACAAGCCTCTGTAGCCACGAGAAATCAATCTAGGCCCTCTATGGCACCCTGCCGGAGAGGGCCATTATCACCGGAGGCCATGGAGGAGGATCCTGAAGGGGCCATCATCGCCATGAAGGCCAAGGACCAGAGGGAGAACCTCTCCCCATCTAGGGGGGAGGCCATGGAGGATGAAGCACATGGGGGAGATCCTCTCCTCCTCTCTCTCGGTGGTGCCGGAGTGCCATCGGGAGGGGAATCATCGCCGCGGTGACCGTCTTCATCAACACCACCATCATCATCACCATCATCATCTCCTTTACGCCGTCCACTCTCCCGCACCCCGCTGTAATCCCTACTTGGACATGGTGCTTTATGCCACATATTATGATCCAATGATGTGTTGCCATCCTATGATGTTTTGAGTAGATATCCTTTGTCTTTGGGTTGATTGATGATCTAGATTTGTACGAGTTGTATGTTTTATTTTGGTGCTGTCCTATTGTGCCCTCCGTGTCGCGCAAGCGTGAGGGATTCCCGCTGTAGGGTGTTGCAATACGTTCATGATTCGCTTATAGTGGGTTGCTTGAGTGACAGAAGCATAAACACGAGTAAGGGGGTTGTTGCGTATGGGATAAAGTGGACTTGATGCTTTAATGCTATGGTTGGCTTTTACCTTAATGATCTTTAGTAGTTGCAGATGCTTGCTAGATTTCCAATCATAAGTGCATATGATCCAAGAAGAGAAAGTATGTTAGCTTATGCCTCTCCCTCATATGAAATTGCAATGACGACTATCAGTCTTGTTAACAATTGCCTAAGATAACTCTGCACACCGACCCATCATTATTCCACACTCGCTATTTATAATATTTAGTAATATATTCTAACTTTATGAAAACAACACCTACTTTTATGTCTTAGCTCTCCAATATCATGCAAAGTTATCCTCTTCATACCCACAACGTAGTTTTATTTCTCGTTTCTAGTTGGAAGCAAACGTTCGGTGTACGTAGAGTCGTATCAGTGGCAGATAGGACTTGAGAGAATATTGATCTTACCTTTAGATCCTTGTGGGTTCGACTCTCCATACTTATCACTTCCACCATTGGGAATTGCTACGATGATTCCCTGCAGTTGGGGATTATCAAGCTCTTTTCTGGTGCCGTTGCCGGGGAGCAATAGCGTGGGGTTGATATTCTCGTGTGTGCTTGTTTGCTTTCTTCACTAAGTAGATTTTGTTTTTCCTTTTTGTTTCTGTTTAGTTGTGGGTGAAACATACAATATTTTTTTAAAAGAATGAAAATACATAAAATTTACTTGCCTCTCATGCTTAAAAGGTTTTTCAAAAAGAGAAGTGATTGGAAAGTTATGCATTGAAGAAGTGAGGGTCGACCTTGAGCACTTCTATTCATGCTCATGGAAACAATGTAGAATTTTTCATGGAAGTTTCTCTGTAAATAATTATCCCCTTGTATATATCCATTGTATTATAACAATAATGTCCCAAGCTTTGGTTTTAGGATGATTAGATTGCTTGTTTACTTTGTGGAGTACAAAAACAGAAACTTTGGCTGTAGCGCTTGAATTTACATTTTTTTACTGGAAAGTCAAATGGGTCTGAAACATTTTGCACATTACTTCTGTACAAAGTTTTTAAATTGTCATATTTTTTCTAGAATTTTTGGAGTTACAGAAGTATACTAAACTTCCAGATTACTACAGACTGTCCTGTTTTTGACAGATTCTGTTTTCCATGTGTTGTTCGCTTATTTTGATGAATCTATGGGTAGTATCGGGGGGTATGAACCATGGTGAAGTTGGAATACAGTAGATATAGTTCTAATATGAAATTGGAATGAGTTTGCAACAGTACCTAATGGTAGTGATTTGCTTTATTATACTAACGGATCTCACAAAGTTTTTGTTAAAATTTTGTGTGGATGAAGTGTTCGAAGATCGAGGAGCTATCAATATGAGAAGAATAAAGAGAGGTAAGAGTTCAAGCTTGGGGATGCCCAAGGCACCCCGAGTAAATATTCCAAGGATACTCAAGCATCTAAGCTTGGGCATGCCCCGGTTGGCATCCCATCTTTCTTCTTCAACAATTATCGGTATACCTTGGTTTTTGTTTTGTTCACATGATTTGTGTCCTTTGTGTTTTTATTTTTCTTTGAGAACCATGCTAGTATGAGATTTCCCTTCATTGATTTATAGAATTATTCATGTGCTTCACTTATATCTTTTGAGTATGACCTTATAGAATGCTCTTTGTGCTTCACTTAAATCTTTTGACTATGGTTTTATAGAATGCTTCGTGTGCTTCAGTTATATAGTTTGAGCTTGGATATTGGTTAGACTATATTAATTGTAGAATTATCCATGAACATTACTTATATCTTTTGGAGTAATAATAATATTATCATCTAAAGCGGGTTTGGAAGAGTGTCAACTTCAGGAATTAGTGATCTCACTATTTCGAATGAGAAGAATTTTACTTATGTGGAGAATAGTAAAATTTCTATGCTTGTAGATCATGAAAATAATTCTTTATGTGATGGTTATATTGTTGAATTCATTCATTATGCTACTGAAAATTATTATGAGGGAGGAATATATGCTTGTAGGAGTTGCAATAATATCAAGTTTCCTCTCTATGTGCTTAAAGTTTTGAAGTTATACTTGTTTTGCCTTCCTATGGTAGTTGATTCTTGTTCCTATAAATTATGTGCTCACAAAATCCCTAGGCATAGGAAGTGGGTTAGATTTAAATGTGCTAGTCATATTCTTCATGATGCTCTTTTTATGTTTCAATTCTTATCTTTTATGTGAGCATCATTGAAATCATCATGCCTAGCTAAAAGGAACTAAAGAAAAGCTTACATGATTAAGCTACTATATTAACCATGTTTTATAGCTTTTGTTTCAATAAAGTGCCAAGTAAGACCTTTGGGAAGACTTGGGTGAAAGTTAATGTGATCTTGCTGTAAAAAACAGCAACTTTGCGCTCACGAGATTAGTTGTCATTTTTTTTACAGAAGAGTGATTTTGAGTTGATTCTTTTTGCAGAAGATTAATAGCAGAAGTATGGTTTCTATTCAAATCATTACAGACTGTTCTGTTTCTGACAAATTCTGTTTTCATTGCATAGTTTGCCTGTTTTCTAGTTTCTATGGCTTATATTTCTCAATATAAATTGTAGAAATGATATGGTACAGTAGGCATTGTGTGAGAACAATTATGAACCTTGTCTGTGACAGTACCAAAGTGAATGGTTTACTCTTTATCATACTAACCTATCTCATGAAGTTTCGTTATGTTTTGTGTGATTGAAGTTTTCAAGCTTTGGGTGAAATATCGATATGAGGAGAATAAGGAATGGAAAGACCCTAAGCTTGGGGATGCCCAAGGCACCCCAAGGTAATATTCAAGGAAGACTCAAGCACTTAAACTTGGGGATGCCCCGAAAGGCATCCCCTCTTTCGTCTTCAAAACTATCGGTATACCTTACTCAGATCTATATTTTTATTCGTCACATGATATGTGTTTTGCTTGGAGCGTATTTTCAATTCTACTTGTTGTTTGAATAAAATCATTGGATCTGAAATCTTGAATGAAAAATAATCCTCCCATGGCTAGTTAATTATTTGACTACTCAGTGTTCTTCACTTATATCTTTTGGAGTAGTTTGTCATTTACTCATGTGCTTCACGTATATCCTATGAGTAAATGGTTGAATGAATTGAATGTCATAAATCTGAATTTATATATGTTTCATATGCTTATACCATGGGGAGTATTGAATTCACACAGAATAAGAAGAGGTAGTAAATTTATTTGAAAGTTAGCAAACGCAGAATTGGTCACGTGAACAATTCATGAAAGAATATTGAAGGAAGAGAGATTTCACATATAAATATACTATCTTGGACATCTTTTGTAATTATGAGCACTCATTAAAATTTGACATGCTAAAAGGTTGATGTTGGACAAGGAAAACAACGTAATGGTTTATGTTTTCTTATATCCGAAATAAAGTATATTGTCATGGATCATCCAACATGCTGAGCTTGACTTTCCCCCTCATGCTAGCCAAATTCTTTACACCAAGTAGAGATACTACTTGTGCTTCCGAATATCCTTAAACCCGTTTTGCCATGAGAGTCCACCATATCTACCTATGGATATAGTAAGATCCTTCAAGTAAGTTATCATTGTTGCATGCAATAAAAAATTGCTCTCTAAAAATGTATGATCTATTAGTATGGAGAAAATAAGCTTTATACGATCTTGTGATATGGAAGCAATAAAAGCGACGGACTGCATAATAAAGGTCCGTATCACAAGTGGCAATATAAAGTGACGTTCTTCCACATTAAGATTTTGTGCATCCAACTATAAAAGCAGATGACAACCTCTGCTTCCCTCTGCGAAGGGCCTATCTTTTATTCTTGCCTTATACCTTATACAAGAGTGATGGTGATCTTCACCTTTCCTTTTTACATTTTATCCTTAGGCAAGCACATTGTGTTGGAAAGATCCTGATATATATATATATATATATATCCAATTGGATGTAAGTTATCATGAACTATTATTGTTGACATTACCCTTCAGGTAAAAGGTTGGGAGGCAAAACTATAAGCCCCTATCTTTCTCTGTGTCCGATTAAAGCTTTGAACCCACAAATATCACATGAGTGTTAGCAACTGTGAAAGATTAAATGATAGTGGAGTATGTGGAGTTTGCTGAATCAAAGCTCTTACATAGACCCTTCCCGAAAATAAGATGAATTGCAATTGTTTGATGACTAAGAGCACAGTTTGTTTGTTTTCAAGAAAGTTTATGATCTATACTTTAACATGTGAATAGCTTGTTAATTGATCATGAGAGGTTTTATGAGTTGAGCTACTGTTATGATACATAATGATACTAGAAAAAGTGATTGGAACTATCATTGATCAAACTTATGCACTTGCTAGCATTCACACTTCATAAATTATTTCTTTTATCATTTACCTACTCGAGGACGAGCAGGAATTAAGTTTGGGGATGCTGATACGTCTCCAACGTATCTATAATTTATGAAGTATTCATGCCATGTTTACAATAGTTTTATATGATTTGATTAGAACTAACCCGGACTGACGCTGTTTTCAGCAAAACTACCATGGTGTTGTTTTTGTGCAGAAATAAAAGTTCTCGGAATGCGCTGAAAATCGACGGAGATTTTTTCTGGAAAATATAAAAAATACTGGAACGAAGAGTTACCATAGGGGAGTCCTGTGGGCCCCACGAGGGTGGAGGGCGCACTCACCCCCTGGGACGCACCCCCTGCCTCATGGACTCCCTGTGGGCCCCCCTGACTTGTTCTCGACGCCAACCTCTCCTATAAATCCCCAAACTTCCAGAACTTGACCTAGATCGGAAGTTCCACCGCCGCAAGCCTCTGTAGCCACGAGAAATCAATCTAGGACCTCTCTGGCACCCTGCCGGAGGGGGCCATCATTACCGGAGGCCATGGAGGAGGATCCCGGAGGGGCCATCATCGCCATGAAGGCCAAGGACCAGAGGGAGAACCTCTCCCCATCTAGGGGGGAGGCCATGGAGGAGGAAGCGCAAGGGGGAGATCCTCTCCTCCTCTATCTCGGTGGCGCCGGAGTGCCATCGGGAGGGGAATCATCATCGTGGTGATCATCTTCATCAACATCACCATCATTATCACCATCCTCATCTATTTTACGCGGTCTACTCTCCCGCACCCCGTTGTAATCCCTACTTGAACATGGTGCTTTATGACACATATTATGATCCAATGATGTGTTGCCATCCTATGATGTTTTGAGTAGATATCCTTTATCTTTGGGTTGATTGATGATCTATATTGGTATGAGTTGTATGTTTTATTCTGGTGCTGTCCTATTGATTCGCTTATAGTTGGTTGCTTGAGAGGCAGAAGCATAAACCCGAGTAAGGGGGTTGTTGTGTATGGGATAAAGGGGACTTGATGCTTTGATGCTATGGTTGGGTTTTACCTTAATGATCTTTAGTAGTTGCGGATGCTTTCTAGAGTTCCAATCATAAGTGCGTATGATCCAAGAAGAGAAAGTATGTTAGCTTATGCCTCTCCCTCATATGAAATTGCAATGACGACTATCGATCTTGTTAACAATTGCCTAGGATAATTCCGCACACCGACCCATCCTTATTCCACACTCGCTATTTATAATACTTAGTAATATATTCTAACATCATGATAACAACACCTACTTTTATGTCTTAGTTGTCCAATATCATGCAAAGTTATCCTCTTCATACCCACAACATAGTTTTATTTATCGTTTCTAGTTGGAAGCAAACATTCGGTGTACGTAGAGTCGTATCAGTGGCATATAGGACTTGAGAGAATATTGATCTTGCCTTTAGCTCCTTGTGTGTTTGACACTCCATACTTATCACTTCCACCATTGGGAATTGCTACGATGATTCCCTGCACTCGGGGATTATCAGATGCTTATGTGAAAAAGCTTCAACCTGATAAGCTCGAACCCAAATCAGAGAAATGTGTCTTCATAGGATACCCAAAGGAGACTATTGGGTACACCTTCTATCACAGTCCAAAGTCAAGACATTCGTTGCTAAGAATGGATCCTTTCTAGAGAAGGAGTTTCTCTCGAAAGAAGTGAGTGGGAGGAAAGTAGAACTTGATGAGGTAACTGTACCTGCTCCCTTATTGTAAAGTAGTTCATCACAGAAATCTGTTCCTGTGACTCCTACACCAGTTAGTGAGGAAGCTAATGATGATGATCACGTAACTTCAGATGAAGTTACTACCGAACCTCGTAGGTCAACCAGAGTAAGATCCGCACCAAAGTGGTACGGTAATCCTATTCTGGAGGTCATGTCACTTGACCATGACGAACCTACAAACTATGAGGAAGCGATGATGAGCCCAGATTCTACGAAATGGCTTGAGGCCATGAAATCTGAGATGGGATCCATGTATGAGAACAAAGTGTGGACTTTGGTTGACTTGCCCGATGATAGGTAAGCCGTTGAGAATAAATGGATCTTTAAGAAGAAGACTGACGTTGACGGTAATGTTACTGTCTACAAAGCTCGACTTGTTGCGAAAGGTTCTCGACAAGTTCAAGGAGTTGACTACGATGCTTAAGTCTGTCCGAATCATGTTAGCAACTGCCACATTTTATGATTATGAAATTTGGCAAATGGATGTCAAAACTGCAATCCTTAATGGATATCTTAAAGAAGAGTTGTATATGATGCAACCATAAGGTTTTGTCGATCTAAAAGGTGCTAACAAAGTGTGCAAGCTCCAACAATCCATTTATGGAGTGGTGCAAGCCTCTCGGAGTTGGAATATACGCTTTGATAGTGTGATCAAAGCATATGGATTTATACAGACTTTTGGAGAAGCCTGTATTTACAAGAAAATGAGTGGGAGCTCTGTAGCATTTCTGATATTATATGTGGATGACATATTGTTGATCGGAAATGATACTGAATTTCTGAATAGCATGAAAGGATACTTGAATAAGAATTTTTCAATGAAAGACCTCGGTGAAGCTACTTATATAATAGGCATCAAGATCTATAGAGATAGATCAAGATGCTTAATTGGACTTTCACAAAGCACATACCTTGACAAAGTTTTGAAGAAGTTCAAAATGGATCAAGCAAAGAAAGGGTTCTTGCCTATGTTACAAGGTGTGAAGTTGAGTCAGACTCAATGCCCGACCACTGCAGAAGATAGAGAAAAAAATGAAAGGTGTTCCCTATGCTTCAGGCATAGGCTCTATCATGTATGCAATGCTATGTACCAGACCTGATGTGTGCCTTGCTATCAGTTTAGCAGGGAGGTACCAAAGTAATCCAGGAGTGGATCACTGGATAGTGGCCAAGAACATCCTGAAATACCTGAAAAGGACTAAGGATATGTTTCTCGTTTATGGAGGTGACAAAGAGCTTGTCGTAAATGGTTACATTGATGCAAGATTTGACACTGATCCGGATGACTCTAAGTCACAAACCGGATATGTATTTATATTGAACAGTGGAGCTGTCAGTTGGTGCAGTTCTAAGCAAAGCGTCGTGGCGGGATCTACGTGTGAAGTGGAGTACATAGCTGCTTCGGAAGCAGCAAATGAAGGAGTTTGGATGAAGGAGCTCATATCTGATCTAGGTGTCATAACTAGTGCATCGGGTCCAATGAAAATCTTTTGTGACAATACTGGTGCAATTGCCTTGGCAAAAGAATCCATATTTCACAAGAGAACCAAGCACATCAAGAGATGCTTCAATTCCATCCGCGATCAATTCAAGGTGGGAGACATAGAGATTTGCAAGATACATACGGATCTAAATGTTGCAGACCCATTGACTAAGCCTCTCTCACGAGCAAAACATGATCAGCACCAAGACTCCATGGGTGTTAGAATCATTACTGTGTAATCTAGATTATTGACTCTAGTGCAAGTGGGAGACTGAAGGAAATATGCCCTAGAGGCAATAACAAAGTTGTTATTTATATTTACTTATATCATGTTAAATGTTTATTATTCATACTATAATTGTATTAACCGGAAACTTAGTACATTTGTGAATACATGGACAAATAGAGTGTCACTAGTATGCCTCTACTTGACTAGCTCGTTGAATCAAAGATGGTTAAGTTTCCTAGCCATAGACATGAGTTGTGATTTGATTAACGGGATCACATCATTAGAGAATGATGTGATTGACTTGACCCATTCTGTTAGCTTAGCATTTGATCATTTAGTATATTGCTATTGCTTTCTTCATGACTTATACATGTTCCTATGACTATGAGATTATGCAACTCTCGAATACTGGAGGAACACTTTGTGTGCTACCAAACGTCACAACGTAACTGGGTGATTATAAAGGTGTTCTACAGGTGTCTTCGATGGTACTTGTTGAGCCGGCATAGATCAAGATTAGGATTTGTCACTCCAATTGTCGGAGAGGTATCTCTGGGCCCTCTCGGTAATGCACATCACTATAAGCCTTGCAAGCAATGTGACTAACGAGTTAGTTGCGGGATAATGCATTACGGAACGAGTAAATAGACTTGCCGGTAACGAGATTGAACTAGGTATTGAGATACCGACGATCGAATCTCGGGCAAGTAACATACCGATGACAAAAGGAACAACGTATGTTGTTATGCGGTTTGACCGATAAAGATCTTCGTAGAATATGTAGGAGCCAATATGAACATATAGGTTCTGCTATTGGTTATTGACCGGAGACGTGTCTCGGTCATGTCTACGTAGTTCTCGAACTCGTAGGGTCCGCACGCTTAACATTCAATGACGATCGGTATTATGAGTTTATGTGTTTTGATGTACCAAAGGTAGTTTGGAGTCCCGGATGTGATCACGGACACTACGAGGAGTCTTGAATTGGTCGAGACATAAAGATTGATATATTGGATGACTATATTCGGACACCCGATGAGTTCCGGGGGTCACTGGATAAGTATCGGAGTGCTGGGGTGTTATCGGAACCCCCGGGGGAACTAATGGGCCAACATGGGCCTTGTGAGAGATAGAGGAGGGACCTTAGGGCTGGCTGCGCCCTCCCCCCTTCGGTGTCCGAATTGGACAAGGAGGGTGGGGGGGGGGGCCGGCGCCCCCTCTTTCCTCCCTCTCTCCCTCTCCTTCCTTCCCCCTTCCCCATTCCTAGTTGGACTAGGAAAAGGGGAGTCCTACTCCTACTAGGAGGAGGACTCCCCCCTCTCCTTGGTGCTCCCCAAGACCGGCCAGCCTCCCCCCTTGCTCCTTTATATAAGGGGACAGGGGGGCACCCTAGGACACACAACTGATTGTTTCCAGGCGTGTGTGGTGCCCCCTTCCACCATAATCCACCTCGGTCATATCGTCGTAGTGCTTAGGCGAAGCCCTGCGCCGGTAGCTTCATCATCACCTTCATCATGCCGTCATGCTGACGAAGCTGTCCCTCGAAGCTCTACTAGATCGTGAGTTCATGGGACGTCACCGAGCTAAACGTGTGCAGATCACAGAGGTGCCGTACGTTTGGTACTAGGATTGGTTGATCGTGAAGACGTACGACTACATCAACCGTGTTGCCATATCGCTTCCGCTTTCAGTCTACGAGGGTCCGTGGACAACACTTTCCCCTCTCGTTGATATGCATCACCATGATCTTGCGTGTGCATAGGATTTTTTTTGAAATTACTATGTTCCCCAACAGGTTTGGTACATCCTCCACCAAGTAGCAGCACCTCTTTCAAAGCACTGAAGAGCATGTTGGGCCATATCATTTCCGGCTATAGTGTTATTCTTCATGTGATCTTCCATGTTCTGAATCCATCTTCCCGTCCCCAATTGAGTCATCGGTCCAGAAAATATGAGTTCATCTCCATTCATCCTCTATTGGTTTTAAGGGTTTTGGGGTGAGATAAGAGAGGTAGAGAGGGATACACACAATAGAAACAATAGTTTTGAAGAGACAGATTTTATTTTGTGGCTGTGAGAAAAACATCAAACAAATGACAGCTCACAATCATCGCATCTAACGTAGGTATACAACAAGGGTTTGGTCTTCTAAAGGTCAATAAATATTCAATGTCACCAAACTCTTCATATCTTGTTCATGTCTCCGATGGCTGAGGGAGTCCTGGATTAGGGTGTATCCGGACAGCCGGACTGTGTACCACATCCGGACTATTGAAGCGTGAAGATACAAGACTCAAGACTTCGGCCCGTGTCCGGATGGGACTTTCCTTGGCGTGGAAGGCAAGCTTGGCGATCCGGATATTATATTTCCTTCCTTGTAACCGACTCCATGTAAACCCTAGCCCTCTCCGGTGTCTATATAAACCGGAGAGGTTGGTCCTTAGAAGGCCGATCACAATTACATTCATACCATCATAGGCTAGCTCCTAGTGTTTAGCCTGTACAATCTCGTGGTAGATCTACTCTTGTACTACCCATATCATCAATATTAATCAAGCAGGAAGTAGGGTTTTACCTCCATCGAGAGGGCCCGAACCTGGGTAAACATCTGTGTCCCTTACTTCTTGTTACCATGAGCCTTGACGCCCAGATCGGGACCCCCTACCCGAGATCCGCCGGTTTTGACACTGACATTGGTGCTTTCATTGAGAGTTCCTCTGTGACATCACCGTCAGGCTTGATGGCTCCTTCAATTGTCACTAACGACGCGGTCCAGGGCGAGACTTTCCTTCCCGGACAAATCTTCGTGTTCGGTGGCTTCATGCTGTGGGCCAATTCGCTTGGCCACTTGGAGCAGATCGATAGCTATGCCCCCGGCCATCAAATAAAGTTCGGAAACCTGAACTACATGGTGGATATCCGCCGAGACTTGATCTTTGACGGATTCGGGCCAGCGCCAGAAGAGCCGAACAGTCACGATGAGCACGGCTTAGACCTGCTGTCAGACGTCGCTCGGGATATCGTCCCCACAGAAGCCTCGGATATAAATCCGGGACAGATTGCTTCGCCAAAGGACGGAGGGCTGGACCCCACCCCGCAGGCCGTACCTCCATCGGCGATGGAGCCGAACACAGGTTTCACCTCTGAGGGAACCTGTGACTCTGGACCCCCGGATTCATATCTGGACGCAGGTTCCAGTCCCACGCCCTCGAGCCCGTCGATCCTGGTTGGGCTCCGGTGATGGAGTTTACCGCGGCAGACATTTTTCAGCACTCGCCCTTTGGCGACATGCTGGACTTATTGAAGTCTCTCTCCTTGTCAGGTGACTCCGGGCCGAACTATGTCCGGCTCGAGTGGGAAGCAGACAACGATGGAATTCGTTGCCCACCCACCACCCACTTCATTTCCACGATCGATGATCTAACCGACGTGCTTGACTTCGACTCCGAAGACATCAACGGTATGGACGATGATGTAGGAGAATCACAGGAGCCACCGCTCACCGGGCGGTGGACAGCCACCTCCTCATATGATATATATATGGTGGACACTCCGAAGGAAACTAATGGCGACGAGGCAACGGAGGATAACCCCTCAGGAAGAAATGCACAACATGTGCGTCATCGGTACCACTCCAAACCCCGCACACCAAAAACGGCCCCGGAAACAAGAGCAGTCCGGACGGTGCCAAAAAGGAATACCACCTGAGTCAGCCTACACTTAAGCAGGCCGGACCAATGACGACGGGATACTAGGAGAGGGACAATCACACACCCCCCTCCAACGACGAGGCAAGCCTCGACAACGACGAATTCGGCGTACCAGAGGACCCAGTGGAACAAGTTCGCTTCAAGCGACGGCTCATGGCTACAGCAAGGAGCCTACAAAGGAAACAAGAGCAGCTCACAGCGGACCAAGATGCGCTAGAGGATAGGTGAACCAAATTACTGGCCGCCGGAAAATACGAACTCGAGAGCCCCAATAAAGGAAACATACGGCACAACTGGCTACCTCAACTCGAGCAGGAAAACCACGGGCACGCATGCAGATGCCCACGCATCACTACGGTCCAAGGCGACAAGCAGCAGATACGAAGAGGCACCTTCAGACCTCAGCATAAGGGTCATAAACATCAAGACAAGGAAGCTGGTGCCAAGTCCGGCAACACTCAGTCCGACAAACAGGCAAAGAGCAGCACAAGCCTAATCGACCGAAGATACACGCTGGATCAGCCGTGTGAAATTCACGGTACCCCGAGAAGGACGGCAAAGCATACCAATAGAGAATGCAGGATTCTCAAAACAAAGCGGCTGGTCGCACGCCGGAAGCAATAAAGGGGAGATGAATCATCAAGACCCCCCCCCCAGAGCGTAACAGTACGGCCAACCGCCCAGGACCACCTAAAGCACGGCAAGAAAATTGCAGTGCCTCTAGACCTAGTAATCCAGGGGCTCCATAACACACAAAGCCCACAAGGGTACGACGCCACGAAAAACATCTCCTAAAAGATGTAAGGCGCAAAGGTCAAGTTCTGTTGGCCCACCACTCTAAACGGTCGCCTTCGGACCATCCAAAAATACTACGCCAAAGAATAAATCCTCGACACCTTCCCATACAATAGCTTACCGTATGCTAACAAGAAAAACCACGTCAACTAGATTCTACGTGGTAAATTACCCAGGCCAACCATCTGGACATCCACTGCGGAGTCCGTACTACCTCACGGTCTAATGACTGGGTATACCAGGGCCCGATTAGGGACCCTGGGAGCAACAACAAGAGGACACCTAGCTGTCTTCATGAATTTCGCATTTGCAAACTAACGATTCACGCAGAATAGAACTAGCGGCATGGAATTATCCCGGACACACAAAGGAAGGAACATGCAGTTAGAAGGCAGTTCGGATTCACTCTCGACCCGCTCACAGCCCCCTCCAGTCCGGCCATAACAGGTTCCGTCAAACAACACCTCTTTCCATACATCATACTACTATGCATAGACATAAAATTCTACTACAATGCGTAAATAGCAATTACCGGCTGTCGTTAATCGCCGACGCCTCTTTGCCGAAAATAAAAGCCACGCTCCGCGTTCGCCTAGTTGCACCAGGGGCTCTACAGTACGGCAAGCAAGTCCGACCACCTTTTCGGTCGTTCGGCACCCCGAACTTATAGCACTATATGCATCTGCTCTGAATCATGTCTTGGGTCATTGGTTGGGTTTGCCCGGATCCCATTTTTTGGTACCTTACGTTCCGTTCTATCGGCTAAGGTAGCGCTGGGAGAACTACTGCGATTGTGTCCCGGTTCAGCCGGATGAGCACCTCAGTAGAGAAAGCCGAAAACCGACTGTCATGATGAAGCGAGAGCCGGTCCGCTGTTCGAGAGGTCATAAAATCCTTAAATATTTATTCCGCATAACACCATCATAAATGCTAAGTGCTATGGATCGGTCTTCCGATCAGGCGCCAATAGAGCCCCTAGTTCGGCCTTCCGAACACTAGGGGCTGCGCCGACCATACTCAAATTCCTATGGCTAAGTGAGAGTTATAAATCCCTATAGTCCGATTGCGTGGTTCGCAGAAAGATACACCTCCTTAAAAGAACCCAACTATGGGATAAAGATCGTTCAGATATATCCCAAACACCCCCGTATCCTTTTTACGAGGGGGCAGAAGCCGACGACTGGCCAACTCCCAGAATTTGCATACAATAAACAGCCGCACAGGAAGAACATATGTTCAAATAAAACAGGCAATATATAACAAACATGCCATTATCCCATATTACAACAAGTGACATAGATGCCCTTAGGGAAAAATGATGTCTTTAGTACACTTGTCCGCCACAAGGCGGGCCCCCTTCATCACACCTACATAATACAGCTCGGGTTTGCGATGTTCCTTACCCTCCGGCGGCCCCTCAGTGATCAGCTTTTCCGCGTCCAGTCTCCCCCAATGCACTTTCGCATGGGCAAAAGCCATACGCGTGCCTTCTATGCAGACCGATCGCTTGATAGCATCTAGCCGAGGACAGGCACCCACGATCCGCTTGACGAGTGCGAAGTAGCTGCTTGGAATCGGATCCGCATGCCACAGCCAGACAACTAAGTCCTTCATGGCTAGTTCGGCCGCCTGGTGCAGTTCGATCAGCTGTTTCATCTGATCGATAAATGGCACCGGATAGTTCGGCGCCAGATACTGCGACCAGAAATCCCTCTCCGCAGTCTTCTTCTCCTTGATGCGATAGAATTGAGCAGCATTTGATATGCTGCGAGGAAGATCCGCAAAAGCCCCTGGAAAAATAAGAATTCAACCTGCCACTTGGATTCTTCACATTCTACCATACAGGAAGCTAAGAATACAGAAGGCCTTACCAGCCGCCACTTTTCGGGCCTCCTGAATGTCCCGCGCAACACCTCGGGCTTCTTCCCGCACACCTTCTGCATCCTCGAGAGCTTGGGCAAGCTCGGATTCTTTCCCTTTTAGACTCTGCTCCAAACTCTCGCTTCTCTCCACAGCTTCCTGGAGCTCCCACTCAGCAATGATAACCCTGGCCTCGTGTTTTTCACGAAGCGCCTGTTCAGCCTCAGCCTTCTTGTTGGCATCCGCCAAAGCTTTCTTTAGTGCCTCATATTCGGCACACGCTCCTAAAGCACACAATATTAATTTTTTTAATTTTGCGCAACCACTCATTCGTGCCAACTCCAACACAAATGTTTTTAACATATCTTGCTTGTCTTCTAGTTGCTTCCTCACACGGCCGAGTTCTTCCTTGGACCGTGCAAGGTTTTGCTTCAGTTCGGAAACTTCCGCCTTGAAAGCGGAAGTCCTCTCGGCGGATGCCTGTTTTTACACCAAAGGGTATACGTCATTTACACAGGCTCCTGCGAAGGCAGGGGGTCTGATCCCCTGCCCGGCTCTGTCTCCTTCGCCGGACAGTGTATTAGGGGCTACTACTTATATTATGACAATTACTTAAGGGTTTCCTAGGAGACATACCTCAAAAGCCTTTATAAGACTAAGGCAGGATGCGTTCAGCCCGCTCTCGGCAGACTGAATCCTTTCAAACACCTCGCCCACAAGGGCCCGATGCTCGTCGACAATAGAAGCGTTCTTCAACGCTGTCAACAGACCGCCAGGCAGCTCTGCTTGAACAGAGGATGCCGACGGCTTGGGCTGGCCCCCGCCATCAGGGAGGGCTGCTTGCTCGATCCCAGAACCCTAGAGGTCCCGGGGGCCGTATCCATCCCTACGTGTTCGGCACCAGGGATATGTCCTCCCTAGTCCAGCTCTTGTCGAGATGACACCTCGGTGTCGCGCCCAGACTTGCTTGCGTGAGCCTCCCCGGCAACGGCGCCAGAAATTCTTCTTGCTACCTCTTGAGCTCTGCGTTTGGTTTTCCCCGAAGAGGAGAGGATGATGCAGCAAAGTAGCGTAAGTATTTCCCTCAGTTTTTGAGAACCTCAGTATGGTGACGATAGCATGAGCGAGCGATAGCATCTTGGATAGCCATGTTTATGCCCATGTCTCTGCCATGAGCTATCATTCCATAGTTGATATCTCCTGCCTTAGGGTTTTCTTGAGAAAACTTTGAGTTTTAATGCTCCATGTTCCGGTCTTTCTCCGACACTCCTTGATCTAGGGTATTCACAGCTTCAATAGTCTGACAAATTCCATAAGGGTAGCCTTCCTAGGTCAGACCAGTCCAGAAATTCTCCTAGTCTTCGGGGTCTTCAACCGTTGTAGTTTCCATTATATTGCATGGTAAAATCCTCTTCATTCCGTAGTGGTCTTAGTTGTATGATATCTTGTACTTCTTGGAGTGGTCTCATCACTCAAATCTTCGTGTAGTCAAAAGGGGAAAAGGGGTATCGATTAACAAAAAGTGAATATTTCATAAAGCTCAGAAAAGAAGAGAGGTAAAAGATATTTTTGAAAATAAAGTTTTAGAGAAAATCTTTCCTATGGGCTTGCCAGTTTCTAGGGGTCCCGTCCTACACTAGCGACCCGACCCGAATGGATCAAGTCTCTGTGCTTAAGTGTCATCCCTGAATCGGTATGCTGACACACACAGTACTCGAGGATTTATAACAGAGGTAAATCACATGTATGAAGTAACGTAGATAATATTACCTCAATCCATATAGCGAAAAAACAACAAAGTTGTGGATTTCCCAACAACGCCAACGACAAAGTTGAGTGTAGACATCGCAACCCTAATGGATCACCTACTCATCGTAAGAGTCCCGCAACATGAGATGTTGCGGCCATGTAGGTCAGTACATTGAATGTACTAGCAATTTCACACCATAGAATGATAAGGAAAAATGTCTATCACTATATGCATAATTGGCTGGTGGAGGCTCTAAGTTTAATCTGGCATAAAGCTAATTTTTCCCTACAACAAAGGAGTAAATTTTATTCACTACCAAGTTTAATGCCATTATTGAAAAGGTTCCTCCAACTCAATCCCAAAATTCCCAAATTATTAATAACCCAATACATTAATTAAGTAATTTGATGAGATCAACCAATAATTCAAGCACCAGATACTCAAAAAGTCCATAACCGGAGACAAGACTAATCATGATTAGTTTGTACACTCTACAGAGGTTTGCACACTTTTCCCCACAAGACTCGACCTCCTCCGTTGAATTTCTCGCACTACATGATGTTTGAGAAACAGATGATTGAGACACAGTCTTTCTGAAGCATTAACTCTTTACTCTGGGTAGACAGTACCACCTACTTACCCCTACATCTGCTAGCCTACCACTGAAAGAGGTCACACAACATACTCAACTATGCCAGAGCCCATAATGGATTTTGGTTGCATACAGAAGTTTCTAGCATGAATAATCTTATGATCCCTTTGAGCCTGGGTGGCATTCCATAGGATGATCACATAGGTACTCCGGGATCCCCTTGGGCAAGCACTGGGTTCTCCAGGTGCCCGGGCAAACCACTGGGTGCTCCAGGGTGCCCCAACCATTCCACCCAGATGTGTATTAAAGTAGCCACCTTAAGTTTCCCTTAGTTAGTATTACTCTCGCAACTTTCACGAATCTCACATACCAATCCAAGTCTACGAGCATGGCTAAGCAATAAGAGCATAACGTATAATCCCGAGGTGATCAACAGGAATATATTCCTACCTCATCAACTACATAGCAATTTCCAATTACCAATTCCTACTCATGCAAAAATTTGAGGGGTGAAACTAATGCATAAAAAACTGGGTATGAAAAATATGATCAGAGTGTGAACTTGCCTTGTATTGTCAACAAAGATTCTTCGCACTCATAATTCCTGATAGTTCTACTCGTCACACTCCGATCAATCTATCATGAGCAATCAATTATAACCACCCATAAGCAATCACTCAAAGATTCAAAAGCACGCAGAAAACACTTCAGAAAACTTCAAAAACCATCAAATAAAACTCACAGACATAAACACATTTTTAACAATAGGAAAATTATGTGATTTTAATCTTAACAGAAAGTACATGACAAGAGCTTCAATTTGCAAAAAGAATCAATTAAATCGGAATTATAAAACTTAAGTTACGAAGAAATGAAGTTCAAATCTGTTTGAAACCAAATTTTAAACTTTCAAAAATATGTTTAAGTTGGTTATCTGGACAGAGGAGATCATAACGAAGAAATTGGCGTTGGTTTCATTGAATTTGGACAAACGAGTAAAAACTTGTGGCTATTTGAAAAATCAGGGCCAACCTGTTTTACGAAAGAAAAATAGCTATTGCTAAAAGATTTCTACGCCTAAAGTGTAAATACAGAGACTAATTGACAATCTAATTATTCTATCGTACTAGTCTTAAATAATAAGCTACAGGAGTATATATGAAAAAATACAAAGAAAGATACCTTTAGAAGATAGAGAAAAGACGACTCCGGAGAGAGGAGACGACTTTCAGAATTCCCGCCAGAGAGGAGAAATATATTTTTCTTTAGTGAATCTAGTCAAACCAAAATATGGATTTAATCGGAATCAAATGATTTTTGAGGCTCTATGGGTCTACATTTATATGTGAAAAAGAGGTTTAGAGGTCAAAGGCTAGGCAATGTGGGACTAAATGTAGACGAACAAATAAAACGAAGGGAATCGCATGGGCTAAAAAGCACCACGGGCCGGTATTCGGCCGAAGGAAAAAGAAAAGAAAAAAAACTGAGAAGGAAATTGCTGGCTGGGCCTGGCCCATGTAGGAAAAAATGGGGTGCCTCTGCCACTACACCTCGCATGTGGGCGACATATTGTTACGGCATACACGCATTTAGAAAAAAGTAAAAACAGAAAAAGAAAATAGAATAATGAAAACAAATGAAATTTTATATAGGCGTCTTTTATATCGAATTTTCAGAAAAAGATTTTCTATAACATGAACATTTTTCTAGCGCCAAATAAAATCCACAAAAAATTAAATAAAGCAAACAATGCTACTGGTTCATTTAAAAACCAAATAGAAATATTTTAAAATACCAAAATGACTTTGAGCCCATTTTTCTCCAGTTTTCTAATGTAGGGAATCATTTTACCCTATTTTCCATATATTTTATTTTTAAAGAAAAATAATTTGAATAAAACCCAAATAACTCCAAATTGAAAATAATCTCAAAGGGACTTTGAATTTGATTCCTTTAAACTTCCAACTCATATTTCATATGTTTTGAAGAAGTCATTTTATCTTCTCTCATGAAAATCATTGAGTTGCTTAAAGTTTCTGAATTTGATTTTTTTCAAATGAAATTCAAATATTTTCAGAAACCCTTTCCATTTAAATGGAAGAAGTCATGTCATCTTCTCTCTAGGGTTTTGTATCTGAAAAGAATTTGAATTCATGGATATCATAAATGCAAGGTGAAAGTTTTGGAAAGTCCTTTTATTCCCTCTCATTTAACTTTCAAAAAGGTTCAAATTACACTCAATTTCACACAAGCAACCACACCACAATCAATCAATCAACCAAAACTATTTATTTAATATAACATTCCAAAATTTAGAATTTTGGGATGTTACAACCATGGTATGGTCAATGAGGACACACCTGCACTTGAGAGATTACTTGTAGTTGATTAAGAAGGTCCAACAAGAATCAATGTCATTTCTATGCCGAAATTGATAGTGGTGGGCTACTCGTCTAACAAATACTCCGAACTTGTTATTGGATCCACACCCCTTCAGGTACAACAGCCGCCTTCTACCTCTCGTTCTACAAATTAACATTATTTCTAATTTTGAAGATGTTTGTCCGTCTATCATCTAGAAAATGATTCCGACAAGCTTGACCCCGAATCTGCGCACAGTGAAGGTCTTGGCAGTAGAATCTATCGGCCCCAACTTGGAGCAAGTTGTCAGTTTCCTGAGATGCTTTCCGTCCCTAGAGAAGCTATATATCGAAGTGATGTTCCTTTCCTGTTAAATATTAACCATAAGGGAGTTCAATTTGTGACACCTTTTTCCAATTTTACAATGACAATGTACTACAATTTTTGAAGGATTCTTTTGGAGGATTTTAGTACATACATGTTTCCCCCATATTGGTTGCTTGATCCATATGGTTACAATCCATAAGCATTTCTCCTTAGGATTCAACTGTACTAGTTTCCTTAGGGAACTTTTCATCCACTCCAACCTCTTGTGAAGAAGGCTACATTTTTCTAGAATGTAATCAAATGCCCATGTTAATAATGTCAGACCGAAGATGACATGTTAGTGCCTTTTACAAATCCTGCAAACCAAATAGACATGAAGTAGTGTTCAAAACTGCTTGTAGGCACTAACACGTTTTCTTCTTTTGCAGATAAGATTAGGCACAATGGTGGATAATGTGATACAATATAACAATCACATTGAATGCCTAGATCTGCATCTCTCAGAAATTACTTTGAACTCCTACCGAGGGACCTTACCGGAGATTGTATTCGCCAGGTTCTTTGTTTTCAGAGCAAAGGTGCTGAGGGTAATGAGGTTAACCCTACATTTATTTTGCAAAAATGAATGGTTTGTTGATCAGCACCGGCGCCTGCGGCAGAATGGAATAGGCTCCAAAAATGCTGAATTTCATTTTGAAAGTTCAGATGACAGAGTAATCGGAAGTCATTGTGTCAACCCCATACATGACTTCCCAGTGGCTGACCCCTTTGCAAAAGTTATGAGGTTTCAAAACTAGACTTAGAAGTGGTAATATTAGTTTGAACCTCTATGATATCCATGTTCAACGATCAGCGCGAGCGTTTGCAGCTGATGAGTTGAATTTCATTTCTATTATCAGTTGAACCTTGTAATCTTCGAATTTGAGCCATATAATTCTAGAAATTGAACCTTGTAATATTTCGAGCTTTTGTGGTGCAATCGTTGAAATGGCATCGTATGAGACTCGTATATTGGTAGCACTATTTTGACCTTAATATGCAATGGTCTTAGATTTTATTAACCATTCTCGAATCTGTTTACCTTGTCGGTCTCATAGCACATGATCTTTATAGCTAACTCGACTGCGGTCTTCGACATTATTGCACACAGTTGGTTTCTTCAACCGTGTGCCCTGTAGACCGCAGAATTAATTATCGCGCTCGAGTGTCCATCATCACCCTTCTGTGTAACTTTGATCTCATCACCCATAGGTAAACTTATGACCGAAGTCAATCTAGACACTTCTTTTTTACAAAGCTTTTTGCCAATAAACGCCCATGATTTGTCCCTCTTCTAGCCGTCACGTGGCCAAACTAGCCGGGCGGGAAGCTTGCATGGTAAACTGTGTGGTAGCGCAGGAACAGGTTCACCAATGATACATTTCGCGCCTCTTCGAGCCCACGTGTGCTCAAATGAAACACGTGCAGTGCGATGTTGTCAAGCGTGCACTGGAATCTCCGCTATGAACGTCATGACACTACGTGACGATTACAGGCCGGCCGGCCCCCATTTATTACAGCGGCCATTTAACCCTTCTGTCTCTTCGACCTTTCGGTCGCACCCCAGCATTGTAAGAAGCACATCCACCACGAGAAATTCTTAGAGGGTATCCTGCGCAGCTCCAATGGCGCTCCGAGTGGCTGCCGACAACGAGCAGCAGCTCACCATGCATGCCGTGGTGGACACCCACAGAAGGTTCACGGACCTCTTGGTGGTGTACACCAATGACCCGGTCTGGGTGGAGCACTCCATCCAAATCATGGAGCTATTGCTTACCGAGGAGAAGTACAAGGTGGTCGGGTTCGACCTCGAGTACACCCGCGCTTGTGCTGGGTCTCGTCCCAAGGTCGTCGCCGCCTAGATGTGCGTGCGCCACCATGTCCTTGTCTACCACTATCGCCTGGCCACAAGGCCTTGCGAGTGTTTCACCAGGTTTGTCAATAGCCCCCACTACATGTTTGCTAGGGTGGACATCACCAATGATGTAAAGGCGCTCGACAATTCGGGCATCGGCTGCCAGAATCTTGTCGACATCCAGGGCCAATACAAGATCTGGGGTAGCAAGGAGCATGAGAAGGACTCACTGGTTCACCTCGCCGAGGCCATAATCGACCCCTACGATAGAGACATGAAGGATTCCTGCAACAAGGACAAGAGTGCCTGGCACTCGGCCTGGATGGAGAAACTCGACAAAGCTCACATCATGTACTCGTCCAAGGAGGCGTACGCGAGCTACGATATGTACAGGCGGATCGTTGACATGAGGAAGTGCCTCCTTCCCCAAAACAGCCAGGGATCTAGCCGGAAGTAGAGAAATGGTAAGCGTCATCGCAACAATAAGTAGATGATTAGATCCTCGTTTCTCCTAGTTTAGTATGCATGTAATTGCTTACTTTGGTGTGTGGAAATGTTATGTGTGTAGTCACTTGTGTAATTGTATGCTTAATTTGGTTTTGAAATGCTGTCTTTTTAAGTATATATATGTTGATGCTCTATAGATAGAGAAAATCACATCGCAGATGGACTAAACAGTGGAACCTGTTGATGATGATTTCATCAATCACTGACAATTGTATACCAGCAATCGTTTGCTGACAACACACATGACTAGTTAACAGGAATTGTCTGTGTTGTTATCGGTCTTCCCACACGTTTCCGATTACAGACCTATTTGCCGCATATCACGCACATGTTTTTAAGTTGAACCGTTTCTGTTCTCTTGGCTCAACGCAAACAGTTCATCCAAGTGAACCGTATGCCGTATATCGCACACACCTTGATCTGGATGACCATTTCTTTTATGTTTCCTAATCACAAACAGTTAATCCGAGTGAACCATATGTTGTATATCACACACACCTTCATTTGGCTGCCCGTTTCTTCTGTTCCTCCTCATCGCAAACAGTTAATTGAACTGAACCATATGCCCTACATCGCACACGCAACTAAAATTTGAACCGTGTTTAATGCATCCGTCATCGCAAATGTTTTGCACCTTTTTTGACGGGTTTTTACACCACCATTTGTGACTATTGTATCACACATAGTTTCATCGAAGGGTCTCAAATTGTAGTGTCGCGTTAGCAGCATCCTGCAGTAGTGATCTCTTCGCCGAACTAGTGCACCTATACAAATTACCATTGTATTTGGTGTGTTGGGGACACAAGAGACTTTTTATTATTTAGTTGCAGGGTTGTTTGAGAGAGACCATCTTCATCGTACGCCTCCCACGAACTGATAAACCTTAGGTCATCCACTTGAGGGAAAATTGCTACTGTCCTACAAAACTCTGTGCTTGGAAGCCCAACACGTGTCTACAAGAATAAAGTTGCTTAGTAGACATCAACAACCACATGCCAAAAAATACGGCCACGTACGTACATACGGGCAGGGTTTCGAATGCTTACTCGCGCATACGTACGACCAGGGCTCGTGTACATGGAGAGGTAATGGACGGCAGCAACGACATCCTGTTCATCAGGTAGCCAACCAGCCAGATCGAAAGGGAGAAATAGCGTCCTGTTCATCCGGAGGCAACAGATTGGGTCGGAATGCGTCCTGTTCAACGGGAGCTAACCGTCTTGGACAGAACAGCCAAAACGGGGTCTGGCATACCGCAGTACGAAGGAAACAACCTTCTGTTCAACCGACTACGGTTGAAACAGGGGTCCCATTGATCGGGATTCTATTCGACCGACTACGGTCGAAACGAGGGTCCTGTTGATCGGGAGGGGTGTGGCGTACCACAAAATGGAGGAAACAGACTTGTGTTGGAGTGCTAAGGTCGAAACAGGGGTACTGTTGATCGGGAGGGGTGCGGTGTACCGCAAAACGGAGGAAACAAACTTGTGTTGGAGCGCTACGGTCGAAATAGGGGTCCTGCTCATTGGGAGGGGTGTGGCATACCACAAAACAAAGGAAACAGACTTGTGTTGGAGCGCCTACAGTCGAAATGGGGGTCGTGTTCATCGGGAGGGGTGTGGCGTACCGCAAAACGGGACTCCACGGGATACTATTCATCCACCATCTACTTCCTCGCTCCAGCCTCCACGGGCTACTGTTCATCCACCGTCGACCTCCTCCAGCCTCCACCTGCGACTATTCATCCACGGCGTCTCCCTCCTGCCTCCACTAGCTATTGTTCATCCAGGGAGGTCATGTTCATCCAGGCTCCACCGGCTACTGTTCAACCATCCCTCCACGGGGTCCTATTCAACCAGCCCCTCCATGGGTCCTATTCAACTAGCCCTCAACGGGGTCCCTCCATCAGCTACTGTTCATCCACCCCCACCTCCTCGATCGGGGTCCTGTTCATCCAGCGGCAATGACCTCTACTACCACGGGATCCTGTTCATCCAACCCTTGTTGGGAACTGTTCATCAAGAGGTAGCTTCGATCGGTTTCAGTTAGCAGCAGTAGAGTTCAGCAAGAGCAAGGGATCGATCAGGGTTCAGTAACGTAGCTAGTGCAATCCCTCGGGTTTAGTAAGAGCGCAACGCCTCGCACACACGCGCATACATGTACGAGAGAAACGCGCAAACCTCCGTGCATCGCTCGGCCCCGATCACCCACCGTAAACGGGAACTCCCCGAAATTTTCCTCGCCCTCGCTTCTACCATGATTTTTTCTGTCATGGACGGCCCAAAGAATGTCATGCAGGTGCGTCTTCAGGATGAAATGCCTATTTTCTGTCATGATTTTTTGTCATAGAAGTAGGAGCCCACCACATCCATGATGATACCAGGTTTTGTCACAACTATCGTCATAGAAGTGTCATAAGCATGACAAAAAAAATTTCGTTCGGCCCAATATATCATGGATGTGTCCTTTTTTTGTAGTGATAGCATGTTCATGTAGTTAAGATCGCATGTGGTATCATTTTCATCTGCATTCAGCCGCAGGCTCTTACCATGGTCTTGGTCCCGAGGAAGAGGAGAGAGGACGAGCCTACATTGCGATCACCGGCAAGCCAACCATATAAGTTCTCTCTCTTATCCATACGTGTTCTGTAAGTAGAGACTTGTGCATATGAAAACCTCGCCACCTTCAAAACTCAGGTGCTCCCATCCCCTAACTCGAATGTTGCTTCGGTCAGGATGGTTGTAGTGGCCTTTGGCAAAAAGGTTTGGTGGGGGGCTAGTCCCTCTTTGCGATTTGTGCCCGGCAGGCCTAGCATCGCGGCAACAAACTGAGGGTACCGACAGGATAGCCTGCCCGGGGAAACTTGTTTACTTGAATGTATAGAGGCATTTCACCTCTGCATGGACATGCTACAAGCACAAGTACCCAGCAAGGTTTGTTTTTTTCATTAATATGCTGATTAACGAGTACATATCTTACATAACACAAACATGGGTTTAAATATTACATAATTTAAACTAAAGTTTGGCAAGTGCCCACATATTTTAGATTGAAAAAGGATAAGTGCCCTATGATGCCCTTTCTTGTCCATCTCCTCCTAGGAAATGTGGCAGGAGGCGAAGAGGGAAAAAGGAGCGCCTGGGCAAAAGCCCAGCCTAACCCTATCAGGTCCTTCGACAAGGATCCTAGCAAGAGCGGGAGGGCGCGGGCGAAGGTGATGGTGAAGAGATCGGCGGAGACAACCCCCCAACCGCCACCACCAGGGCCAATAGGACGTGGCAGGGCGAACGAAGCTGCAACCCGCGAGGAAGTCTGCCGGGGTCCAGCTGTAAGGCTGCTGCAGGAGCCGGAGGCACCATCTTCTCCTCTTCACCCAACTCCACGGAAAATCTCCTTGCCGGAGAGGAGATGCAGGTGCAGATGGTGGTGCTGCCGTCTGATGGTGATGGTGCGCCCGGTGTTCAGCTGGAGTCAGAGTCATCGCCCTCCTGGTCGACACCATTGTCATCCCGTCATTGTCCTCCTCGTCGGTATTGCTCGAGGACGAGCTTTCATCGTCGGTCGAGCTCTCTGCGCAACACCCTAAGTGAGCACTCGAGCATCCAAAGACCTGGACGGAAAGAAAATCGGCCTCCATTAATTTAAAATGGAGGACATGCCCTTCCAAAAGCTATGTGCACGAGCAAAGGTCTTCCAGCCACGGCGGAAGAACATGACATGAGGAGCAGGGAAATCCACATCCACCCTCATGCCATTGTTTCCGCAGCCCTTCATGTGCAGTTTCAACATGCGCGGCTATTCGAGCTCCATTACCCTTGCGAATGGCGTGGGGAGACAGAGGCAGCTGCGCGGAGGACCATGACCTCGCCCCCTCCCACCTCACCTTGCGGCGGGCTCCGCCCCCACATCTTCGGAGGAAGGGGGTGAAGTTGTCAAGCAGAAGTTCTTGTCGCCATTGGAACAGCGCCGGACCGTCGACCTCTCACCATGATAGGTGAGGACCACTGCAGGAATGGAGGGAGAAGGAGGTGTGGAGAAACGCCTCGCCCCGCATCCCCTTTTATAGGCGAGCGGGACAGGGGGGCTAAATTTTTCCATGAAGGTAGCCGCCCCGTTTGACCAGTCCGGCTCCCCCTCGCCATTAATGGCTCGAAGAATCAAGGCCAACCCCCTGCACCAATCCACGACGCCTGGCTTTCTGCCACGACGCTCATTCCTGTGCCCTCCGCATCTGCCACCAACTTTGCGCAATGCATGCAATACAGATGGAAGGAGCACTTGGAGCAGGAAAGATAATGGGGTGGTGGTTACTACCCCATGAACGTAGGACATGGGTACCCTGTAGATCATGACCCATTATCTCCCCCACTGGAATTGGTGTTATGCGATGCATGGGAGAACCGGAAACTAACCTGGGCTCAGGTTAATGGAGAAGCAAAGAAAATCTCAAAGGACAAGAAACTACCACACTCTTTCCTATGAACTGGATAGGGCCTACCCCGACGACGCCCAGCAACACATTTGGGCCAGGCCTGGGGCTCCTGTCGGTGCAACAAATCCTGGGTGTGTTGCCCAGACCGTGCACATGCCTAAGAGCAAGTTTGTGTCATCCAAGACCAGACCAAGCAAAAGAAATCAGCTCTTTGAGGAATCAGAGAGCAGATCAAAAAGACCAAGACAAGCCAAAGAATGGAAGATACCACTAAGGGAGAGCCTCCCTTGCCGGGCAGGCGAGCCTGGCAAGGGCAAGGCTGCTCCAGAGACAAGTCTCAAGACTACCCCGGCAAGCCTGCCGGGAACATCAAGGGCGGACTACCCCGCCAAGGCTCCACCGCTCCACCTCACAGTGACGCAAGTCATCAATCGGTGCAGTGTCAAGCCCCCAAGTGGCTAAGTGGCCGTTTCGTGACACATGGCAGCCACTTCCGAAGGAAATCGCCTCCAAATGACACCCGTCCAGAGACGTGTCAAGCAGACAAAAAAGAAGGTGGCCAAATAGTCTCGCAAGGCTTGCTGGGCATGCCATGATGTGACACTAAGAGGAGCATTCAACATGCTCTGCCCTGTCTGTAGAGTTAGGTATGATAGCACTTTTTTCTATCTAATCAGTACAAAATGACTGATTTTCCATTGTGGTGACCCCTTGATCTATAAAAGGAGGCCTGGGGAAACCATATAAAGGATTCGGAACCTTGTACACTCATACGCACCTAGATGCTCTCGTCCTGAGGCAACCCTGTTGGGCAAGAGCGATGTGTCTCCACCATAGTCCTTGCATCAATCCACCAAAGCAGGAGTAGGGTTTTACGCCTCGCAGCGGCCCAAACCTGGGTAAAAACTGCCCGTGTTATCTCTGTCGTGTTGTGCGATGATTCTCCGCTCTTTGTGCAATGTGCTCATCCCCCTGCCGAACCACGAGGGCTCATTGCCCCATAGGTGGTCGTGGTTTCCCACGACACCCACTGTCACTCCATGAGCGGTTCGGGCACACAAAACAGATGTTCATTTGAAATTTTAGAGGTGGCACATGCAAATTTACTTGGAACGACAGGGTAATACCACATATTGGTAGATATAGTGGACTATTCTGGAATAACTTTGGTTTAAGGATTTTATTGCACAAGCAGTATTTCTGCTTAGTACAAGCGAATGCTAGCAAATAGATTGAGAAGCGGCCAGCTAGAGAGCAAAAATGGTCATGAACATGCTTTATGCATAATAAACATTGAATACTAGCATGAGTAGGATATGAACACCATGAACATAAATATCATAGAGGCTATGTTGGTTTTGATTCAACTACATGCATGAACATTTGCCAAGTCAAGCCACTTGAAACATTCAGAGGAGGATACCATATCATCATGCTACATCACAATCATTTTAATGCATGTTGACATCCAAGATAAATCATTATCCACTCCTAGCTACTTAAGCATGGTCTGAGAAACTATGATCTCTAATTGTCATAGCAAACATGTTTGATCATAATATGTTGAATCATGGATACTGGCTAGGTTAAACATATTTATACAAAAACAAAAACAAGTTGAGTTCATACCCGCTTCTCTCTGCCATAGTCACTTCATCAAATATTATCATTATTGCCTTTCACTTGCACGACCAAATGATACGACAATAATAATAGTGCAAGAGTGTTATGGACTAAGCTGGAATCAGCAAACATTTTATTCAAAGGGAGAAGAAAAAGTAGTATGGGCTCTTTGTTAAATCAATAGTAATGCATATAAGAGACACTCAACATTTTCACCATGGTCTTCTCCTTGGTACGACTCAAGAAAAAGAAAATAAATTTAGAGAAACACACTAAAATGTTTTTGGAGTTTTAAGTTTTTCTCGAGGAAAGAAAATTAAAGAAGGAAAAAACATAAACGAGGAAAACTATTTACACGGGAAAGCTCCCAACAAGCAAAAGAAGAACCAGGAAATATTTTTGGGTTTATTTTAATACTATGATGTCTACTATGCAACTTTATTCTTGTAGGCACGTGTTGGGCCTCCAAGCGCGTAGTTTTGTAGGACAGTAGCAACTTTCCCTCAAGTGGATGACCTAAGGTTTATCAATCTGTGGGACGCGTAGGACGAAGATGGTGTCTGTCAAACAGCACTGCAACCAATAATAAAAAGTCTCTCGTGTCCCCAACACACCAAATACAATGGTAATTTGTATAGGTGCACTAGTTCGGTGAAGATATGGTGATACAAGTGTAATATGGATAGTAGATATTGATTTTTGTAATAAGAACAATAAAAAACAGCAAGGTAGCAATTGATAAAGCGGAGCACAAACGGTATTGCAATGCTTGAAAATGAGGCCTAGGGTCCATACTTTCGCTAGTGCAATCTCTCAACAATGCTAATATAATTGGATCATATAACCATCCCTCAAAGTGCGATGAAGAATCACTCCAAAGTTCCTATCTATTGGAGAACATAATAAGAAGTTGTTTGTATGGAGTTCATACTAAAATAACACCAAACAATTTTAGATTCATAATACTCAACCCAACACAAAGAACCTCAAAGAGGGCCCCAAGATTTCTACCGTAGAAACAAAGACTAGAACGTGCATAAACCCCTATGCATAGATTACCCCAATATCACCTTGGGAATCCGCAAGTTGAGTGCCAAAACATATATCAAGTGAATCAATACGATACCCCATTGTCACCACGGGTATTCGTAGCAAGACATACATAAAGTGTTCTCAAATCCATAAAATTATTCCATCCGATAAACAGAATCTCAAAGGGAAAACTGAATTCATCACAACAAGATAGAGAGGGGAAAACACCATATGATCCAACTATATTAACAAAGCCCGCGATACACCAAGATCGTGCCATCTCAAGAACATTAGAGAGAGAGAGAGATTAAACACATAGCTACTGGTACAAACCTTCGCCCGAGGGTGGACTACTCCCTCCTCATCATGGTGGCCGCCGGGATGATGAAGATCGCCACCGGTGATGATTCCCCCCCTCCGACAGGGTGCCGGAACAGGGTCTAGATTGGTTTTTCATGGCTACAGAGGCTTGCGGCGGCGGAACTTCCGATCTAGGGTCTCCGCGAGGGTTTTTGGAATATCTGATGGTTTATAGGGCGAAGAGGTGGTGCAGGAGGGCACCGAGGTGGGCACAACCCACCGGGGCGTGCCTGGGGGCCTAGGCGCGCCTTGGTGGGTTTTGCCGCCCTCGGGGCACCCCTAGGTGTTGCTCTGGCCCATTGGATGTCTTCTGGTCCATAAAAATCCACAAAAAGTTTCGATGCATTTGGACTCCATTTGATATTGAATTTCTGCAATGTAAAAAAACAAGCAAAAAACAGCAACTGGCACCTAGGCACTATGTCAATAGGTTAGTCCCAAACTATCATGTAAAGTTGCTATAAAATGATTGTAAAACATCCAAGAATGATAATATAGCAGCAGGAATACTTCATAAATTATAGATACGTTGGAGACATATCAGCATCCCCAAGCTTAATTCCTACTCGTCCTCGAGTAGGTACATGATAAAAGAAATAATTTATGAAGTGTGAATGCTAGCAAAGTGCATAAGTTTTATCAATGGTAATTTCAATCAGTTTTCCTAGCATCATAACAGCAACTGTTTCTCATAAAACTCATCATGTTAAAGTAGCAACCAATTCACATGCTAAGCTTCAAACAATGAATTCTCTTGAAACTCAACAACCTATATTCTTGGTCACCAATCAATTGCAATTCAATTTATTCAACATAGTCTAAGTAAAAGCACCACATACTCAACCATCATATAGGCTTCTATGATTTCTAACACACACCGCATACACATTAGCAAAACGTTTCAACCAGACACATGGAAAGATAGGAGCTTATAATTTCGCCTCCGGACGTATTCACCTCAAGGGTGATGTCAACAATAATAACTCATGCTACCCATATCCAACTGGATATATGTGCCTAGATCTTTCCTCACCACATGATGCTTGTCAAAAGAGAAAAATCGAAAGGAAATGAGAGAAAAACTTTGACTCTTGCATGAACGTAAATACATAAAAGTAAAAGGTAGGCCTTCATAGAGGGAAGCAGAGGTTGCCATGCGCTTTTTGTTTGTATGATCAATCCCTTAATGAAAAAGAACGTCAAATTATATTGCCCCTTATGATAGCAACCTTTATTATGCAGTCTGTCTGTTTTATTCTTGGCCATCACAAGTTCGTACAATGCTCAATTTTCTCTTATACTAAATGATCTAACACTTTTAGAAGCAATTTTTATTGCCTTATTGCACCGATGACAACTTACTTGAAGGATCTTACTTGATCCTTAGGTAGGTATGGTGGACTCTTGAAAATAAGATTTGGGTTTAAGGGCTTTTGGATGCACAAGTAGAATCTCTACTTGGTGCGGAATTTTTGGCTACCAAAGATGGGGGGCAAGCACCACATGTTGAAGGATCTATGAAAATATAACTTCTATGTGAATATGAACAAACATAAATCATTACGTTGTCTTCCTTGTCCAACATCAACAATTTTGGCATATAATATTTTGATGGGAGCTCACAATCACAAAAGATTTCCAAGATAGTGTATTTGCATGTGAAAGTTCTCTTCCTTATAGTAATCATTCACCAATATGATGATTGTCAAGCTTCAAAAGATTTCACTTTCTAAACCCAATGTGAAGCTACCACTAGGCATGATATGAGTGTATAATTTCAACTTCATGCTATTCAATTCATTCAACAATTTACTCAGAGTATATAAGTGAAGCACAAGGGTAAATGAAAAACTACTCCAAAAAATATATAAGTGAAGATCAAGCAAGTAGTTATGTAAATGGGAAGCTATTTGAGGACTCTTTTATTTAAAACTATCAGATTTAAGTATTTTATTAAAGGGTTTTTTATTTCTGTGCCCCTGGTTCCTTAGTTCTACTCATTCATCCCCACGATATTAACTTTTGCTCACTTTTCCCCACTCCCTTGACTGAAACCCTCAGAACTGGTCACAGCGGACATTGCCGTCGGGTCAATGGCTTGACCGTTAACTCTGACGAGTGAGGCCGCGTAGGGCCGAGTCCACATTTTGACAATTACATGCTAACCAGTGGGCCGCAAAACTGACACTCACTGTACGTTCCCCTCAATGTAACCTGAATCAGATCGAGTCGCTTCCGCGCTGCCCCCTCCACCGCCATTGTGCCGCCTCTGTCGGTGTCGTGCCGCCTCCACCGCCGTCGTGCCGCCTCCACCACAATCGTGCTGCTTCCGCCGCATCTACCCTCTCTCCCCATCTAGGATTAGGAAGTGATGTTGGGGGAGCACCCCATGCGGCCCATCAACCGTGGAGATGATTGGGTCGAATCAGAGGCGGATAATTCATGGATTCCACCTAGGTAAGCATTGTTTTGCTCTCAAATTGATTAGGAGATCCGTAAATTAGGCTGTATTTGACCACTGTTAGCGTGAATCAGTGCAATTTATCTGAAAATTTTCGGCCTAACTGCGCCCTTTATCTTATTTCAATCGAATAGGATTGATCCTGCATTTTCTTTTCGGCTGACGGATAGAATGGAAACTAGCAAGCTGCGTGGAACTAAACCATGTGCGATTTCTTGATTTTTCTATCCTAAAGTCGTAGAAACCAGCGTTTCGTTCACAGATTTCCATGAGGCACTCTGTTGTGAGTATCCATGGAGCCCTGCCGATGCTGTTGAGCTGAGAAATTTTGACAGTACTGAGCAGAGATTTGTCCCATTAACTTGTGATGAGCATCTGGGATTGCTATTTAGTTTGAATGCTGACATCTGTTTCTGTAAAATCCATATCAGTGTGCTTCAAGCACGCAAACAACGTTTCCTGAAGGGGAAGGGTGTTCAGACATCATCTATCTCTGCTAATAGCGAGCGTCCTCGCACTCCTTGTAGGTCGAGACCAAGTAAACCTAGTGGTTCTAAAAGACACGACATGTCGGCTACCGCTAATTCTGCCACTTCTCTCCCTTCTGGACCTGATGTAGAAGTAGAGGCAAAAGCTGACGAGGAAGTGCCTCGACATGATGATGAGGATGAGATTCTATTCCCTGAACTGCTAGATAGAGTTAGTCAATAGGTAGTGGAAGATGAATATGTAGAGGAGCCTAGCAGTCGTGCTAGATTTGATGACACTGACGATGAAGAGAGGGAGGAGAACATAGACTCCTTAGTTTTACAATAATATGATGGTGAGGACATGCCAACAATTGAGTGGAACAGGGAGAATCCTGACCTTACTCCAGGAACCGTATTCGAATCGATGGTGGACTGTCGTAATGCAGTGACTACATATTGCATTCTCACTGAAAACTCCTATGAGGTTGATAGGAGTGAGCCAAGAAGATTCACTGTTCATTGCCCTTATGATAGGTGTAGGTGGAGGTCGCATGCATCCACTCTGCTAAAGAGAAAATTGATTCAGGTATTACAACTGAATGTTTTTATCATATTATTTATCCATTCTATATTCAGATCATGTGTACTGTTTCTTAATTGTATTTTATATCATTTTTCATTTTGTTTCAGATAAAAAGCAACCCACATGGGCACACTTGCCCACCTGGAGGGGGAGGGGGAAGGACAAATCTATGCTTGCAAAGGTTAGGTGGGTGGCAGATGCAATCTTGGATTGGGTGAGGGAAACACCAAGAATTGGTCCAACAACACTCCATGGGAAGCTATTTGCACTACAAAAAAATACACTTCCGTGATGATACGTGTTTGTCATAGTAGGTCGCGTTTTTTGTCATGCATGTACATCCATGACAAATTTATGACAGAATCAAGATAGTCATACCTGTGTTGTCGTAGAAGTGTTCCATGACATTACCAAAATAATCATCACGGAAGTGTCCACTTCCATGATGATAAATCGCGCGTCACATAAGTGCTTTCTTCAAGGGAGACCGACACGTGGCATCCACTATAACGGAACGCCGTTAAGCTATCGGGTCGGGTTTTGGATCCGATAACCCGTTAACAGCCCCGAACAATGGGGATTTTCCACATGTAAAATCATCATTGGCTGGAGGAGACACGTGTTAGGTCCGCGTTGGCACAGGTGTCACTCATCCAATGGGCGAGACGCGCCTATGATATGTTGACACGTGGACCGACCCATCAAGTTTAAATGGACCGGCCCAACTAAAGGCCCACAAGATTTTGCAGACCATAATGGGCTAGCCCAGCTAAAGGCCCACGAGATTTTGCGGTCCATAATGGGCTGGCCCAGCTAAAGGCCCATAAGATTTTGCGGGCCATAATGAGCCGGCCCATGTAAAGGCCCACAAGTTTTGTGTGTGCCTAATGGGACGGCCTAGGTAAAGGCCGACAAGATTCTTGCGGATCATAATGGGCCGGCCCAGCTAAAGGCCCGTGAGATTTCACTGACATTAATGGGCCAGCCTAGCTGTAGGCCCACAAGATTTTGAGGACTCTAGTAGGCCCGCCCATTAACTGGCTGCCATATTTTGGGCCAAATGCCGGCCCTTATTTGATCCGGTCCATTAATGGCCTGCCACGTTCCGGGACTAATAATGGCCTATATGAGATTCGGTCCGTTAAAAGCCTACCAAGTTCTGGGCCAAATTACGGCCCAGATCAGGTCCGGCCCTTTAAGAGGCTTTGGGCTCAATTATGGCCCATATCAGATTCGGCCCGTCAACTGGACGCTATGCTTTTGGGCCCACTTGCTAAAGGCCCATTTAGTAATTCGGCCTGATATTAGTTTCGGCCTATTAAGGGCCCGTTTAACATTTCGGCCCTATATTAATTTCGGCCTATTAAAAGCCCGTGTCAGGGAAACTGATCCACGAACACCTATGGGACCGGCGGACCGAGCCCCTTTCGGTTCGGCGGTGGGCGGAGGTCGCACGAAGAGCAGATCGAGGCAATGCACACGAGCAGTTTACCCAGCTTCGGAGCTCTCCGGAGAGATAATACTCCTACTGCTGCTTGTATGTGTATATTGAGTTCTTGCTCGGGAGCGTGGAGAGCTACCAGACCGAGCGTGAGAGTGTTTCTGGCGTTCGAATGAGCCGAACCCCCTCTACGTTGCGCATGGGCCTCCTTTTATATGCTCAAGGGGTCACCGACAGGTGGCAATGCAGACAAAGGGCAAAAATGGAAAAAGAGATGCGGTAGGTACAACTACCTATACTGTAGATACAGTGTATCATACCTAACTCTAACGGCAGGGGACAACGGCATTAAATGCCCATCTGTGTCACCCAAATAGTGCAAACAGAGACCGTCAGGGGTGCCCCTGCTCGCCACGATGGCTATCTTGTCAGTGCCGCTTGCCACCGTGCACCGCTGGCTGCACAGCCTCTCGCCATGCGCGCCTGGAAAGGCCCCCAGGGCGACACGTTGGTGGATGTGCTGGAGCGTGGGTGCGGAGTGGCCGCTTGCTGCGGCAAGTGCCTTGCCGCGGTCGTTGTCTTGTCGGGCCTGGGAGCTTGTCGCTCACCGAGCCTTGCCGGGACGCGTGGCGCGTCGCGGCAAGCTTTCTTGGGATGCCTTGGTTGGCCTTCCCGGCAAGCTCCTCTTGCCGGGGCCTTGTCTTCTTGGCTCGAATACTTTGTTCTTGAATGGCTTCCCGGCAAGCTCCTCTTGCCGTGGTCTTGTCTCTTAAGGAGCCACGGAGGATCTTGGCGCTCGCCTGGCAAGCCTTGCCGCGGGGTGCTGCGACTGCCCTTGCACAAGTTCGGGATACTAGGGTACCCCTAATCTAGTACACCGACAGGAGCCCCCGGGCCTGGGCCACACACGGTGCCGAGCGCTGTTGGGCCAGGCCCAAAACAGGGCACGGGCACACGCGGCCTGGGTCGTGCCGTTTCTTATTCCGTATCCACCGCGCCCTCCCGAACGGCACACGTCGAATGCAGCGTCGTGGGAGAGATCGTGGGTGATTTCTTTATTCGGAAAAGCGTAACGTCCGCCCCCTTCCTCTTTATAAGCAGAGGAAACAGGGGTGATCACCCATCTCGCCGGTTACTACTCCAAAATCTCCGCCGCTCCCCCCCTTCTGAGAGAGAGCAGCGCTCCGCCCCCCATCGCCACCAGCACCACCACGCCGTCGACCCCTCCCACCACTTCCTCCATGGCTCCGAAAGCCGACAAGGGGAAGGGCGTGAAGTCGGCCGAGGCGCAGCGGCTCGCGGCGCTGCGGAAGGAGCAGGCGATCTCCCCCCCCCCAGCTCGATGCGAAGGAGCTGAGGGAGTACTACTACCTCTTCTGGTCGATGCAGACGCGAGCGCATCCGCGCACGAAGGTACTTTCGGCTGCCGCTTCGAAGCTAGATCCGTCTGGGTACCATTTCTTTGCGCTGTTCTTCTACTGTGGGCTCTGCCCACCTTTCTCTGAATTCCTCTGCGACATCATGAACACCTACGGGCTCCACCTCCTTGACTTCACCCCCAACGCCGTTCTGACCATGGCCGTTTTAGCACATCTCTGCGAAAACTTTGTCGGAGTCCACCCAAATGTAGCTCTCTTACGCCATTTCTTCATCCCTCGTGTCGAGAGAGGAGAGCCCTTGTCTGGCGGAATCGCCTGGATCTCAAGACTCGGCAAGAAGGACGCTTATCTGGAGGGCGAGCTCCGCAGCAAGTGCGATGAGTGGAGAGCGAACTGGTGTCGGATTGTCGAGGAGAACCCGCAGCCTTTCACCGCCGAGCGCCAAGTCCTAGTAGTGCACGGCAACGATTGGAGCAACTTGGCTCCAGAGGACGCTAGGCTGAAGATTGCCGTCACCAGGATCCTGCGCCTCAGACTTGCCGGGCTCACCGTAGGCGCTGTTGGCGCAGATTTCCTTCGCCGCTGCATCGCCCCCCTGCAGGAGAGGGGGAGACCTGCCTGGGAATTCCAGAACGCGGCGGACATCATGAGGCTGCGTCCGGGCCTCAATTTCAATTTCACCGTCTTGGAGCTGGACGCAATGCTCCTGGAGCTGTTCAAGCATGATCCCGAGCATCCCGGAGCGTTTACGTTGCCGAGGGGGGTCGTTCCGCTCTGCAACAACTCTTCGCTTGACCGCATCCGTGCAATGATGCCACTCTGCGATTCGCATGGGATCGTCCCCACTTGGCAAGAGCCTGCCGACGACGTCGTGCAAGAGTTCTTCGACAGCCTGGCAGAAGTGGCGATCCGCCCTGACGAGCAGAAAAGCCTCACCCGCGACACCACCGACGACGAGATGCGGCGCATTGCCACCAGGCTGGAAGAGGTGGCGGCAGCAGCTGCCGCGGGCCAATTTGGATTTACCGTGGAGGAGGCAGCAAGCCTTGTCGAGCGAGAGGAGCTTGCCGGCGAGGAGGAGCTTGTCTTGCCTGACACTGAGTCGGGCGAGCCCGCCGAGGACGCGATCGGCTCCTCCTCTTCTCCACCTCCAGCCAGCTCACCGCAGGCAGAGCCCCAGGCTCCATCGAGAAGGCGTCTCCGCAGGGCCGTGGACGCAGCGGGGCAGCAGACGGGTCAGCAGCCGCAGCGCCGCGCAACGCGCTCCACCGCGGCAAGCACTGTCGCCGCGGGAGCACCTCATGCTGCAGCGGCAACTAGAGCGGGGTCCTCTCGATCCAGTGCTCCAGCTCCCGCCAAGCGCTCAAGGGAACTTACTCCTCCGCCTCGTTGCGCCGAAGGTGGGACGGACTTCGACCTCTCCGCGCTCAGCTCCGACGAGGAAGAAGAAGAGTAAGTTCCTCTGCTGTACTTGTAGTTCTTCAATTTTGCTGATTTGTCTTGTATCTGATCTGCTTCATTCTGAACCTATTCCTTTTCAGGACGTTGGCTCAAAGAGCGGCAAAGAGAGCCAAGGCCCCGGTGATCGTCATCGAGGATGAACCCGTCGCGCCAACGGGGGACATGCCTGAGACCACCTTGCCGGACCTGGCAGCTACTCCCCAAAGCAGCCCCCAGCGCAGCCCCCAGCGTAAGTATATGGCTTACTTCCTGCTTTTAGGCGCGCGTGGGTGCTCTTTCTTTGCTGATACCTTTGATTGTTGGGTTGTGCAGGAGCAGGGCAGCTTCACCAGGAGCGTCCGGAAACTGCTCCCAAAGTGCCATCTGCTTCGACCACACCGCCAAGGGAGGATTCCCCAGCAAGGGAGCGTTCTCCGGCAAGGGACAGTTCCCCGGCAAGGGGCAGCACCAGTGACCCTCCGGTGGTTGAAACCACGACTGCAGATCCAAGTGCAGGTGACCCTTCTTGCTTGAAAACTACCCTTGCGTTCTTCTTCTGATTTTCTTTTTGGATATTTGCTTGACTTTTCTCCCTCCTCCGTTCTTCAGATCCCTCTGAAGTGGAGCCGATGGTGACTGAGGTCGCCGACGAGGAGAACGCGCGCGGCGACACTGACGATGCCGCTGCCACCGAGGAAGAAGCCGACGCTGATGGTCCCGCCGGGGAAGAGGCCGCCAAGGCTGCCGCCGCAGAAGCTGGCGAGGGACTGGCGCCTTGCAGCGAGAAGGCACCATCAAAGTACATCAGCCACTCTTTGTTTGCCTCCTTGATGGGGATGCTCGTTTCTGGAATTTCTTCATCTTGTGTTGGCGTCCACTCCGCTATGAACTCTGCCAATGCTCTGCTTTGGATAGTGGAAGTGCTCTCGAACTTGAGGCCAAAGCTTGACAGTTCCAGCGCCCACTCGACAATCCTGCCTGTTGCTTCTGGATTTTGCAGTATCTTCTTCAGCGGAAAACAAGTGACAACTGTGATCTCATGTGCTTGGAAGTAATGGCACAGCTTTCTCGAGGCCATGAGGAGGCCGAAAAGCAACTTCTGCACACTAGAGTACCTTGACCTAGCCCCCTGCAGAAGGGAACTGACAAAGTAAACTGGGCGCTGTACCATTCTCTTCTGTATCTCCTTACACGCCTGCGCAGTTCCATCTTTGTCGGGACCAGAGCTTGTCGGTGAAGCCCCCTGCTTGTCGCTGGATGCACCTGCCGTGGTTGCTGGCTCATCATCCGCCTCCCTCTCCGCCACCAACGCAACACTAACCACTTGATTGGTTGCTGCTAGATACAGCAGCAACTTCTCTTGTGGCTTAGGTGCGACAAGTATTGGAGTGGAGGACAGGTATCTCTTCAAGTCCTGCAGCGTGGCCTCCGCCTCCGGAGTCCATTTCATTGGACCTGCCTTTTTCAATATTTTGAAAAACGGCAGGGCGCGCTCAGCAGCGCGAGAAATAAACCTGCTGAGAGCAGCCATGCAACCGGCAAGTCTTCGTACATCCTTGACGCGCTTTGGTGCTTCAATCTGCTCAATGGCCTTGATCTTGTCGGGATTGGCTTCAATTCCCCGCTGAGACACAAAGAACCCGAGAAGCTTGCCGGAGGGGACTCCAAACACACACTTCTCGGGGTTAAGCTTGAGGTTGATCTTGCGCAGATTTGCAAAGGTTTCATCTAAATCTTGAATCAGAGTAGCCTTGTCCTTGCTCTTGACCACTATGTCATCCATGTAGGCTTCTACATTTCTGTGTATCTGTGGCTCAAAAGCGACTTGAACTACCCTTGCAAATGTCGAACCAGCATTCTTTAACCCGAAGGGCATCCGTATAAAGTAGTATGCGCCACATGGGGTGATGAATGCGGTCTTATCCTCATCTTCTTCTGCCATCAAGATTTGATGATATCCTGAATATGCATCAAGAAATGAGAGCAAATCACATCCGGCTGTGGAGTCAACAATCTGGTCTATGCGTGCCAAGGGAAATGGGTCTTTGGGATAAGCTTTATTGACATCAGTGAAATCGATACAAAGCCTCCATTTCCCGTTAGCCTTGCGCACGACTACAGGATTGGCCAACCACATAGGATGGAGCACTCCTCTGACAAGGCCACCTGCTTCCAACTTCTTGATTTCTTCTGCGATGAATTCTTGGCGCTCCACTGCTTGCTTCCTAACTTTCTGCTTGACGGGCCGCGCATGAGGACAAACGGCAAGATGGTGCTCGATTACTTTCCTGGGAACATCGGGGATATCAAACGGTTGCCATGCAAACACGTCGACATTTGCCCGCAGGAAAGCAATGAGCGCACTTTCCTATTTAGGGTCGAGAGTGGCACTGATGGTGAAGGTACCACCAGTGCCGTCCTCCTTGGCGGACACCTTCTTGGTTTCTGGTGGAGCTGCCATCGTCTTATTACACTTGCCGGTGGAGCTCGATGGTGCGTCCTCGACGGTAGCGCAGCACTCCGAAGAGGTGCGCTTGCCGGAGTGGGCATCAGAGCTCTTGCCGGACTTGGTCTTCTTCTTCCCCCCGGGAGCTTCAGCGGCAAGTGACTTGCGATCTACTGCAGCTGCTGCTTCCCGGTAGATCTTGTCAGCACAGATAAGAGCATCCTTCTTGTCGCCAGGGACAGAGATGACACTTATCGGTCCTGGCATCTTCAGCATGTTGTATGCATAATGAGAGGATGCCATGAACTTGGCGAGCGCTGGACGGCCGAGAATCCCATTGTAGGGCAATGGGAAGTCAGCAACGTCAAAAGTGACCCTCTCAGTCCTAAAGTTCAACTCGCTGCCAAATGTGACCGGCAACGTGATCTTTCCCTTCGGCTTGCTCCTTCCCGGATTGATTCCTTGGAATGTGCCGGTCTCTTTGAGCTCGCTGTCAGGGATTTGGAGTTTCCGGAGCACTGCTGAGGAGATCAGGTTCAAGCCGGCCCTGCCGTCAACTAGCATCTTGGTGACCTTGAGGTTGCGGATAGTTGGTGAAACCAACATCGGCAAGCACCCGACCGCAGTTATGCGATCAAGGTGGTCCTCAATATCAAAGATGATAGGCGTGCTGGACCATTTCAGAGACCTGCGTGACTCTACGGGCGGTTCTGCTGCATTGACTTCCCGCATCCACTGTTTGAGCTGGCGGTGTGAAGTATGCAGAGAAGCACCGCCGTCAATGCACAGGACCTCTGTGGCTTTCTGGAACTCCTGCTCATCGGTCTCATCTTCATCCATATCTTCGTCGTCGTCGTCATCTTCATCTTTGTCGCGGCCGCGGGGAGGTCTGTCTCCTTGCCGCTGCTTGGCCTTGCTGCGGTGTCCTCCTCGTCCGGGGCGTTTCTTGCCAGCTCCTCCAGCACCTTCCTGGGCCTTCTCCTTGTCGCGTCGCTCGTACTCAGCCTTCTGCTGCTCGACAAGCTGCTCGACCTTCTTGCAGCTTTGGAGATCATGGCCCTTGGTGCGGTGGATCTTGCAGTACTGCTTGCCGGAGCCGTCCTGCTTGTCGGCGGCCGCCACAGCCTGCTCGCCGGATGTACCAGCTTTGGCTTTCTTGGCGCCACCTCCATTGCCGGACTGCTCAACAACTAGCACATCTTTGCCCTTCTTTTTCCTGTTGTTCCGCCGCTGGCCTTTCTTTGCCGGGGCAGCATCCTCACTGTCAGATCCTCCTGCTCCGGTATTCTCTCCGGGGAGTTTCCTCCCCACTTCAGCACGTGCACACTTGTCGGCCAGGGCATAAATCTCACTGACGTCTCTGATCTTGCACATCGCCATCTCCTCCCGCATCCTGCGGTTTCGCACGTCTTGATGAAACGCGCTGATGACCACGGCAGGGTGGACATCTGGGATGTTGTGTTGTACACGGCTGAATCTCTGAATATACTTGCGCAGGGGCTCTCCTTCCTTCTGGGCGAGCAGATGAAGATCGCTTTCTTGGCCATGAGGCTTGTGGCCGCCTGTAAAGGCGCCGACAAACTGATGGCATAGATCTGCCCAAGAGGATATGGAGTTGTCCAGCAAGTGCATGAGCCAGGATCTGACATTGGGCTTGAGCACCAGTGGGAAGTAGTTGGCAAGGATCTTGTCATCTCGCCCCCCGGCAGCTTGCACCGCAATGGTGTAGATGCTGAGGAACTCCGATGGATGTGACTTGCCGTCGTACTTCTCTGGTACATCTGGCTTGAAATTCTTCTTGCTGGGCCACTGGACTTGCTGCAGCTCACGAGTGAACGCAGGGCAACCTACCACGTACGGCAAGTCGCCTGGTTCCCCTGGCGCATGCATGTCGACAGAGGGCCCAGCGCGCTGGTCAGATTGACGCCGCGCTTCTCTTCGGCGCTCGATGCGAGTACGAGCGTCTTCTTGCTGTCCTTCGTGAAGAACTTGGTGCTGATCGCGACGAGCTCGTGGATCCAATGACGCGGTGGAGTCACTGTCGAGGTGGAACCAACGAGTCGGCGATCTTGGCCTTCGGGGTGGAGAGTGCATGGTGGTTGCACCCCCATCGGTCTTGTCACCATCGTCTCGCGCCTGGCGGTCCTGCCGTGGCAGCGAGGTGCTTGGTTGCTGGGCAGTGTCGCCGTTGGCGAAGCCGATGAGACTCTGAATAGTGGCCCTCCATTTTTTGGTCTTGTCCGCCGTTGGAGGGTAATCCAGGAGCAGTTGAGCTCGCGCCAAAGCTTCTGCTGGAGTGGTGGGCGGCAGTGGTGAACGGTGCAAGGAGCGGGATATGCTCGGATTTCTAACTATGTTAGAAGGAGTAGTATCCCGTCCAGGCGACCGCGCCTCGCTCGGGCCAGTGCGTTGGCGTGCATGCTGGTCTTGACCTCCGCGAGATCCACCAGCTCGATCTTGTTCCAACGAACGCATGGTACTGCGAATACCATGGCGTTGTTGGTCCCACGCCTCCTGAGATGGGCGTGGTGTGCGTACGGACGCCGAGGTCTGCACGGCCTTGTCCTTGGACTTGGTAGCACTGTGAGCACCCTCGTCGACGACTGTTCTTCCGCCGGTGTCTACCCCACCGCCCGTTTGCTCCGGTGGCGGCGGGACCGACGCGGACAGAACAACTGCCTCCGAAGCCTTCTTCTTTGGTGGCATGTTGATGAATATGATGAAGATCTAGCTCGTGTGCACGCCGGATTAGGTTCACACAATCTCGACACCCCCTACCAGGCGCGCCAAAGATGTCGGGGAAACTGATCCACGAACACCTGTGGGACCGGCGGACCGAGTCCCTTTCGGTTCGGCGGGGGGCGGAGGTCGCACGAAGAGAAGATCGAGGCAATGCACACGAGCAGTTTACCCAGCTTCGGAGCTCTCCGGAGAGATAATACTCCTACTGCTGCTTGTATGTGTATATTGAGTTCTTGCTCGGGAGCGAGGAGAGCTACCAGACCGAGCGTGAGAGTGTTTCTGGCGTTCGAATGAGCCGAACCCCCTCTACGTTGCGCATGGGCCTCCTTTTATATGCTCAAGGGGTCACCGACAGGTGGCAACGCAGACAAAGGGAGAAAATGGAAAAAGAGATGCGGTAGGTACAACTACCTATACTGTAGATACAGTGTATCGTACCTAACTCTGACGGCAGGGGACAAGGGCATTAAATGCCCGTCTGTGTCGCCCAAACAGTGCAAACAGAGACCGTCAGGGGCGCCCCTGCTCGCCACGATGGCTATCTTGTCAGCACCGCTTGCCACCGTGCACCGCTGGCTACACAGCCTCTCGCCACGCGCGCCTGGAAAGGCCCCCACGGCGACACGTTGGTGGATGTGCTGGTGCGTGGCTGCGGAGTGGCCGCTTGCCGTGGCAAGTGCCTTGCCGCGGTCGTTGTCTTGTCGGGCCCGGGAGCTTGTCGCTCACCGAGCCTTGCCGGGATGCGTGGCGCATCGCGGCAAGCTTTCTTGGGATGCCTTGGTTGGCCTTCCCGGCAAGCTCCTCTTGCCGGGGCCTTGTCTTCTTGGCTCGAATACTTTGTTCTTGAATGGCTTCCCGGCAAGCTCCTCTTGCCGGGGTCTTGTCTCTAAAGGAGCCACGGAGGATCTTGGCGGTCGCCTGGCAAGCCTTGCCGCGGGGTGCTGCGACTGCCCGTGCACAAGTTCGGGATACTAGGGTACCCCTACTCTAGTACACCGACAGCCCGTCATATAGTTGGGCCTAACTACGGCCCGGTTTGCATCCGGCCTGCTCGCAGCCGATATCTTATTGGGCCAAACAAGGACCGAGACAATTTTGGCCTGTTAAAAGCCCGTGATTTGATTCGCACAATCATGGGCCATGGTCCATTTCGAGCTGCTGCCGGCCCATGAGCTGTTCGACACGTTTCAGGCCCAACCTACATCGTGATTGCATGACAGCCCGATTATGTACCGTAATTTTACGGTTTGGCCGGTTTACTGCGAAGACAGGATATATATACAGTAAAACAACTGCAGCATCATGAATAAGAAAAAACCTAGACTATACAATAAATAAATTACGGCATATTACATCCACTAGGCATCAAAGTTCGCGACTATGATAATAAAGCACAAGAAGACAACAGATTACATACACTGGGCATCAAAGATCGCCCCCAATGCAAATAAACACGCCGACAAAATAATATACAAAACCGGTAGCACTTCAATAGAGTTCAAGAAAGGTTAGCCCTGCTGGGGAGCTGCAGCGCAAGCAGCTGAGCAAGATGATGAGACTGCGCTTGTTCAACACTTATATCTTCCTCACTCTGAAAGATAAACAAGCAGACAGATGACAGGTTTTTCACATAAAAGTATAAGTGATGACAATTCATCACATTTCTTACTGACGAATAAACTGACACTGGTTAAAATTGCATTAACACAATATGGTATTGTTCAGGTCAAGACATGGCAGGAAATGACATTGTGAAGGAGTTGGCAGCTTCATGACACCACTAGATTACAAATCAAGAACTCATAAGTATCAATAGTTAGTGTGCTGTCAATTTATCCCATTTCAGATTGGCACATAAAGAGACGGTTTAAATAATAGTAGAATGATATGACATTGTTCATAGTTAAGACATTGCAGAATATGACATTGTGCTGTAATGGGTAGGTTCACCACACCACTTGATTACGGATGAAGAATAGAAGCATACATACAGTGCAAAAGAAGATCACTTGCTCTGTATAGTTTAATTTACATGGTATGAAGAAGTAACTTGGTTGTACAACTAAAAACTTAAATTGAGAAGGACAAACTTTTGTTTATGAACTACATAATAAACTTTAAACATGCAATTTGATGCAAACACCAAAAATAAACAGCTGTTGCAGTCATGCCTAACCAAATATATACAACAAAGTTTGAAGGCTTGAGAAGGACAAACTTACATTATTGGTGAAGACAGGCTCTATAAAGGCCTTGTCCATGCTAATGGGGGGGGGGGCAATTCAAGAAGTTTACCACAAAATCTTCTTCATAAGCATTGCCTTTATTCTACATTTTGTTAAGAGTAAATATAGATGTGATAATATATGAAAAAATGGAGAATATTTAAGAGAAGATGAAGAGTGATGCTACACAACCAAGTAGCTATAAATGTAAGTGCAGCGACACAGGCAAAAGGTACAACCAAGAGCAATGCACATCTAAACTTCTTCAGTACCAACCTTATGGTAAGAGTAAATATAGATCTGATGTGTAGAAAATGGAGGGCAAAGGAAAATAAGCTGCAGAGTGATGGTACATGAACCACTACCTGTCATTATAAGTACACTGATAAAGGAAATCATGTACTTACAAGAACAACGCAGAGCTAAAAAAATCATTGGCATTGGATATATTCTACACTAATGTAACCATTCATACAGATCAGATAATTTGGAGCGAACAATTGATAAGCAAGCTATCATGCATACTGCTGTCACATAATGAACCAGGTATGTATGCAAGTACAGTGATATAGGATAACAGGTACTAACGAGAGCAAAGCAGCAGGTAGCATATTTGCGATATCCCGTCGTTCTTTTCAAACTGAAATTCTTCTTCGAGCAGATTTCCTGCAAAAAAGATCCGTAAGGCACATGTGGAAAAGTAGAAGTTCAAATTGTCATGTGATTTCATAGACAGTACCTCATCCTGGGAATGAGACCAGTGCATAATAAGGGTTTTCCATTCAATGTCTTCTAAATTTAGCATAGGAGACTTCACCAAAAATTCGTTTACAGACTTGCCATCAAAGTGTGATTTCCTCAGGTAACACCGATACTGCTGCAATGCTTCCTTGAAAAGCACAAGCAAGCTTTGCTCGTCATGACTATCCAGATTGACCCTCACCTAGTTACAACAATGTAATGTAAATCATTGATGTGTTCAATCAGCAGAAAACAGGAAAATAATAACCATGAATAATAGCACTTACACATAAGTTGGATAGGAAGATGTGAAAATGGTGTTTGTCTTCACTATAATCTTCCTATGATGGGAATATATGCACGTAGTCCCTAACAACATTGAAAGCATTGTCTTTTAAACTGGGAATAAGTGGAATGGGGTTCCAATCTGCAGGAAATGGCCATCTCTACAGTTGGGATAGGTCTTCGGCCGGTGGACTTGCTGTACTTTTTGCTGGAGTGGGATTTTTCTGTGGTACGACTGGTGCTATGGCAAATGAAATTGGTATACCTTTTGCCAAATTACAACAGGCACCTTGATGGGTGAATAGGACAGACCATCTGCCTTTGACTCCTCGAGGTTAGAATAGTCATTAGGATCATATTCTGAACAAGAATCAATAGGTGGGGAGCGTATGAGTTTCATTGCATCCAGAATGGTACTCAATGCCTTGGTGCCAATTTTGTAAGTCATTGCAGTGTTTAGCTTCAAGAGTGGACTGCTGCTAGTGTGAGCAGCTACATAGATCATAGTGTAGATATAACGGAGAAATTCGTAAGCATCAGAGTAAAATCAGCAAAGTGGAACTTACTGGAATATATGTGCTAGTACTGTCGGTACGGCTAGAAAGGCTTCGGATACCGGTTCTCTTCAACTGAAGGTGCGGTACTGTTAATATCAGTGTAACTCTCAAAGGCGACACAACTCCCCGCTTTTCCTTGCTATTCTTATAGGATTCAAGTGGGCAGGTCACTACAAATCCTATTCCTATGTTTACAAAATCCTACGAATCAAAGAGGCTCAAAGTGTCCATCACAACCGACCATATAGACCTCTACACTACAAATGTCCCTGCTCATCTTCAGTACAAGAAACATACTGTACTACTATCATACTCCCTCCGTTCCAAAATATAAGTGTTGGTAGAGATTTCCACTATGGATCACATACAGATGTATCTAGATACATTTTAGAGTGTAGATTCACTCATTTTGCTCCATATGTAGTCCATGGTGGAATCTATACAAAGACTTGTATTTAGGAACAGAGAGAGTACATATTAAAGAAGAATGGAAGAGGAACATGGTAAAGAAGAGCAAGCAAATTTTGGATAATAAAATGTTGGTTGCGCAGTGCCCACACATGATGAACCAGAGCGCATTAAGAGTGCAACTCCCAACTGTCTCTCGACCATTTCAGGTGGTTGGATGAAGATCCTACGTCTCCTAACTCTTCTTCTTCCTCATCTCTGATTCTTCCCATACAAAACACTGCACGAGCCGCCGGCCAGACCACCGGCCCCCACCGCCTGTGTTCCTCCGCCACCCCACCCCAACCCCCACCCGCGTCGAATTTTCTTCATTCGGCGAGGCCCCACAACCACCCAAGCCCCTTCGTTCGCACCGGTGAACTCCGGCGAGCTCTGAAAAATCGACTGACCCAACTTTGAAATTTAGTCTACTGTGATTTAACTAGTGTGGAATATAAAAGGGGAAAACCATTAGCAATTGGAGTATAGTGTTGAGCGTGCCATGGAGGATCTGAAGGTGCAAACCGGACAAAGGAAACTTCGCAACCAAGACAAGAAATCAGAGTAAAGCAGTGGCAATCTATTTTCTTGCTGCGATAAATAAGTTGAGCAGATACGAAAGAGTACCGCCTCTGGTGCGGCGCCGTGTACACATCTGCTGAGAATTTGATGGTGCTGCGGTAGCGATGGCTGTCGGCGGCGTCGAAGCAGATCTAGGAGGGTAGACGGTGGCGGCAGGGCATGGTGGACGAGACGGTCGTAGGAGCAGCGCTGGCAAGGTGGACGATGGCGGGGATGAAGCGAGAGGACGGGATGCAAGGATCCCGGTCCGAAGCCGTGGATGAGAGATGTCGATATCTTGTAATGGACGGAGGCGTTGGGGTATCAGCTCCGGCATGGTGGAGGAGAACAGTGGTGGATGGGGTGGCGGGCGGCGGCAGACGGAGGAGGGTGGGGTGGAGAGGGTGTTTTGGCGCCCACGGAGTACGAATGGGGAAAAGGGAGGTAGAGAGGAAGGGGGAACCATGTATTCAGGGCGTGCTTGTCTCAAATGCGAGGAAATTTACAAACTTAAACCCCATTTCAAATTTGTACTACATCACAATAATATTAGTCGGTTGGGGATAGGACGGTAATCTCGCATACACCGAATATTTGCTGACGAGAGTTTGTTTTTGGCGCCCACCGTGTATGAATATGAATCGGGCAGGGAGTTGATTTCGGCTGAGCACACACTGTGTTTTGGCGCCCACCGTGTATGAATCCGGGTGAGAGGCAGTTATGTCACGTTTGGGTGAAATTACAAACCTACCCCTATCGAAACCTATAGAAATCCAACAGATAGGCTTTGCGTGGCAAGGATAGGCAGTAGTAATTTCCATCTCACCGATTTTGGTTTCGGGCGGTTACTGCGACTTTCCCCGCTTCGTTCAAATTTTGCAGAGTGCACGTTTACCGTGCCAACTCAATTCGAATCCCGTTTGTATTCTATTTTTTCGGGCGAGATCCATTTTCAATTGGAATTACATTCTATATACATCATTTTTTATATATACTTTCAAAAGCACAACAAAGACTTCTGCTCCTTTACATGTACAATATGATTTACAAATACAACGATCTCAAAATCTTAAGGTTGAATTCGAATTTTTTTAACCAAATTATGTTCTACTAAAATATATGGATCAGTAATATCTACATATTAAATAACATAGATGTGCGTGAATTCATATGAGTATGCATGTTTGATAGATCAATTTTGGTTCGAGTATGGATTACATGTATCATCATCTCGAATTCAAATATTTGAATCCCTTTTTTGTTCACTCCTTTCATGCCCATCTCTCTCGCATGCATGCTCCTTCAGGTAGCTATCACTCTCTTTTCTCCAGCTCACCCGCATACTCACTTCATGTTTCTCCTATCCTCGCAAACATGGTCTCTCGACGTCTCCCTTGAGAAGTGTCACACTCTCCCTATCATTATACATTACACGGTTTTCATTATCTCTCACGTCTCTACTGTTCCCTGGTATCACTTGGTACCTAAGCTTTCTTTTTCACCACCACACACACAGTCTCCACTCGTCTTTCACTTTGTCTTTCTCTCTATGGGATTCTCTCACACACCCTATATGTCTCTACATATGACTCATACCACTAAAATTACTCTCTCTCTCTCCTGTAGACACAACATTTGTTGTGGTCTCCTTTTCGTCTCCATCCCAGACTAACATTATTCATTTGTTTACCGATCAGACAACCCTGACTACCGTCTCCTCTCTCTCTCTCTCTCACAGACACACACACACACAACTCCTGCTTCCACTCCCCTTCCCGACTGCCGTCTCTCTCTCTCTCTCACACAAAACTCTCGCTTTCGCACCCTGACTCATATTTCTCTCACAAACATTTATCGACTAGCTAGCCTCTAGATAGGTTTATACACCCGCACACTCGTGCTTCCACTATCGCATACATGTCTCTCTCCCGCTCCTTGTATCTATGTAGATTTTTCTTCCCTTCTTGAGACACGCCCTCTCGATCGTGCACACACACACTATCGCCTCATTTTAAGCTCATACCTATCGCACACACACTCCTTGTGTCTTTGTCACACATGCACTCGGTCCTCCTCCACTCTCCCTCTCTCGCACACACACATGGGCTTTTTGCAACAACTAGCAAGATGCCCATGCATTGGACGGAACATCAAGATGCATTTGTATGAGTAGTTTATCTTGTGGGGGAAAAGGATGAACGAGGGAAGGCCTTATTTGCAAATGTGGAGAGGGGTGTGGGTATGTTTTTGCAAAATTGCCATAGTTTCCTTCCTATCCGTGAGATATAGATCGGACGGCCTATATTGCAGGATGGCAGGCACACGATCATCACCGGCAAAGCTTTTTATAAGAGTAGGGATAGAAATAGAGTTGGTGATGATGGTGGGCCTGCCATCCTGCAATGTAGGTCGCCCAATTTATATCTGACGGATAGGAAGGAAAATATGGCAATTTACCCGCACTCTTCACCACATTTGCAGATAAGGCCTTCCCTTGTTCATCCTTTTCTCCCACAAGATCTTGATGTTCCGTGCAACGCACGGGCATATTGCTAGTAAGAGTAGAAATTAGACATATACCACTTCTCGAATCTAGAAACCAACAACATTCCTCCCTTATCTCATCAAAACCGCCAAAGGAATATATTTTGAGTGAAACATAACATATTTTTAGTGATATACGTATTTCAAAACCAGACTTTTTTTTCTATCAAATCGCTGAATATGTATTAATCTACTTTGATCATGTGGCAACGCATTGGCACATTGCTAGTAGTTATTATAATTTTTTGGACACCAGACAAACGGTGGAGTACATATACGAAGAGAAGAGGCGCACGCACGTAGTCGGCCTCTCGTTGTCTCGCACACATGAGTGTTACGTAAAGGCGACGTTAACAAATAAACCCTAAAACCCTAGGTGCACGATTGCTGCATTCGCGGGTACCGGGTACGTGGAGGAGCACCTTTGTAGGAATAGTCAGCTTGTGTGATAATTTGATCCGTAGGAGTTGATGGTCGGGACCACACGTGCACGACTTGGAGCGCGGTGGCTCACCAGTTGCCACAGATCGAGTAGCCATGTTTAAAATATCATTTTTTAGCAGGGTTAAGAGTTCTGATTTTCAATGGCGCGTTACAAGTAGTAAGTAGTTTTTAGAACGATTGGTATGGAGCGAAGATGGAATTAATAGTACTATGTACCTCCTTGGCGTATGGTTGTATGGGTTTATGTTGCGAGATGTTGAACCTGGTAGTTCTAGGGCAAATACCCAAACAAAAAAGGACTGGAGGGAGTGATTGCTCTGACACAGACGCGACCTCTCATAGTGCAGGCATTGAACCGGCGCGCCGGCCAAGAGGGTCGCACTCGCTGCAGGCCCGGCTGAGCACGCCTCCTCGCTGCGTGCAACCAGCTTAAGACTGCCCCGCCTGCCTTCATTGAATCCGCGCGTGTGCCGACAACACGTCCTTCCAAGAGCCGGCAGGCATTTTAGAACACAAAAAATTACTAAAATATAATTAATTTACGCATGGTCTTGACTTGTTGTGCTCGCACTGGTAGGAGGAACCAGTAGAGGTTTTTCTTTATTTATAACTCTCCTGACATTTTTTTGGCTTTGAAGTGAATCATGGTTGTGGACATTATGTATGAATGTGCAGATATCTGTGAACATGAGTTTGATGTGGAAGTTGAACTTTGAATATCGGGCTTGTGCGTGAACTATACCATGTCCAATGCTTCGTCTGTTATTGTTTGGAAAGTAATTGCTGTTATTACATGACCCGAAAAAAAACATTTTGTGCCACATCAGTAGATGCACGGACATCACAACAATCATGCTGACTGGATAAACATTTGAACTAGCTATTATGAAGGAAATTTTGTATTGACTGCAGTTTTAGATAGCAGGAGACGCCTAGCCTACTCTGCCTCTGCTAGCTTATTTCTGGCTTCTTCCATCTCTTCTTTGGCTTGGGTGAAGAGAGCATCTGATTGCCCTTTTTGCTTCTTCAGGAACTCAGCTACATTCTCAAGGGCTGCTGCACGCTTTCTTTCAGCCTTTACTAATGCTAGGAGGACACGAACAGCTGACGACTCCACCTGGCTTGTGTGTTATCCAGCATCATCTGGGAATTCGCACCTTGTGTCTAATCCAGCATCATTAGGGAACTGGCACCTTGTGTGTAATCCAGCCTCATTTTGGAAACATGATCTCAAGGTTGACCATACTTCCCTCCTCGCAGGAACTGCATCCTAACATGAAGTTACTTCTTTTTTAGATCAATACTCAGAGCAACCTAGATCCATTTAGTAGAAGCCAGATAAACAGAACTCGGAGAAGTGAATTCAGAAGGAAAAAATATATAAAAACAGACTAAAAGGTGAGAACACCCACTTCCTACATCAAGCTAAAAACAAAAGCATTAGGACGATTAAGACTCTTCTTATTACACATCGAAGAACACCACGCTTAAGAGAAACAGAAACTATAACATATACACATCGAAGAATACGAGGCTAAACGAAAGTAATTGAAAGGGTGTTACTTACCAAAGCTCGTTTTACAGGGTCGGTGCAGCTCCTCTTAAACTTGCCACGCTCCTTGAAGATGTCCCCAATATCCCGTGTTTGGTCTTTGTTGCTCCTCTGCATGTTCGCACTCGTGGTTTTAAAATCTCAACATGGCAAGAAAAATATACTACTAGTAATACTCGCACATCTTATGGGCAACATTAAAGCACTTGTCTGCCATATTAGAGCATCTCCAACAGAATTGCAATGCATGGCGCTTTAAAAAAGCATTTACAATGTTGAGATCAAGAAGTAGAGACTAGAGAGTAGAGGATAGTTCTTAGCATAGATAGATAAAAAAAGATAATTCAACTACTCCTCGTCGTCCGACTCCTCCTCGGTGATGTCCTCCTCCGACGTCTGATTGTAGGCGTGAAGATACCGATCGTCATCGGATTCCCATGGCGATGCTGCTCCTAGCCTCATGTTGAATTGAGTGTCCGCTTTTCACCTACGCTTGTCCTCACGATAGGCGGCTTGCTCCGCCCTCCTCTTATCCCTCTCCGCCATCCTTTGCACATAGAACTCGCGCTCGTTGATGATGTCCTGCGGGAAGTGTTCGGGCCACAGCACCATGGCTTCCTCGTCAATCTCGGCGATGCCGAGACGGTGCTCCTGCCTCCGGTTATCGCGATGATCCTCATCGGTGCTAAGCCACGACAGAGGCGTGAGCTCCTGAGCCCGCTCCCGCGTCGGCACGTTGGGGAAGTTCAATGTTCGATGAGGCCACCGGAGGCGCCACGCCTCCATGTCGTACGTGCGGGCGGCCTTGTTGGCAGTGTCGAAATTGTCGAGGCCGAGGCGCATCCCGCGAAACCGGATCTCGGCAGAGAAGCCGCCGGAGGGGCGCGCGCGAACACCGCGGTATCCCCAAGTTTCCCGGTGACGCGGCGGCATGGTGGCGCGACGGCGGCGAGGTGAGAAAGAGCGGGGAGAGAGCCGTGGTGAGGCACAAAGCGGGGAGAGAGCGGTGGCAAGGCACAGAGCAGTGGGAGGGCGTTTGATTTTATAAAGCACGCCGGACGCCGCGCGCCAAAACTAGCGCACTCCCAGCCGCTTTTTTTCGCGCGTGCGTGGTCCTTTCCCGGCGTCTCTGCTATCTCTACTCTCTTCTCTACTGTTATATTTTATTTAATATTTAATATTTAATATTTATCTCTACTTCTCTACTGTCTACTTTTTTTTCTTTGTACTTTTCTTCTTGCAATAGAGGCCGTCTGATTTATATCTGACAGATAGGAAGGAAACAAATGGGAATTTTGCAAAAATATACCCATATCCCTCTCCAGATTTGCAAATAAGGCCTTCCCTCGTTCATCCTTTTCTCCCACAAGATAAACTACTCATACAAATGCATCTTGATGCGTGCAACGCATGGGCATCTTGCTAGTTCTATAAAACTTTCCATCATTTGCCACAGTACTGGTTGCAGATGAAAAACCTACCCAAGCATAGCGTGATACAGGAGCGACGCACAATTACAAGCTGATATTCTGTTGGACAATGGAGGCTATAACCAATTACTTTTACGGGAACAATAGCACCCAGGAAATTTGAAGGGTAGGTATGAACAAAATTGGAACTGCACATGTACTGCTAAGTGATTCAATACACACATTACCAATCGAGGAGGAGAACGATGGTCGCGGCGGCCTCTGTGAGTCATGGTCGGCAACGGGAGTCAGTTCATTGTCCATGATGGTGGTACTTCTGCGCTTGGCGTCGGCTTCCGGAAGCAGATCTAAGACAGTGGAAGACGATGCCGGGGAAGAGGCTCCATGTACGACAACGACGGTGGACCAGCTCCAGTGCGGCGTACAAGGTCGTCGATGAGGCAGATGCGCTGCGGTGGACGAGTGCGCCGATGTAAAGGGGAGGAGCACGAAGACGGCGGTGCCGTGGAGAAGTCTATTTTGCGGTGGGGATAGAAAATGGGGAGTATTCAGGTGTACTACTCTGGGTGCCGGGGTGGGGTTGGCTGGGTAGGGTGAACCTGAAGTTACAAAAATAGCCCCCTACCAAGCGTCATCCGTAGGCCTGTTCCGAAGGCTATGATGGTAACTTCCCACTGCTCGAATCAGGGTCGCGGGAGATTTTCCCGCCGACCTCAAAATTTTGTGACACTAAACTCCCCGTGTGGCGTGTTGAGTGATTCAGCTAAGCAACTAGCGAGTAGTAGTAGTAAACTCTGCATATTAGGTTTGACCGAAGTCAAACTTCCTAAAGTTTGACCAAGTTTATAGAAAAATATAAACATTTACCATAACAAATATGTATGATGTGAAAGTACATTCAATAATGAATCTAATGGTATTTATTTGTTATTGTATATGTTAATATTTTTTGTTATAAGCTTTCTGAGAGTTTACAAAACTTGACTTTGACCAATGGTAATACATGGACTTAAATAAAAACGAAGGGAGTACACGTTTGTTTTCTTAGTTTGTAGTGAACTAATCATTTGTTGAAACTGTGAAATAAATATATTAGGCTATTGACTTCGAATGTAATGGTCTATACAATTCAATAGTTACAATCATTGTCGAATCCCAAGATGTATACAAGGTCTATAGTACTTCACAACATGCTCAAACTCACATAATCCCAGTCAAATGAGAATCTAAATGCATTTCATAGTTATTACTTTGTAGGATGCAACAGAACCAACCATAACTCTACATCATCCATTATAGAAGCAACATTTTGACATATCCCAATGTGTGAATGAAACGTGCAGAGAGAGCTTTTGAAGATGGAGCAGATAGGGCGGGAAAGATTGTATGTATGTGGACGAGAGAGTAGGAGACAAACCTAACGAGACACACACACACACACACACACACAGAGAGAGAGAGAGAGAGAGAGATAGAGAGATAGATAGATAGAGAGAGAGAGAGAGAGAGAGAGAGATAGAGGAAGAAGTTAGGTCTGTGAGAAAGATGGAGACATGTAATATACGTGAGATGTGTGTACATCCGGATTCTATATACGTGGAAGGAGAAGAGACAACATGTTTGATGAGAGAGCTAGAAAAACATGGACGACAGGGGAAGGATCTCGTGGGTTCAGGGATTGATAATTTTGTGCGGGGGAGAGAGGGATTGGTAATTTTGTGCGAGAGAGAGAGAGAGAGGGTGGGGGGAGGAGTTAGTCAGCCGTCGTCACATCACCCTGCTTCCAACTGGCCCCGCATTCTCTAGCGCGGTGTGGTCACCGTCTTCGATCTGCTCGATGCCCTCTTTGAAGATTGAGGTGTTGTGCATGTTGGGGTGCAAAGAAGCACAAGCGAGAGTGGTCGCCGTATAACCTTGGATGGGGATAAATTGTGTGCTCGGGGGAGTGTGTGTGTGTGTGTGTGTTGTGCTGTGTGTGTCTCTCTGTGTGTGTGTGTGTCATATATTGAGAGAAAACAAACCTAAGGAAAGAAATGGGTATTCACGAAGAGATTGTGCGGGCCTTGAGGTGGGCAGGGGCCGGGTGAGGGTGTCAAAATGTGCGCGTTGATGCATGTGTTGCATGCGATCGTGCGAGGGACGGATGAATCGAGAGAGATGGTTGTTGTGTTACGGATGCTCCTCTCTCTCTCTCTCTGTCTCACACACACACACACACACTACTAAACTAGAAGACCGTTCTCTCATGTATACACAACGTATCAGCATCTGTCTATGTCTCACTCATGCATGATCATTTGCACATTCACACCTCTCTATGTTTGTATCACACGCACACCGTCTCCACATTGCCCTTCCGCCACAACACATATATGGACAGATACACATGTTCTCTCTGAGTCACGCACACAAAATCAGTATTAAAAAAACTAGGGCGCACCTAAAACGTCCAAATCCACGTCGTACGTGCGGGCGGCCTCGTTGGCGGTGTCGAAATTGCCGAGGCCGAGGCGCATCCCGCGAAACTGGATCTCGGCGGAGAAGCCGCCAGAGGGGCGCGCGCGAACGCCGCGGTATCCCCAAGTTTCCCGGCAACGCGGCGGCGGCGAGGCGAGAAAGAGCGTGGAGAGAGCGGTGGCGAGGCACAGAGCAGGGAGAGAGCGGTGGCAAGGCACAGAGCAGTGGGAGGGCGTTGGATTTTATAAAGCGCGCCGGACGCCGCGCGCCAAAACTAGCGCACGCCCAGCCGCTTTTTCTCGCGTGTGCGTGGTCCTTTTCCCGATGTCTCTGCTATCTCTACTCTCTTCTCTACTGTTATATTTTATTTTATATTTAATATTTAATATTTATCTCTACTTCTCTACTGTCTACTTTTTTTCTTTGTACTTTTTTTCTTGCAATATAGGCCGTCTGATTTATAACTGACAGATAGGAAGGAAACAAATGGGAATTTTGCAAAAAGATACACATATCCCTCTCCAGATTTGCAAATAAGGCCTTCCCTCATTCATCCTTTTATCCCACAAGATAAACTACTCATACAAATGCATCTTGATGCGTGCGACGCATGGGCATCTTGCTAGTTCTAAAAAACTTTCCATCATTTGCCACACTACTGGTTGCAGATGAAAAACCTACCCAAGCATAGCGTGATACAGGAGCGACGCACAATTACAAGCTGATATTCTGTTGGACAATGGAGGCTATAACCAATTACTTTTACGGGAACAATAGCACCCGGGAAATTTGAAGGGCAGGTATGCACAAAACTGGAACTGCACATGTACTGCTAAGTGATTCAATACACACATTACCAATCGAGGAGGAGAACGATGGTCGCGGCGGCCTCTGTGAGTCATGGTCGGCAACGGGAGTCAGTTCATTGTCCATGACGGTGGTACTTCTGCGCTTGGCGTCGGCTTCCGGGAAGCAGATCTAAGACCGTGGAAGACGATGCCGGGGAAGAGGCTCCGTGTACGACAACGACGGTGGACCAGCTCCGGTGCAGTGTACAAGGTCGTCGATGAGGTAGATGCGCTGCGGTGGACGAGTGCGCCGATGTAAAGGGGATGAGCACGAAGGCGGCGGTGCCATGGAGAAGTCTATTTTGCGGTGGGGATAGAAAATGGGGAGTATTCAGGTGTACTACTCTGGGTGCCGGGGTGGGGTTGGTTGGGTAGGGAGAACCTGAAGTTACAAAAATAGCCCCCTACCAAGCGTCATCCGTAGGCCTGTTCCGAAGACTATGATGGTAACTTCCCACTGCTCGAATCAGGGTCGCGGGAGATTTTAACGCCGACCTCAAAATTTTGTGACACTAAACTCCTCGTGTGGCGTGTTGAGTGATTCGGCTAAGCAACTAGCGAGTAGTAGTAGTAAACTCTGCATATTAGGTTTGACCGAAGTCAAACTTCCTAAAGTTTGACCAAGTTTATAGAAAAATATAAACATTTACCATAACAAATATGTATGATGTGAAAGTACATTCAATAATGAATCTAATGGTATTTATTTGTTATTGTATATGTTAATATTTTTTGTTATAAGCTTTCTGAGAGTTTACAAAACTTGACTTTGACCAATGGTAATACGCGGATTTAAATAAAAACGGAGGGAGTACACATTTGTTTTCTTAGTTTGTAGTGAACTAATCATTTGTTGAAACTGTGAAATAAATATATTAGGCTATTGACTTCGAATGTAATGGTCTATACAATTCAATAGTTGCAATCATTGTCGAATCCCAAGATGTATACAAGGTCTATAGTACTTCACAACATGCTCAAACTCACATAATCCCAGTCAAATGAGAATCTAAATGCATTTCATAGTTATTACTTTGTAGGATGCAACAGAACCAACCATAACTCTACATCAGCCATTATAGAAGCAACATTTTGACATATCCCAATGTGTGAATGAAACATGCAGAGAGAGCTTTTGAAGATGGAGCAGATAGGGCGGGAAAGATTGTATGTATGTGGACGAGAGAGTAGGAGACAAACCTAACGAGACACACACACACACACACACACACACAGAGAGAGAGAGAGAGAGAGAGGAAGAAGTTAGGTCTGTGAGAAAGATGGGGACATGTAATATACGTGAGATGCGTGTGCATCCGGATTCTATATACGTGGAAGGAGAAGAGACAACATGTTTGATGAGAGAGCTAGAAAAACATGGACGAGAGGGGAAGGATCTCGTGGGTTCAGGGATCGATAATTTGGTGCGGGGGAGAGAGGGATTGGTAATTTTGTGTGTGTGAGAGAGAGAGAGAGGGTGGGGGGAGGAGTTAGTCAGCCGTCGTCACATCACCCTGCTTGCAACTGGCCCCACATTCTCTAGCGCGGTGTGGTCACCATCTTCGATCTGCTCGATGCCCACTTTGAAGATTGAGGTGTTGTGCATGTTGGGGTGCAAAGAAGCACAAGCGAGAGTGGTCGCCATATAACCTTGGATGGGGATAAATTGTGTGCTCGGGGGAGGGTGTGTGTGTGTGTGTGTTGTGCTGTATGTGTGTCTCTCTCTCTCTCTTTGTGTGTGTGTGTGTCATATATTGAGAGAAAACAAACCTAAGGAGAGAAATGGGTATTCACGAAGAGATTGTGCGAGCCTTGAGGTGGGCAGGGGCCGGGTGAGGGTGTCAAAATGTGCGCGTTGATTCATGTGTTGCATGCGATCGTGCGAGGGACGGACGAATCGAGAGAGATGGCTGTTGTGTTACGGATGCTCCTCTCTCTCTCTCTCTGTCTCACACACACACACACACACACACACTACTAAACTAGAAGACCGTTCTCTCATGTATACACAATGTACCGACATCTGTCTATGTCTCACTCATGCATGATCATTTGCACATTCACACCTCTCTATGTCTGTACCACACGCACACCGTCTCCACATTGCCCTTCCGCCACAACAGACATATGGACACATACACATGTTCTCTCTGAGTCACACACACAAAATCAGTATTAAAAAAAACTAGGGTGCACCTAAAACGTCCAAATCCATGTCGTACGTGCGGGCGGCCTCGTTGGCGGTGTCGAAATTGCCGAGGCCGAGGTGCATCCCGCGAAACCGGATCTCGGCGGAGAAGCCGCCGGAGGGGCGCGCGCAAACGCCGCGGTATCCCCAAGTTTCCCGGCAACGCGGCGGCGGCGAGGCGAGAAAGAGCGTGGAGATAACCATGGCGAGGCACAGAGCGGGGAGAGAGCGGTGGCAAGGCACAGAGCAGTGGGAGGGCGTTGGATTTTATAAAGCGCGCCGGACGTCGCGCGCCAAAACTAGCGCACGCCCAACCGCTTTTTCTCGCGCGTGCGTGGTCCTTTCCCGACGTCTCTGCTATCTTTACTCTCTTCTCTACTGTTATATTTTATTTTATATTTAATATTTAATATTTATCTCTACTTCTCTACTGTCTACTTTTTTTTTCTTTGTACTTTTTTTCTTGCAATATAGGCCGTCTGATTTATATCTGACAAATAGGAAGGAAACAAATGGGAATTTTGCAAAAAGATACCCATATCCCTCTCCAGATTTGCAAATAAGGCCTTCCCTCATTCATCCTTTTCTCCCACAAGATAAACTACTCACACAAATGCATCTTGATGCGTGCAACGCATGGGCATCTTGCTAGTTCTAAAAAACTTTCCATCATTTGCCACACTACTGGTTGCAGATGAAAAACCTACCCAAGCATAGCGTGATACAGGAGCGACGCACAATTACAAGCTGATATTCTGTTGGACAATGGAGGCTATAACCAATTACTTTTACGGGAACAATAGCACCCGGGAAATTTGAAGGGCAGGTATGAACAAAATTGGAACTGCACATGTACTGCTAAGTGATTCAATACACACATTACCAATCGAGGAGGAGAACGATGGTCGCGGCGGCCTCTGTGAGTCATGGTCGGCAACGGGAGTCAGTTCATTGTCCACGACTGTGGTACTTCTGCGCTTGGCGTCGGCTTCCGGGAAGCAGATCTAAGACCGTGGAAGACGATGTCGGGGAAGAGGCTCCGTGTACGACAACGACGGTGGACCAGCTCCAGTGCGGCGTACAAGGTCGTCAATGAGGCAGATGCGCTGCGGTGGACGAGTGCGCCGATGTAAAGGGGAGGAGCACGAAGGCGGCGGTGCCATGGAGAAGTCTATTTTGCGGTAGGGATAGAAAATGGGAAGTATTCAGGTGTACTACTCTGGATGCCGGGGTGGGGTTGGCTGGGTAGGGAGAACCTGAAGTTACAAAAATAGCCCCCTACCAAGCGTCATCCGTAGGACTGTTCCGAAGGCTATGATGGTAACTTCCCACTGCTCGAATCAGGGTCACGGGAGATTTTCCCGCCGACCTCAAAATTTTGTGACACTAAACTCCCCGTGTGGCGTGTTGAGAGATTCGGCTAAGCAACTAGCGAGTAGTAGTAGTAAACTCTGCATATTAGGTTTGACCGAAGTCAAACTTCCTAAAGTTTGACCAAGTTTATAGAAAAATATAAACATTTACCATAACAAATATGTATGATGTGAAAGTACATTCAATAATGAATCTAATGGTATTTATTTGTTATTGTATATGTTAATATTTTTTGTTATAAGCTTTCTGAGAGTTTATAAAACTTGACTTTGACCAATGGCAATATGCGGATTTAAATAAAAACTGAGGGAGTACACATTTGTTTTCTTAGTTTGTAGTGAACTAATCATTTGTTGAAACTGTGAAATAAATATATTAGGCTATTGACTTCGAATGTAATGGTCTATACAATTCAATAGTTACAATCATTGTCGAATCCCAAGATGTATACAAGGTCTATAGTACTTCACAACATGCTCAAACTCACATAATCCCAGTCAAATGAGAATCTAAATGCATTTCATAGTTATTACTTTGTAGGATGCAACAGAACCAACCATAACTCTACATCAGCCATTATAGAAGCAACATTTTGACATATCCCAATGTGTGAATGAAACGTGCAGAGAGAGCTTTTGAAGATGGAGCAGATAGGGCGGGAAAGATTGTATGTATGTGGACGAGAGAGTAGGAGACAAACCTAACGAGACACACACACACACACACCGAGAGAGAAAGAGAGAGGAAGAAGTTAGGTCTGTGAGAAAGATGGACACATGTAATATACGTGAGATGCGTGTGCATCCGGATTCTATATACGTGGAAGGAGAAGAGACAACATGTTTGATGAGAGAGCTAGAAAAACATGGACGAGAGGGGAAGGATCTTGTGGGTTGAGGGATTGATAATTTTGTGTGGGGGAGAGAGGGATTGGTAATTTTTTGAGAGAGAGAGAGAGAGGGTGGGGGGAGGAGTTAGTCAGCCGTCGTCACATCACCCTGCTTCCAACTGGCCCCGCATTCTCTACCGCGGTGTGGTCGCCGTCTTCGATCTGCTCGATGCCCTCTTTGAAGATTGAGGTGTTGTGCATGTTGGGGTGCAAAGAAGCACAAGCGAGAGTGGTCGCCGTATAACCTTGGATGGGGATAAATTGTGTGCCCGGGGGAGGGTGTGTGTGTGTGTTGTGCTGTGTGTGTCTCTCTCTGTGTGTGTGTGTGTCATATATTGAGAGAAAACAAACCTAAGGAGAGAAATGGGTATTCATGAAGAGATTGTGCGGGCCTTGAGGTGGGCAGGGGCTGGGTGAGGGTGTCAAAATGTGCGCGTTGATGCATGTGTTGCATGCGATCGTGCGAGGGACGGACGAATCGAGAGAGATGGTTGTTGTGTTACGGATGCTCCTCTCTCTCTCTCTCTCTCTCTCACACACACACACACACACTACTAAACTAGAAGACCATTCTCTCATGTATACACAACGTATCGGCATCTGTCTATGTCTCACTCATGCATGATCATTTGCACATTCACACCTCTCTATGTCTGTATCACACGCACACCGTCTCCACATTGCCCTTTCGCCACAACACACACATGGACACATACACATGTTCTCTCTCAGTCACACACACAAAATCAGTATTTAAAAAAACTAGGGCGCAGCTAAAACGTCCAAATCCAACTAAACATGAACTGGAGCTAAATTCAAATATATGGAAATATTGCAGCGTCAAGAACTTTCCCAGGAAAAAAATTGAGTTATATTCGGGGATTGTTTTCACACACACAAAAAGGTTCGGTGGATGTCCTTCGAACGCGACACGGTGGTGCACCGTTCGATCGACCACGTAGCCGCGGTTCACAAACTTGCACATGATTCCGTATCGTGGCTGTGGTACTAACTAATAAAAGCGCTGCCTAAGTCTAATGTTTAAGTCTACTAGTATGGTTTTCTTTTAAGTTTGACCAACCTTATATAAAACTAAAGTAAGCTCCCACATGTGCACTCAATAATATGCCGCCGGCGCCGTTGCGCATGCCAGCGCCCGCCTGCTCTGGCCAACAATTTCTCGCCCATCACCGCCGTGTCGCCGCCATCCCTGTGCCAGGAAGCCGAAGGCTCGCCCGCTCACGTCGTCTGCAGTCCCTCCTCGCGATGCCGCCACGCTGCCAAGCACGCGAGCAGCTGGTGGAGCCGCGTTATGCACGCAGCGACGAAGAGGAGGACGAGCGCGTGCTCCAGCACACCGGCGAGGAGGAACTAGCGTGTCATTGTCGTCTCCGCCCGTGCGGAGGAGGCGCGCATGGTGGCTGTCGCGGTGGAAGCCGGTCGCGCGCGCATCGAGCCCGCAAACCGGGTGCAGACGCAGAATCTACCTTCGAGACCTTGAATGCCACGTGGATCCTGCAATTTGAAGGAGCAATTTGGGTCAGTCGACTCTTGTGAGCCGTTTGATGCAACATGGATGGCACCTCTTCTGCCGTCTTCTTCCTTCGCTCCGTCGAACTTCTTTCACAAATCGACTGACCCAAATTATACTACTAGTATGAACGTATTAAGTACAATAGGAACACGAAGATACGAGCAGTAGTACCAACTGCAAGAAGAACAGTAGTAAGACATAGTACTAGTACTACTGTACGTATTAAAGAGTTCAAATAACGAGAAAGAACATAAGCACAGTTCTGCTGGGGCCTCTTCTCAGCACAACACACGCTTGAAAATAAACTAAGCAACTAGTCCACTTGACACTGTAGTAGAACCAGCATGAGCGACAACACTGCCACCTACTCGGAGTCCGAGTCCACGTCCTCGACTTCGTCCTCGCCCCTCTTCCTCTTCCTCTTTGCCGACACTTCTTTGCTTGAACCGGACACTAGGCTCTGCTTCTTCATCCAACCCTTGTAGATATTTAAACAAAGGTAGGCATCCATTGCTGTGTACAGGATGTGATCTTCATCTAATGTCTTCGACTCCCATGCATGATGAAACTCGTGATGAGGTTTCTTCATTTTAGCGTACGAAGGATCAATCATGGCTACTGCCAGGGTCAACATTGAAGGTTGAGAGGAGGACACCAGGCTTGCCTTCTGGAGATCGAAGGGCTGGCCTACAATGAGACCTATCCGATGCAGGACATCCCTATTGTTCTTAAAGTCTACAGTAACAAATTTCACTCTTTTGTCATTGAGGAAGTTCTTAAAATCATGGCACTCAACATCGGCATGGCATATGTGGTAGACCAAGCAAACATTATGTATGCAAACCTGGATCACGACGGGCTTCTTCCTCTCTTTGTCCTTTAGATCCTTCTCTCGTCCCAGGATTGTGGTGTACTCAACATCTAGCCCAGTGACCCACTCATCTGTTGAACTGTTGAACATGCGTAGGAAGCGAGCATGCCATGCTTTCACCGTCGAGGATCCATGTGTGTAGATGACGATGAACTGATCGCCGGTGATGGCTCTAACCTGGCACTCAGCGGCAACCATGGAGATTTGGGAGGCCATGGATTTTGGAGGAGGGTTAGGAGAAGTTGAACTGTTGTACCCCGCAAAAAAAACTGGGAGCGAACTAGTGTGAAAGGATGGGATGACTGGGAGTGAACTGTTGTAAGGTAGAAGACGGGGATGAGTAGGGAGTGCGAATGGCATGGGGTTGCTGGCTTGCCCGGTGGATAAACGGCTGCAAGCCCCCAAAGAGTTCTCGAGAACTATGCGGGACCCACTAGATGTCATGTCTACTAGACCCATATCGTAGGTCCGACGGTATAGCTTCTGCTTGCTTGCACGCCATACTGGCGCATGGATGTAACTTCACTTAATTCCGTCAACCGTCGCGCCTCCCACGACCTTCGCCTCCCTCCCACGGTCGTGCCCTTTGAGACTTCGACCGGCTATAAATGAGCAATTTTTTTGCCTACTCCGCATGCATGATACTCCCTCTGGTCCTTTTTACTCCCGTCAACCGTTTGCAAAGTGTTTGACCAAATTTATACTAAAAATATCAATATCTACAATACTGATTATAATGAATATAAGAACTACATTTTATAATGAGTGTAAAAATGTTGATTTGACATTGTGAATGTTGATACATTTTTCTATAAGTATGGTGAAAGTAGAGGTACATTGACTTCAGACAAAACTTAAATGCACAATGCAAACTAGTTCCTCTGTCCAGGTACATTGCCTTCATCACAACAAGGTTAGCTATTAGAGTACTACTACCTACCTTCTAGTTTAAAGGGCTCGATTCAAAAATTTCACCTACTCTTTGCAAGATAGTAGAGGCGGTGGAATAGTTTTTGAAGTCTGCAGAAGTACTCAACTAATGTTGTCGTTCTTCACAAAAAAATGTGTTTACCAATGCATGCATGAACACTAGTTACTCTAACCCCCCTCGCTTCTTTAATTCTTTGCCACATCAGCATGTTTGCTATTCCCGTGTGCATGATACCAGCTAAGATACCACCATATAGCAAGCCTTAATCATCGCATGCAATAATTTAGTGCACCTTGAAATATGAACATGTGTGGGGCGTGTATGTTTTTAATGACTTGAGACTATACCTAGCCCGACATGCAAGATGACTTATTATGCACTATTCCCCATACCTGCAGGAAGCCTGTTCGTCTCCAAATCTTTTCCTCTATGCCTGCCAAACTCTCCTTCTCCCTCCGGCGGTCCGACCACTCCACCCCATGTGAAAAAATCTGCATGCATGACTCTCCTCCCCCCACACTCGTCCAATCCGTTGTAACCAGCAATATTTCCACTCCTCCCCCCTGTAATTTACTCCAACAAATATGCCCACGTAGCTGTTACTTTACTGCAGGTGCATTGGTTCACTGACATATGGGCCCAACAGCGGTCTGGCCCACATGTCAGTGACGCAACTGGACCTGCAGTTAAGTCAGTGCAGCTCTGTCCATATCTTAC
>NC_041391.1:416934072-417057448 GCF_002162155.2 Triticum dicoccoides | reverse complement strand
GTCGCCATTCCGTTCCTCGCCGCCACTAGTCGAGGAGGACGCGTCGGTGTTCCTCTCCTCGCCGCTACGCGATGCGTCGCCATTCCGTTCCTCGCCGCCACTATTCGAGGAGGACGCGTCGGTGTTCCGTTCCTCACCGCGACGCGACGCGTCGCCGTTCCGTTCCTCGCCGCCACTAGTCGAGGAGGACGCGTTGGCGTTCCGCTCCTCACCGCGACGCGTCGACGTGGACGCGTCGGCGTTCCCAATCTCGCCAGCACGCGCATCGGAGGACGTGTCGACTCCCCGCTACGAGGAGAATGCCGCGCCGCCCGCCGAGCCCCCCAGCCTTGAGGAGCTTTGGAAATAAATGGATGTCGCCTTGTGGGAGGCTTTGCCTCCAGCAGAGCGCGCGAAAATAGAGGCGGAGAAGAAGGCCGAGGAAGAGAAGTGCACCGCGGAACAAGCTGCCTGGGAGGCCTATGTCGCGTCCGAGAGAGTCAGGCAATTGGCCCTTTGGCAGAAGGCTCGTGCGGGGGCCGTGAGGGTGGCGGAGGACGCCCGTGCCAACGCCCTGAGTGCAGTCGGGCCCAAGCGCCTCATCTACGCTTGGCGGTACGTGGACCGGGTGCATGCTTCCTGCGAGGAGGAGTACCAATTGGCTCCGGATCACCACAGCGGTGAGATCGCGCTCGCCCACCGGCAAGCCGCCAATCAGCACCTCGCGAGTTGCGAGGCTGAGGAAGAGGCGTTTTGTCAGCGCGCTGGGAAACGGCCGTGCACCAGGGCACTCGTGGCGCACCGCAAGCGCTCCTGCGAGCGACGTGGCTTTTAGGAGGAGTATAATTTTTGTTTCGTAAGGTGATCTCATTAGTTTTGGGACGCAAATGATAAATCCCGAATTTTCAGGAATTTTTAGCGTCCTTAATTAAGTATGTAAAAGTGAAAGTTTGGAAACCTTGTGTATTCGTACGCATTTTGCAAGTACGTGCATATAGCACAAACTTTACTATATACTATCGCACTACACGTCTCTCTCGATATATGCTTGCAGACTGTGCTACTCCCTCCGTCCAAGTCAATAAGTCATCTTTGGTTGTGCACCATGACCAAGGAGGGAATACTTATACACCTAGACAGAGGGAGTACTACTATTACTTATGTACGTGCAAATGCACGTTTTAACATTACGGTGCGGTTTCTGTATAAGTAGAAAAACATCACTAGTCAAGCATGTGAAACGATTCAATGCAAAACAAATGCAAAAATGCTTGTTTGATTGTTTACTTTTAGCTTCCTTATATGTGGTTATTTCTCTGTCGTACTTTGAATGGAGTATCTCACTGGTTGGAAAGGCATGCAAATTCCCAAACCGCTTCCTACACCCTGTATCGAATTTTTTGCCTAACAAGTTGTGTCGTGCAATTGGAATTCCAACTTGAGTACTACTACTAGTAGGAGTACCAGGGGCCAGTTCTTTTAGGCTTCTAGATTAGTAATCCCATAACTACTACCTCCGTCCTGGTTTATTGGTCCCCATTGTAATTTGTATCAAATTTTGCTCATAAATTTAACTAATGAAATGTTCGTGCATGTCACATGCACTACTCCCTCCGTCTAGGTGAGTAAGTCATCTTAGGTTGTGCACCGTGACCAAGGAGGAGGGGAAAACGAGAAACGTTAATGTTTATTTGCTAATTAATAGTATTGCATGCAATGAACCAACCACTGCATGTCGTGTTTGATAGTCTCAAGTCATTAAAAGCATGCACACTCTTTATCTCTTATTGGTTCATATGTCAAGAAACAAGAAACGAGGTAGAAGTTAATGCACTGCGCCTAAGTGTTTTGGGATTATTTGGGTTTTGTAAGATGACTTACACACCTAGACGGAGGGATTAACATTTTATCAGTTAAATCTTTGGTCAAAATTTAGCACAAATTACAATGGCGAGGAATAAATCAGTACGGAGTAGTAGTTTAGAAGCCCAAATAAATGAGTGAGGCGCCTTATTGTTACTCTTCACTGTGACTAGTCTTATGGGAAATGCTAGGGAATCCGCCAAAAGAACTAGCCCTAGGAGTAGTAGCTAGGGATCGAGTGTGCGAGATAAACCAGAGAAACTAAATGCAGAGAGATGAAATGCAAAAAAGAGGGAGGGATGTGATGGTTGCTTGTCCGTTTATTTTACCAGGCCACTTATTACTGGGAGTGGTTGGGTTTTGTGATATGACGGCTTTATTGCCACGCCACGAGCGGGGTGAGAGGTGAGACTCCCGTGCAGCGCCGCCCTCTACACTAGTACTACTACACCGGTCGTGGTTTATCCCCATTGAATTTGACTGAAGATTTAACTAACAAAATGTTAGTGGATGTCAATAAAAACTATATCGTTGGATTCGTATTTGAAAATAGTTTTGAATGATATAATTTTAGGTGACATGCATCAGCATTTATCGTACTATATATAATGTTAGTTTAATTTTTGGTCGTACTAATCTATAGTAGTAAGGTGCCCGTACGTTGCACCGAAGAGTGAAATGAATTGATCGGGAGTTGTTTATTTTGACAAAGGATGTGGGGGTCATCTCATGTGTAACGGGTATCTATAGGTTTCTTCGGATATTATTTCATCTCAAGAGCTCACAAACATCCGGGTGAAATATAAAAATGCATCTTTTGCAAACAAAAGCGTTCAACTGTTCAAGTCGCATCCAAAACTTGCGAAGAAATAACACTTATTGTGCTTTGCAAGAAATGATCTTTAAGAATTAGTTTTTGAGTATCGATTGTTATACATGTTGGCTATAGATGACATGGCACTTTCTATAGTCAACAGTTGGCTATACTATTAAGTAATATTAACCATGCCCTTATACACCTAGACGGAGGGATTAAATCAGGATGACTTGCAAGGGGGCAGAGGAGATGTAATAAATGGTTCATCATAAGTCTTTCACCAGTACTGCAGTAAAAATTCATACATGGAAGATTCTAGACTAAACCATAAATGGATACACTTTTATTCATGCGCGATACTCCAATAGAGCAAGATCATGCATGGAAGTCTCCACATACTTAGACAGCGGATTACATTGAGCGAAGACTAATGACCAACATTTAACTTGATAATGCGTATGTCCAGGTGAACCTCCTTGGAGTCCCCGTGCACCGCATCGGCGGGTAAAGGTTGCCATGGGTTTTCCAAGTCCACATCAGTGGGAAAGTCCCAGCTCCCTAGAGTCCAAGTCCGTTCGATGAGGCTGGTGTCGCCGCCCACGTGACCAGGAGGGGTAATAACACTGACCACACACCCGTACATCGGCCTCATGTCAGTGTTAGCGTCAGCGGCGTCGCCCCTGACACACACTACAGAGACGGGGCGGCAGCCTGCATGGGCCTTGCCGGTGCCCACGATCAAGAGGAAGACGCAGCCATCCTCCTCCGAGACTAGCAGGTGGCAGTGATCCTCTAGCGACTCCAGCATGGTGAATGGGTAGCACGTCTCGTATTTGGTGTTCTCCGCCAAGGGCCAGTAGTGACCGCTACACGCATCCGTGAGGTGATGCACCATGTCCGCTGGCGATCTCCAAAACGGCATCGGGCACTCATAGTAGTCGACAAAGGGCTCGTTGGAGGCATCGACCAAGCCGTCCATGAAACGGGAGTGGCTATAGGGGACGTTGTGCCAGTTGAATATATGAGCAAGTTGCCACGAGATTTAATCCGAATAGGCACAAAATAAATCATGACGGCTATAATAGAGATGAAACTAATCATGTGGACTAGCATAGTAGTAGGATACAGAGTAGAAACATGAATTCTACCATGATTTCAAACAGGAAGGACAGAGACACATACGGTGCAACGGGAGCAGCACCGTTGGCGTTGAGGTTGTCGCCCATGTTGTTGAGGAAGAGGTTGCCGAGGTCGGGGAAGAAGTCGTCATCGGTGAAGTCGTGGCTGCCAGCAGTCGCGAGAGTGCGCTCCCCAAATTTCAACAGCGCTCGCCGAATGGAGCGCAGGAGGGAGTGGCTGTAGGGGACGTTGCGGCCGCCGAATGGAGCGCAGGAGTAGCACACGAAGCAGTAGATGGTGTCCTTACTAGTACTCCCTAGTCTCTATCTATCTATATCTACTCTTATAGAAAACCGAGTTGGTGATGATGGTATGCCTGCCATCTTGTAATATAGACCGTCTGATCTATATCTGACGGATAGAAAGCCAACTATGACAATTTTACAAAAGATACCCGCACCTCTCTCCACATTTACAGATAAGGCCTTGCCTCGTTCATCTTTATCTCCCACAACCTCGTGCTCCTCCCTAAGTCTCTATCTCTACTACTCTTCTTTGTTTTTTATAACAAATCGAATAGTACTGCGCCGTCCGCTGCACGCCCGACTGAACACACCTCCTCGCCTCCATCATCACCAACTGAGTCTTTTATAGGAGTAGGAGTAGAGAAAAAACCAAGTTGGTGATGATGGTGTGCCGTGCAATGCATGGGCATCTTGCTATTTCTTGCACATAATTCCAAACACCACGTAGACACGATCTTTGAGCATGGTTCGTAGTCGTTCCATGCTCGGTCATTGAAGTTTGTAACTATTTTAGATTAGAATATACTACTCCTCCGGTGATAGTAGTAGAGTAGAGTCCTACTCTACTACTCTACTCAAGCAAGTTAGGGCATAGTACTGTAGTAGGTACTGTAGGGAGTACCAGTACTATGATCACTCAAGCAAGTTATCTGGCATCGATATGACCCTATGCTGCTGGTATGTGTCTCATAAGTCAAGCGGCATGCTATAGTCATCATCACCTGTCCACTTCCCGCAGCACATATTTGCTTCTCCATCTTTGTCCACACATAATCTCGTTCAATCTTCCATTCCCGCTAAGGTGCTCCCCCCTCGTCCAAAACCCAAGCACTAACAATGGCAGAACCGAGCAGTGTCCGCCAAAAGAGTGCCTGGAATTCGCTCCCCACAAAGGGAATCAAGCTCGTTGTTTCGCGTGTGGACAATCTCAGTACCATGCCGACCGCCACGTGCTTGTCGGTGCTGTACCGTTTACTCAAAGCCCTCAGTCCGGATCTTTTTAAGCCAGTTCCTTGCTTGCTGATGCCGCCTGATCTTCAGAAATGGCGTGTCACGCAACATACTGATCCACAGGGTGTCGAGCATCAACCCCCTTGACTGCGATCTGATCCCCGTCACCCTCAACTTTATTAACTGTATGTATTGGATCGGCATGAACACGTCTTGGATGGTGCTCGTCGACGGTCGCAGCAGCTGGATGCTCGTGGTGGTCTACACCCGGCGACTGATCCCCCTTCCTTCGATTAACACTGCACACTGCTTTGGCACCGCGGCCCGGTATACTTGGAATCTTAAAGTAGTCAACATGATACCAAGTTTGATTTGCTCAAGGTTGTAATCTGCCAAGTTCCCACAAGATCTGCGAATTATAAAGACTTTAGGCTAATTGTGTTCTTCAACCGCGGTCTCACCTATCTGACAGGTCACTACGGTAAGTGGATAAATCTGCACGACAATCGCAGGATCATACACCCTCCATGGTTCTCTGATGCCATTGAACACAAGGGGTTCATTTACGCTGTCGACTCCTTCTATGGCTGGACGTATTGCTGGCCTACTCCAGTCATCGCTATAATCGGCTGTTACAGCAGTATGTTACTTTCCTATGATATCATGATGGCTTGCTTATATTACTGTCAACATTTACTGGAAAAATATTCATGCTCATAACATGTTGTTCTTAAGATTGACTAAATAAATAGCCCTTTTTTATTTGACTCCAACTTGATATGATGTTGTAGGACGCCTGGTGTCCCTACCCTTCCTAATCCCAGAACCTTTCAAAGAAAAGCGGCACGACAGTTGCAGGTGGTTCCTGGCTTGATCAGATGATGGCGAACAATTGTTGATCGTTCGCACGTACCGGACGTGTTGTTTCACGGAATACAATCACAGTCACTGCATGGACTTTGAGCAGGATCCCAGCTTCTCTGGGCCTTCAGGAATTTTTGACTGGAGGCTGGTAAGTAGCCTTGGTACACGCTCTCTGTTTGTCAAACTGAGTTATCCGATTAACCAGGAGATAACCGATGGCAAGGATCATGATGGCAGCGCGGTTTCGTTCATCAGGCAAAACTGCGTGTACACAGCGTACCATGCATCTCTGCATGCACCATAACCTGATATGTGCCACCACGCTCTGCAACCCAAAGTAGGAGAGAGCGTCGCAAGTATCAGACTTCGACCTACTGGCTGGAGTTTCCCCCGTCAGGCACCCATCTGGTTCAAGCCGTCAGCCAATCTCCATAGCTTAATAAATAGTAACATCAAACTGAGCTAGTTAGTTAGATGCGTACACTTGGTGTAGTAGGACCTTTATTTAGTTTGATGCATACACTTGTTCTTTTTTGGTAGCCCTTTTGTAATAATGGCTGAAGTTTGGTTTGGAAGAGAGAGCTGCGTCTTCAATCTTCTGGCCTGCTTACTGCTTCTGTTGCACCCCCAGCCCTGGTTGCTGCTGCTGCTGTTTTCAATGTACAATCAGCAGTATATTTCGTCTGTCGGTTGAATAAATGTGTTGTTAGAACGACAAACACAATGTTTTGGAAGTCATTGCACTGTTCGATCCTTAGTGCCCCGTACCATACGTAACGCATACTATTTTTCATATGGAACACATTTTCCACTTGTTGATAACATGCAGCCCACTGATAAAGGCCCAATAGAGGAGCCCATAATTAACTGGAAAAGAGGCTCTCACATGAATCCGTCCCAGGTACATGCTCATGGTCCCCTAAACATAAATAAGTAAATAACTAAATAAGCTAAATGCTCATGCACCAGTTCTTTAAATTCATGATTTAACAGGAGGATATTATTTCCTATGATACTGTCATTATATTCAGTCGATATTATTCTTAGGCAAAGATAGCGACCAGTCTTCTTTCTCCCAGCATTTTCTTCCTGCAACCAGCAGACCCATGCAAATCGTAGTCAACGTCGTAAATAGTTCCGGTCCATTTTTCTTTTTCAATAAGAATGTCCAACCTAGGACAGCACATTGGCAACAGCAATTTATCCTTCGCCTTGGTGCGCTCGCCGCGGCGCCACCGTCCGGCCCTGTCAACATAGTTTTTTTTCGAAACGGTCCTTGTCAACATAGTGAATCGGGAGATAACTGTAGTTGTGAGTATGACAGTATGGACCCACCAGGTCCACTCCCGAACACAAGCAAGCGCCTCTTTTACTACTCAGATGCACCCCTCGTTTTTTACTCTAATCCACCCTGCTGATATCCGGGACCCACATCATTTTTAAAGTATAGTTAATTAATGACAAAATTGCGCAACTTTTTTGAGTAGTAATTCGGAGGAGCAGGCTATAACTGGGTTGTGCGGTCTTTGTGGCCCGTCTAACAACATGACCAGCCTTGCAGGTTTTTCTTTGGGAAAATAGGAAGCCCAGTATTTCTTTTTTGAAGAATACCCGAGCTAGGCCTATTTATTTTCTTTGACTTACTGGGCTGCAAATCTTTCAAGACGAGGAGGGATGCATTCCGGCCTGGCCAAAGAGTATGGCCAGTGTCTGTTAAAAGTAATATCAAAGGGGTTGAAAATTCCAAAAAAAATTATAGCAAATGGGATGTTAGTTTCTTTTTTTGTTTTTGTTCTTCACTGATATTTTGTAGTATTTCATTGGATTTAGCATGACATAGTACTAATTTATTTTTAAATTGGTTTTAGTATGGCTACTACTTTTTGGATTAAGAATATTTTGTTCCCAAGCCAAAATTTGTGAATTTTCAAAATTTCGCACATATTTAGTTAACTTTTTAACCCTGGTACTGACCAGAAAATGGGCAGCAATTCTAAAAATGGAAAACGGGCTGCAATAATTTCCATATGAATTAGAAAATGAATAAAAATTATAAAAATAATAGCAAATGGGCTATACTTGACATAGATTTCGAGGCTGACTTGTTTACGCAAGGCTTTGTCAGTCAACACACGATTCTAGCAGTAGTGACTGTTAGATGTCCATCCAACGGCCGGCGTGCTTCTTCAATCTCTGGTCTTCATGCTCCAGCCGCTTAAACTAGTGCCGGCGGGACTGCCTGCTCCCTCCTCTTGTGGCCCGTTGTGATGCCGCGCAGGCTTCCCCGGCCCACGCTACTTCCTCTGCTGGCCTTGCTGCACGCAATCAACTGCCTCCTTATTACGCAAAAATAATGATTCCTCCCACTGACATATGGGGCGCACCGGTTGGGAGGCTAACCTGTGGGCCTACTAAGTTGACGCGCAGGCAAGGCTTGTCAACTTAGTCAACAAACAATTGTAGCAGCAGTAACCGTTGGATTTGAATCGAACGGTCCTGCTGCTTCTTCAAGTGCTGCTCTTCTTGCACTAGCCGCCCAAACCAGCAACGGCAAGACCGCCTGCTCCTGCCTCTAGTGGCCGGCTGTGCTGCCGTTGAGGCCTCACCGCTCCCTACTACTCCCACTGCTAGCCAGGCCCTGCGGCGATGGCAGCCTCACACCATAGCCGAACCAGTGAACCCTCCTACTCCTCTATGCGTGGGCATCCACTGTCGGGTCTTCCCCGGCTCCGCGTCACCCCTTCCTTCCTAGGCCTCGCCGTCGTCCACCACCCTGGTGCTCTCGGCACGGCGTGGTCAACGTGGTCAAGGAATGACTTCCATCGAAAGAGTACTGTACATGGAGAGGCTGGCAGCTGGGTCCACGGCAGCCGCAAGGAAGTGCCTCCTTATTACGCGCAAAATAATTATTCCTCCACCTGACAGCAGGGACCCACTGGACGGGCCACCAATATTTTGCGAAAAAAACGTTTCCCCCTGACTGCAGGGACGCACCGTACGGGCCACCGTATTTCGCGAAAAAATGTTCCCCCTGCTGTCAGCTCGGGCCCACCGGAAGTGCCTCCTTATTACGCAAAAAAATGAATACTGCCCCGGCTAGCTGGGACCCACCTTGGTGGGAGGCTGACTTGTGGGCCTACTAAGTTGACGGGGATGGAGGGCTTTGTCAACTTAGTCAATATGAACGATTCTAGCTCTAGTGACCGTACGATGTCCATCCAACGGCCGTAGTGCTTCTTCAACCTCTCGTCTTCGTGCTCCAGCCGCCCAAAGCAGCGCCGGTTGTGCCGCATGCTCCTGCCTCCCGTGGCTGGTTGTGATGCCGCAGAGGCCTCATCGCTCCTACTGCTCCCACCGCTGGCCAGGCCATCCCTCTACTCACCCACATCCCCTGTTATTCTGTGGCGACGACAGCCTCACACCGCACTGAACCAATGAACCCTTGTACTCCTCTTCGCGTGGGCATCCACTGCTGCGTCTTCCCCAGCTCCGCGTTGTCCCCTTCCTAGGCCTCGTCATCGTCCACCGCCGTGGTTCTCTCGGCGCGGCGTGGTTAATGTGGTCAACGACCGACTTCCATCAGAAGAGTACTGTACATGGAGAGGCTAACAGCTGGGTCTACGACAGCCACAAGGAAGGGCCTCCTTATTACACGCATAATAATTATTCCTCCACCTGACAGCGAGGAGCCACCGGACGGGCCACCATATTTCGTGAAAAAAAATGATTCGCCCCCTGATTGCTGGGACCCACCAGCTACATCTTCGCACGCAAGGAAGTGCGTCCGAAAAAAATGATTCGCCCCCTGACTGCTGGGACCCACTAGCTACATCTTAGCATGCAAGGAAGTGCCTGACAGTCGGGACCCACCTGGTCGAATCGTATGTTGCGTTGTCATTCTGGTCGCAAATGTGTACGTACATATTGGTGGATGTAGAGGCGCGCACGTGTCATAGTATAGGCGCGTACGTGTCATAGTAGAGGCGCGCATGTAGTATGTACACGTATGTACAACGGCCAGGGTGCAAGAAAGAAAAAACGGCCATGTACGTACATATTGGCGGGGTCTCGAGAACGCCTACTCGCGCATACGTACGGCCAGGGCTCGTGTACATGGCTGGGTCGGAATGGAGAAATAGCGTCATCATCGTGTTCATGGGGAGGCAACGGAATGAGTCGTGTTCATGGGGAGGCAACGGAATGCGTCGTGTTCATCGGGAGGCAACGGAACGCGTGGGAGCCAATCGGCTTGGACGGAGCAGGCGATGGAAACGAGGCCTGGCATACCGCAGAACGGAGGAAACGGCCTTGTGTTCGACCGGCCACATTCGAAACGGGATCCTGTTCATCGGGAGGGATTTGGCGTACCGCAAAACGGAGGAAACGGACCTCCTACGGTCGAAACAGGGGTTGTGTTGATCGGGAGGGGTGTGGCGTACCGCAAAACGGACGAAACGGACTTGTGTTGGAGTGCTATGGTCGAAACGGGGGTCCTGTTCATCGGGAGGGGTGTGGTGTACCGCAAAACGGGATTCCACGAGATACTATTCATCTCCACCGTGGACCTCCTCCAGCCTCCACGGGCTACCGTCGACCTCCTCTAGCCTCCACGGGCTCCTGTTCATCCAGCCTCCACCTCGCGCTACTCCACCGGCTACTGTTCAACCACCCCTCCACGGGCACCCCTCCACCGTGTACTGTTCATCCAGCCCTCCACGGAGTCATCCTGTTCATCCATCCCTCCACACCACGGGGTCCTGTTCATCCAACCCCAATCGACTCGATCGATCGGGGTCCTGTTCATCCAGAGGCAATGCCACCGCATACTGTTCATCCACCCCCACCCCCGCAACGCTCACTGTTCATCAGAGAGGCAGCATCGATCGATTTAGTTAGCAGCAGTAGCAAAGGAATCGCTCGATCGGGTCCAATTAACAACCATCGATCGATCGCTCGGTTTCAGTAATGCGTAGCCTGTAGTGCAATCGCTCGGGTTCAGTTAGAGCCCAACGCCTTGTTCAGGTTCAGTTAGAGCCAACGCCTCGCACACATGCGCGTACGTGTACGAGAGAAACGTGCATCGCTTGGCCCCCAACCTCCCATCGTAACCGGGAACTCCCCGTAATTTTCCTTGCCCTCGCTTCTACCACAGTTTTTTCCGTCATGGACGGCCCAAAGAATGTCATGCAGCTGCATCTCCGGCCCGCCCAGGACGAAAAGCCCATTTTCTGTCATCATTTTTTGTCATAGAAGTAGGAGCCAACCACATCTATGATGATACCGGGTTTTGTCACAATTATCGTCATAGAAGTGTCATATGTATGACAGAAAAAAGTTTCGTTGGGCCCAAAATGTCATGGATGTGTCTTTTTTTTGTAGTGTTGAGAAGTACAAGATTAATATATCTTACATGAACATTTTCTATGCAATGGAAAGGGCTCTTGATAATATTAATGGTCCATGGAATGAGAGTTTTCAGTTGCTTTACAACATCAAAGCTGAAGTGGAGAAGGCTAGTCTAGGGAGTGTTGTAGAGATTCACAAGCATACAGTTAAGTACAAAATAAAAGGGAAGGCACTGGAGAAGGAGTGCTTCAGGAGGGCTTTTGTTTATTTCAAGGCTTGCTGGCAGGGGTTTCTGAATGGTTGTAGTCCCTATTTGGCCGTCGATGCAACTGCTTTGAATGGAAGATGGAGAGGCCAGCTAGCAGCAGCTTCTGCAGTTGATGGACACAACTGGCTATTCCCAGTTGCATTTGGTGTGTTGGAGGTAGTGTCCGAGGAGAGTTGGGTCTGGTTTCTGCAGCAGTTGTGCAACATTATAGGTACACCCTCAGGTTTAGTTATACACATAGATGCTTGCAAGGGTTTAGAAACTACAGTAGAAATTGTATTCCCTGGAGTGGAACAAAGGGAATGTATGCAACACCTAGCGCAGAATTTTCAAAAGAAATTCAAAGGCAAAGTTTATGATGAGAACCTATGGCCGGCATCATACACATGCAGCTTGAGGCAGCATGAGCACCATTTTAGAGTGTTGTATGCTCACAATCCTTTGGTGAATGAGTACATGGATGAACATCATGGAAAGTTGTGGTCAAGAAGCAAATTCAATGAAATCTGCAAAGTAGACTATGCGACCAATAACCTCGCTGAGTGTTTCAATGCAAAGTTCAAGTAAGTGAAAGGGATTTTGTTGTGGCAAGCATTTGATAAGATCAGGCATGATCATGATAAAGATGGCTCTTTGTAAAAGAATTGCAAAAACACAATATGTTGGCAATCTTATGCTCCCATCTCTGATTAAGGCATTGCATGGCAAGGCAAGAGGACTAAGGGTGAAATGCATTCGACCGTCAACATACGAGGCTGAGGTGAGATACACAGACAGTAAAAATAGGGAATGGAGATATCCAGTGAACCTTGCAACTAATGAATGCAGTTGTAGGCAATGGCAGATCCACGGGAAGCTGTGCATACATGCCCTACATCTCATGACTGTTATTGGATGTGAAGATGGTGAAGTTGATCAGTATTGCTCTGAATATTTCTTTGTTGCCAAATTTAGGGCTGCTTATGCTGAAAATGTGGCTGCACTCTTGGGAAAAGACCAATGGACCATAGTAGACCCAGGGTTCAAACTCTATTCTTCTATACTAACTAGACCACCAGGAAGACCAAGGAAAAACAGGATAAGAGCTGGTGAAGAAGGTCGTGTAAAAAACAACGTAAGTGCAAAAGATGTGGTATCCTAGGGCATATTGCTAGGCGTTGTACAATCCAGTTGGTGCATCATTTGGAGAATAGGAACAATGGGCAGCAGGAAATGCAGAGGAGAATGCAGCAGTAGAGGAAAATGCAGCAAGTTTACAGGAGAATGCAGCAGTAGAGGAGAATGCAGCAAGTTTAGAGGAGAGTGCAGCAGCAGAGGAGAATGCAGCAGCAGAGGAGAATGAAGCAACTGAAGTAGCAGCAAGGTACATGTGCAACATTTCCCTGTTTTTGCATTTGTTCTCCTTTTTATCAATGACTAAGCTCAATTTGACCCAAGTCTAGGTTAATTAGAGGCGCAGGACAAAAAAGACCAAGGGAGGAAGAAACTTCATCGGTTGAACCATCATCTGATTTATAATTTGAAACCATGGCTTATGATGGTTTTGAAGCTATAAGAGAGGAGGAGGTTATTTTGTCTGAAGTTCCTTTAAGGATGAGTTAACCCACAGATGACCGTCAACTGGTCATCACTTGCTAGGTCAGTCAAAGCTCAACAAAACCGCCACCACCAGAAGTGAAGATCAGAAGCAACAAGACAAAGGTTTCGAAAAGCACAAAATATCCTAGCCAGGGAAACCAGAAGCAAGACGGTTAACCCATCCCGGAACACAAGGAGCAAGGAAAAGATTTGAATTTGAACTTGAATGGAAGTCATAAACTTTGAACTTTAATGATTTGTAATAAGGGTGAAAACTTTTAAGGTGTAATAATTCTATTTGTAATTCGATGTGAAATTTGAGGTAGAATTTGAATTTTAGTCAAACTTTGAATTTGAACCAATACTTGAAATCCATTCCCCTGTGGCGTGAGTTGCAAAGTTTGTTGAACTATTATAAACGTTAGGTGATCAATCTAATCTCTTTTGCATGGTAAAACTTGTAGTCATGAGAATGTGATCCAAATGAGCTCCCAAGCTAGGGTAAACAACCCCATTTGTAATCAAGTTTTTTTCGGACCTACTCCAAATGAGCCGAATATTTTTTATTAACACCTATTCAATCTATATAGTGTAGATTCGACGAATCACTATTTATTGAATTAATCTTTCTATTTTTTTTCATTTTTTGAAACAAATATACTTTAATAGAAAACCATGAAAAAACAGGTTTAAAATATGAAAATGGAAAACTAAGTTTAGATCCTTCTTATTCACTTTGAAATCAAGCTTTGGTGATTTTTTTGATTTTTTTTATTTTCAAAAACTGAAGGGAACCCTACCTCCTCTCCTTGATCTCTCTGAAATGTTGTACGTGATAGCTCATATGCGTGAAGGTCTTTTAATGAAAATGTCCATAGACAAAGTTTATGATTTTTAGTGGGTAACATATCACACAAGACAACATTGTGCGCATGTTTTATATTTTTTTATTCTTTTTCAATTAATGGTGCTCATTTGACCTCGATCGTGCTAGCTAGGTTTTTCTTGTAAATGTCCGTATACCAAGTTTAGTATTTTTCCTCGTTAGTGTGTCTTATAAAACAACGAACGACGAAGGTTTCATATTTTTTTTGTTTTTTTAGGATTGCTCAGTCAATGCCTTGGAAACCCCGTTGACTAGCTCAAAACCCATCTAAACCCCGCGGGGTTTCGCCTCACCCTAGCTCCAAACGTCAGCCGTCCGATCATACCCTAGCGCCAAGCGACAACCCTCGGATGTGGTCTTCTAGAAGGAATTCCGAGGGCAGGCTGCGTGCAGACTCCACGCCGTAGGAGCACATGGACGGCTCTGCATCGTTCGATCGTGGCGCGATCAGCGAGAGGTGATCCGCGAGACTTGTTGGTTGTGCCTCCCCTTTCTTCTGGTGCTTATTCTACGGCGACGAGAGGACCCACTCATCCTCTGCTTCTTCTTCTCCAGCGACTAGAGGAGCCACTCCTTTGCTTCTTCTTCTCCGATGAGTTTGGGCGATATGTCGAGCTCCACTTCAGCCTCCCGCCCCTCGTGGACCTAGTATGGTCCTCTTGCCATGGAGCGATGTCCTGACTGCCCATGTAGCGTGCCACTAATACGGTTGACTTAGAAGGAGGTCAATAATGGCAACTATGGGTGCGAGTTTGTGAAATGCGAGAGTAAGCCAGAGGGGCAGGTTAGATCTCATGATTTTTCTCTGATTTCTTTTTCTATTTTCTTTTAATTTTTTTGATTTGGGATTTAGGGTTCATGTTTTCGTTTCAGATCGTGAAGAAATGCACACATTTTGAATGGCTGGATGAGTACAATAAGAGGATTCAATTCAATGGGGCCCCAACCCGGGAGCTCATTCTGCAATCAGCACCAACAAATTTGGTCCCTGAAAGTGCTTCTCTGACAGTTGGGGATGCAGATCTGAAGGGGGAATTAAAGAAGGTGAACAAGAACTTGAAGCAGATGATCCAATTAAACAAGCAGGCGAAACTGATAGCTTTAGGATTTTATCCCTCTTATTTTTGTGTAGTTGCTCTAGGATTTGCTGACTTGCTGGTCATCACTTGTTAGAGATGTTATTAGTGTGGTGTCATGTGCTCTAGGATTTGGTTAAATTTGTGGATCATGTGCTCTATGCTCTGTGTTGCCTTAATTTGTCGATCATGTGCTCTATGCTCCGTGTTGCTTAATTTGTGCATCATGTGCTCTATGCTCCGTGTTGCTTAATTTGTGGATCATGTCAGTTTCGTCAGTTTTGTACACTTTCAGTTTCTTCAGTTTCGTCAGACAACACAAACCGCAGAAAAAACATAGTTCTAGGGCCCAAACTGCGTTGGGCCGTATCATTGCGTTGAGTGTCGAAGACCCACAAAGATAAAAGAGGCCTAGAAAATAGTGCATGCGCTGGCTCTATTTTTTCCTTCATTATTGCCATGGTAAATCCTCTTTTATTGTTGGACTTGCCCATGTAAAATTTATTTGTACATATCATGGAATTTTCCTTCTGTATATAGCCTACGGCACAACACTTTGATTTTTTGACATGCGGGTATTATAAACATGTTTTTGTTGCAATAAAAATACAAATATTGTATACATGATTTTTTGTTTTTTGTTTTTGTTATTAAGAGCATGTCATACTTAATTATGTAGATCCTGATATGCATCTGATAACCAAGTCTAAAATAAAGTCTGGTGGCACCATTAGCCACCATATCCATCTAGAGAGCATGTCTAGGGCTCGACTATAGCACTAATATCCATCTACCGATATCGCCCGTAGCAAGCATACATCCATAACATAGAAACTAGCAACCATAGCATACTTCTTACATAAAACAGAGGGTGCCCTAAACCATAGCATAGGGCACAAACCATTCCAAAATTAGCTTGTTTTTGTTCATACAATATACGGAATAGGGCCACCTACAATTAAAAAAAGATTAGTTTTTCTTCTTCTCTTTTGAACATCAACATGGCTCATTTTTCTAGATTTAGTTTCCTTTTTGACACTTCAACTAGTCCATTATCCGCGCGTGTGAAAACTTGACCCTACTCTAAATGGGCCATTTAAACTTGATCTACACAAGTACACACCATGAATATAACAAGACGAATGGGCTACCCTCCAACCATTTTTACAAGGCTAACCCCAAAACTTGCTGGTTTTCATTGAGCGATACCCTTTCATTGATTGATTTAGCATAAGGGCTCGCGTACGGCACCATATCAATCTAGCGATATCTCACGTCAAATAAGATAGAAATAGCAAGCAAAACACAGATAACCAAGGACATATCAAATAAGGGTAGCAAGCATAACATAGTTCTTAAGGGATAACACGACAGAGATAACAAGTTCACGGTACAACCAATGACATAATTAAGATAGAAATATATAAAATATAAAAATCCCTAAGACCCTAGAGCATGACAAGCTCACGAGACCAGGACTTCACTACCATCTTCACTGCTTCTCCTCTCCATGCCGTCCTCGCCGATGTAGTAGGGGGGTTGTGCATACCGTCTCGGGTGGGGAATATGCAGTGGAAGTTTGTGAAGATGTTGTGGGTTATGAATGCGATGAATTTGCATCCACACCAAAACACCTTGCCAAGGAGGTAGAACGCGTCAAATTTGTTGGTGAAGGTGACGGTGAGCCCTATCGGCGGAGTCCTGGAGTTTGGACGCACTTCCTCCAGTCGGAACATCACCGGCGAGCCCGTTGGGAGGTGGGCGAAGCCCACACCAAGGAACAACTGGGCAAACCCCCTTGCACCCCTCCAGCGTGAGAATGCCCACACGTGGAGCGTCCTCTACACGACGACGTCGGCCGGATACCGTCTCTCCGGCACGGTTGGTGGGAGCTGGAAGGTGGGGCCGTTGTACTGCATCCTCACCTCGCTTTGAGAGTGCTCTGGGTTTTGGTGAAGAAGAGAAGGGGGCGGCGCAAATGGATGTGTGGAGAATAGATGGAGGGGTGGTGGTTTAAATAGGGAAAGGGGAAGGGAAGGGGAGTGGTACCGGCCGCGCTTACGTTCAAGCGAGCCACGTCGATCGATCGATATGCTACTTTAATTGCCAACAGGTTTTAATTGCCAAGTTGAATAGATGCGGGTGGATCAAAAAGTGTGAAACAATGATCTACATCGAGGAGACACGCATGGGAGATGAGATGAACCAGCGGCACCGACTCCCATGAAAAAGAGGTCGGTCAGAGCATCGTGGCGGTGGGCAGCGGCACATGCAGGTAGGCTAGCTACATGCATGCATAGCAGGCTAGCTAGACATGGCGTGCATGCATAACAGGCTTCTGGCGTTGCGGCCTGCGCACGGCCCAACGGGCAAACAACGGCACCGTCCGACGCGACCCCGCTCATCAGGTCCAACGGGTGTGACGCCCTCAATTCAATCATACACTAATCATACACGCAAATGTGTACGATCAAGATCAAGGACTCACGGGAAGATATCACAACACAACTCTAGACACAAATTAAAATAATACAAGCTTTCTATTACAAGCCAGGGGCCTCGAGGGCTCGAATACATAAGCTCAAAAACACAAGAGTCAGCGGAAGCAACAATATCTGAGTACAGACATGAGTTAGACAAGTTTGCCTTAAGAAGGCTAGCACAAAAGCAACAACAATCGAAAAGGCAAGGCCTTCTGCCTGGGAGCCTCCTAACTACTCCTGGTCATCGACGGCCTCCACGTAGTAGTAGGCACCCTCAGTGTAGTAGCAGTCATCGTCGAAGCTGGCGTCTGGATCCTGGGCTCCACCATCTGGTTGCATCAACCGGAAAGAAGAAGAAAGGGGGAAAAGGGGGAGCAAAGCAACCATGAGTACTCATCCAAAGTACTCGCAAGCAAGGATCTACACTACATATGCATCGGTATCAATGAAATGGGCTGTATCTGTGGACTGGACTGCAGAATGCCAGAACAGAAGGGGAAAGCCTAGCCTATCAAAGACTAGCATCGTCAAGCAGCTCCAAGCATCTTACAACATTCAGAAGAGATAAGAGTAGCATAAAGAAAAGTAGTAGTAGTGTTATCAACCTCGGCCAGAGATCCTTTCTCGACTCCCTGCGAGAAAGCAATCCCAGAGCCATACTATCCATTTGTCACGACAATCCAATTCTCATCACAAGTATCCAGTTCTAGTTGTATCGATCGGGATACAACTCCAAGTGTCTATTACCGTAGGAAGGCTATCGACAGATGTTTTCTTCCCTGCAGGTGTGCACCAACTTACCCACCATGCTCGATTAACTCCGGCTGGACACACTTTCCTCGGTCATGCCTGACCTCGGCCAAACAATAGGCCGCAACCCTACCTAGGCTTAATAGAGAGGCCAGCACGCCGAACTAAACCTATGCCCCTAGGGGTCATGGGCCATCGCCCCGGGAACTCCTACACGTAGCATGGGCGGCCGGTGAGCAGACCTAGCTACCTCCTTAAAAAAGGTAGGAGCTTACCAATCCAACCCTCCGCACGCCGCTCAGTCAATGACGTCTAATAAGCTTCGGCTGATGCATACGATGCAGAACGCCCATACAGTGCCCACCTGATGGTTAGTGCTATCAGGCCAGAGGCCCCTCGGATCAAATATCCAAATCGTACTGGATTATGAACGCGCAGTAACAAGCAGAGACTCATGAAATATGTGACCCCGTTGCCCCGGATCGAGGACTTGCGGCAAGGGCTAGGAATCCCCGGCCACGCCTCGTAATTATCTCGCGGGCACCCTCCAGGTCAACCCGTCTCCACATCACTCGTGGGTACCCCTCACAGTCGACCCTCCTGTCCAAGTAACAGTTGTAAAGTCCAAGTATCCGTGTGTCCAAACATAAAGGGGAAAACCCGTGGAATCACCCTCGGTGAATTCCACTCGATGTAATCATCAAGGTGAATGTAAGAGGATCCACCCTCAAGGTTTAGACTTGAGGGGTTGCACGATAGAGTCGTATCGGAAGTGGTTAAGGAGGAAATCACCCTTGATGACCACGACCGAATAGCTACACTACAAAGATCTCATCAGGAGTGATGTAAGAGGTTCCGCCCTCGGCACTCGACGGTAACTCTGCAGAGTCGAGCAACAAATGGGGCGTGATGTGATTTGAGGTGTCGGGCTCTGGTCGCCGATCACGTTGATCAAGTCGTCGATGATGAAGCAGGGGCAACAAGGACAAGGTGGGGGGTCACTAATGGATCACTAACCAACCTATACTAAGCAGTTTAGGATAAGCATGTAGGTAACAATATGCAGGTTACAAAAGCAGGCTATGCATCAAAATAGGAGCAAACAATAACAGTAGCAAAATCAAATGCAAGCACGAGAGAATGAAATGGGCAATATCGGGATGATCAAAGGGGGGAGGCTTGCCTGGTTGCTCTCGCAAGGAGGGGTCGTTGTTGACGTAGTCGATCGTAGGGGCAGCATCAGTCTCGGTAAGGTGAAGGGGGAACTCAAATGGGAATGTATTCCCGGTTCTGGACCTGTGTCACACAGAGGACCGGAGGGGGAATGTTCCATGTTCAGATAGTTACAAGCATCTAACAGGTAAACGGACCGCGTATTCGGATTCGTCTCGTTTTTCTGAGCAACTTTCATGTAGAAAGCATTTTCATCCGAGTTACGGTTTATTTTATTTAATTTACCAAAGTTTTAAAACAATATTCTGAAATTGTTATTATTTAATTTAATTCGAAAAACAGAATTACGGCATCAGCCTGACGTCATCATGACGTCAGCAGTCAACTGAGTTGACTAGGGTCAACCTGACGAGTGGGACCCCACTGTCATTGACACAGCTAGTTTAGAAGTTTAGACTAAACTAATTTAACTAGTTAGTTAGCTGGGGCCCACTGGTCAGTGAGAAATTAGGTTAACCTAATTAATTTTGTTAATCTAGTTGATTAAGGGGGCGGTGGCCCACTAGTCAGTGGCACGGTGAGCCCAGTCAGCATGGTTGACTGGTCAACCAAGTTGACTGGACCCACATGGCCCACTATCATTGGCAACGGGGAGGACACATGGCGCCACGTCGGCACCGACGCTAGAGTTGCTCCGACGAGCCGAAACCACGGCGGAGCGGCCAGTGGAGCGTCGGGATTCGCCTACAATCGTCCGTTTTTCACGCGACTTGGCACGCTCGAATGGGAAGATGACGCCGCGTCCAACCGGAGTGGTTACGAGGCTGGAGGTGGACGGAGGTGATGGCGGTGAGCACCACAGTGGACGCCGGACATCGCGCGTCGCAGGAATCTAGGCTATGGTGAGCAAGAAGAGTGACACGAGGTACCTACAACGTCTACGTGGGCCAACAAAGCGAGTGGGCATGCGCGTGTGACCAATGGGACCACGCCGGCCACGAGCGTACGCGGCAGAGGGCTCGACCACAGCGGGGATGACGACTACGAGTATGAACGTCGACGAGAAGGGCGGGGGAAAGAAGGCAGGAGCTCACCATGACCTATAGGTGAGCAAAGCGGGCTTGGGGAGAGCTCGCCGGAGCGAATCGCTAATGGAGTCCGCCAGGCCAAGGAGGGAAGAAGACGGTGATGCGGGCTCTCCGTTGCTCCCCAGCTCCAGGCGCTTGGTGTAGGCGGCGTAGATGACACCGACAGAGAGTATGGACAGGGAGGCGCGGTGCGGGGAAGAAGGTGGCCGTCACTATGCCGTGGCCATGGCATCGACGGTGCTCGGGTGAGGTGAGTGGCCGAGACAGAGAGGGGGGAGAGCGGGGTGGACCTGGGAGGCGAGACAGGTGAGTGGAGATAGGTGGGGAGGAGGTCGAGGCATCGAGGGGAGGGGTCGACCTTATCCTCTCTGGGGAATCGCCGTCGAGGCGGTCCGGCGGGGCTCACCCCTATTGTGACCCCGGTCGGGGGAACAGGGGGAGAAGGCGACCCGGGGAGGGGCTGGGCTGGACCATCTGGAATGGGCCGAGGCTCGGGCCAGGCACTGTGCACTTGGCCCAGTGCACATTGGCTTGTGCACTTTCTCTTTTCTTTTTTTTTAACTTTTGCTTTTTCTTTAACAACTTTCTGTTATAGCTATTTTAGGCCATTTAGGCACTTTGCAAAAATGTTGGTTCATCACCAATATTACCAGAAGAATACTTTCCACATGATGAACATTTTAGTTTTCATGTTTGAGCATTTTTGAATTTCACACATAATTTGAAATTGAATTCAACTGGAATTTGAAAGAGATAAGAGACAATGATGAACAAACACTTGTTAAGCAAAAGGACTAACTTAACCCCCAGGATTACTGTAGCATCATTACACCGGGGTGTTACAACTCTCCTCCTCCAAAAGAAATTCTCGTCCCGAGAATTAAGAGGTAAAATGGAACAGGTCGGGGTATTCAGCCCGAAGGTTATCTTCGCGTTCCCATGTGGCTTCATCTTTAGTATGATTCGACCATTGCACCTTGAGGAACTTGGTAACCTTCTGGCGGGTTCGACGTTTAGCTTCTTCAAGAATGCGTATAGGATGCTCTTTGTATGTGAGGTCATCTTGAACTTCAATCAATTCAGGATCCAGTTCACGTTCCGGATCCTTGAAGCATCGACGAAGTTGCGACACGTGGAAGACGTCATGGACGTGAAAAAACTGAGGTGGCAACTCCAATTGATAAGCCACCAGTCCACGATAGGAGACAACGCGGAAAGGACCAATGTAGCGCGGAGCTAGCTTGCCCTTGACTCCGAACTGATGAGTGCCTCTCAAAGGAGTTGATAAGTTGAACCCTAGTGTTTCCGGTCATAGTTGCTCTTCTGACGGGACTGGCCCGCCTTCAGATTATCTTGGACAATGCGTACCTGCTCTTCAGCTTGTTGAATAATGTCTGGACCAATGAGCGTCCGTTCCCCAGTTTCCGACCAATTCAGAGGGGTTCAGCATTTACGTCCATAAAGAACTTCAAAGGGTGCCATCTTCAAGCTGGCCTGATAGCTGTTGTTATAAGAGAACTCCGCATAAGGGAGAGATTCTTCCCACTTCTTGCCGAAAGAAATAACGCAGGCACGAAGCATGTCTTCAAGAATTTGATTGACGTGCTCGACTTGGCCTTGGGATTGGGGATGATAAGCAGTGTTGTAGGTAATATGAGTTCCCATTGCCTCTTGGAAACTATCCCAGAACTTTGAAGTGAATATACTGCCGCGATCTGAACTGATCTCCTTCGGAATGTCGTGGAGTGACACAATTCTGGAGATATACAAGTTCGCTAATTCACTAGCAGTGATTGTCTCCTTGACTGGCAGAAAGTGAGGAACGTTCGAGAATTGGTCGATGACGACAAAGATAGCATCATTACCTTTCCGAGACTTGGGAAAGCCAGTGACGAAGTCCATTTGGATCTTATCCACTTCCATTCAGGAATCGGAAGCGGTTGTAGAAGTCCAGCCAGTTTCTGATGTTCTTCTTTGACGCGACGACAAATGTCACATTTTTCGATATATCGAGCAATGTCTTGCTTCATTTTAGACCACCTGTACTTCTGACGGATGTCTACATACATCTTGGTACTTCCCGGATGAATAGAAAGAGGGGTGTCATGTGCTTCTTTCATCACCTTCTCTGTCATAAGCTCGAACCAGAGTACTACAATGCGATCTCTAAAGTATAAGGTTCCGTCTTCACGAAGTGAGAAATCTCTAGATTTCTCTAAGGCAAGATCCTTTATCATCAAATCAACGTGAGCATCTTTGGCTTGAGCAGACTTAATTGCTTTTGAAAGAGTTGGTTCCAGGACAAGGTTATTTAGAGAACCCTGTGGGACTAGTTGAAGGTTCAGCTTGCATAGCTCTTCATAAAGGCGGGGTTGAGCTTTTTAGACCATGTGATTATTGCAATAAGACTGGTGGCTCAAGGCATCAACCATTACATTAGCCTTGCCAGGGGTATAGGATATACCGTAGTTGTATTCAACAATAGCTTCCATCCATCGCTGCTGATGAAGGTTCAAATCTGGCTGGGTAAACAGGTACTTCAGACTCTGATGATCGGTGAAGATCTCACAATGATAACCGAGAAGGTACTGTCGCCATAGCTTCAGTGCAAAGATAACCGTAGCAAGCTCGAGGTCATGAACTGGGTAGTTCTCTTTGTGAGGACGTACTTGATGGGAGGCATAAGCAATCACCCTGCGCTCTTGCATTAGGACACAGCCTAATCCTTTACGTGAAGCGTCACAATAGATGACAAAGTCCTTGCGAGAATAAGGGGGAGCAAGCACTAGGGTAGAAGTCAGCTTGTCCTTGAGTGTCTGGAAACTTTCCTGACAATTGTCTGTCCAATTGATCTTAACGCCCTTGTGAAGCAGATTGGTCAGGGGCTTGGCAATCTTGGAGAAGTTCTCGACGAAACGGAGGGGTCCAGTCAAGAATAGCCTGAACACGCTCTGGGTTGACGGCAATACCATCCTTGGAGATGACATGTCCAAGGTACGTGACTTCGGGAAGCCAGAATTCGCACTTGGAATACTTAGCATAAAGTTGATGTTCTCGAAGCTTCTCTATAACAAGTCGAAGATGTTCAGCATGCTCTTCTTTGTTCTTCGAATATATCAGAATATCATTCAGATAGACCACGACGAACTTGTGAAGGTAATCCATCAATATATAGTTCATCAGACGAGAGAATGTAGCTGGAGCGTTGGTTAAACTGAATGACATGATGGTGTACTCGTAAGAACCATAACAAGTGGCGAATGGGGTCTTGGGAATATCCTCTTCACGACCACGGATCTGGTGGTAACCCAACCTCAAGTCGAGTTTAGAGAATATCAATGAACCAGCCAGTTGATCATAGAGATCATTGATCTGAGGAAGGGGATATTTATTCTGAATTGTAGCTTGGTTGATAGGACATTAGTCTTGGACCAAATGGTGCGTTCTGTCCTTTCTCTTAACGAAGAGAGAAGGTGCTCCCCAAGTAGAGGAACTTGGACGAATGAAACCTTTGCGAAGAGATTTGTCGATTTCCTCCTTCAGTTCAAGGAGCTCATGAGGTGGCATCTTGTAAGGTCGCTTGGCGATAGGAACGGTGCCTGGTTTTAAGTCGATGATGAACTCAACAGCCCGGGCAGGGGGTATTCCTGGAAGTTCTTCTGGAAAGACATCTAGGAAGTCGTAAACAACTAGAATCTTTTTAATTCCCTCAAGAGGTGCTGCGTTCAACGTATTCAAAGCATAAAGTCGTGCTTCATCATTTTAACAATCTAAGCATGGTAGCTTACTATCTCATCGGAAGGATGTAGGAGAGGAACGACTTTGGTGGCACAAACGATAGAGGTAGCATGTGCTTTCAACCATTCCATTTCCAGAATGAGGTCAATATTGGAAGACTATAATGGGAGAAACATGAAATTCCAACCCTTCAATTTCAACGAGGACGTCGCGACCAATCATGGTAGTTCGACAATGACCCGCAATGGTGCGTACCACTATCGGAGTGTTCATGGGCTCGCATCGAGTGACATGTGCGTAAGCAAAATTTTCTGACATGAATGAATGCGATGCTCCTGAATCGAATAAAATAGAAGCCAGTACTGAATTAATGAGAAGACTACCCATCACAGGGGCAGGCTGGTCTTGAGCTTCATTCAGATCAACATGATTAGCCTGACCACAGCCATAAGGTCTAGCATTGTTGTTATGGGGCTGATTGTTACGGCCAGTTGAAGGCAGAGCCAGCTGGCTCTTTTTTTGATTGCACTCTTTGGCAAGGTGACCTACATGGCCACATCTGAAGCACATACCGTCATTGGGATTGGGAGTAGGAGCTTGGTGTGGTACAACTCGAAGAGGCTGCCTCTGCGGTGGAGGAGGCAGACGAGGTGCAACATAGGAGTGTCTTGGTGCAGGTGCAGTTGGACGATACATGGTATGGGGAATCCATATCTGACGCTTCTGCGCTGGCTGGCCCGAAGATGAGCCAGCGTCACGGCTGCGCCTGAGGGATCCCTGGTGTTCCTAAAGACCAGTCTCAACCTGAATAGCCTAGTTCACCAAGGTGGGAAAGTCAGCAAAGTCATGAACGAGCAGTGCTAGCTTGATATCAGGTTGAAGTCCATCACGAAACTTTTCCTGCTTACGAGCATCATTATCAATGTCTTCTTCAGCATAACGGGACAAGTCCAAGAATTCCCGCTGATAAGCATCTACAGACTTGTTGCCTTGGGTGAGGTTGCGGAAATCTCGCTTCTTCCTGTCCATGATTCCTTGAGGAATGAAGCGGGCACGAAAGGAAGCTTGGAAATCCGGCCAAGTGATGACCGTTCTAGCAGGTATGGTATGCCTGTGGCTGTCCCACCATTGAGCAGCAGGACCCTTCAGAAAGAATGTTGCAAAGGTGACATAGCTAGCAAGGGCCACACTAGCAGACCCCATTTCATACGTGATGTCGCGGAGCCAGTCATCAACATCAAGGGGCTGAGTTGAGCTACGGTAAAAGTCAGGACTTCATGCGCCTCAACCCAACTATTTATCGTAGCTCAACTCAGCCCCTTGATGCTGATGACTAGCTCCGCGACATCATGTATGAAATGGAGTCTGCTAGTGTGGCCCTTGCTAGCTATTTCACCTTTGCATCATTCTTTCTAAAGGGTCCCACTGCTCAATGGTGGGACAACCACAGGCATACCCTACCTGCTGGAACGGTCATCACTTGGACGGATATCCATGCTGCCTTTCATGCCTGCTTCATTCCTTAAGGAATCATGGACATGAAGAAGCGAGATTTCCGCAATCTCAACCAAGGCAACAAGTCTGTAGATGCTTATCACCGGGAATTCTTGGACTTGTCCCATTATGTTGAAGAAGACATTGATACTAATGCTCGTAAGAAGGAAAAGTTTCGTGATGGACTTCAACCTGATATCAAGCTAGCACTGCTCGTTCATGACTTTGCCGACTTCGCCACCATGGTGAAAAATGTTATTTAGGTTGAGACTGGTCTTCAAGAACACCAGGGATCCCTCAGGCACAGTCGTAATGCTGGCTCATCTTCAGGCCCACCAACGCAGAAGCGTCGGATATGGATTCCCCACAGCATGTATCGTCCAACTGCACCTGCACCAAGACAGTCCTATGTTGCACCTCGTCTGCCTCCTCCACCGCAGAGGTAGCCTCTTTGAGTTGTACCACACCAAGCTCCTGCTCCCAATCCCAATGATGGTATGTGCTTCAGATGTGGCCATCTAGGTCACCTTGCCAAAGAGTGCAATAAGAAAAAGAGCCAGCTGGATCTGCCTTCAACTGGTCGTAACAGCCCCATAACAACAATGCCAGACCTTATGGCTGTGGTCAGGCTAATCATGTTGATCTGAATGAAGCTCAAGACCAGCCTGCCACTGTGATGGGTACTCTTCTCGTTAATTCAGTACCGGCTTCTGTTTTATTCGATTCAGCAGCATCACATTCATTCATGTCAGAAAATTTTGCTTACGCACATGACACTCGATGCGAGCCGATGAACACTCCGATAGTGGTACTCACCCCTGCGGGTCAGTGTCGAACTACCATGATTGGTCGCGACGTCCTTTTTGAAATTGAAGGGTTGGAATTTCATGTTTCTCCCATTATTTTGGAGTCTTCTAATATTGACCTCATTCTGGGAATGGAATGGTTGAAAGCACATACTGCCTCTATCGTGTGTGCCACCAAAGTCGTTCATCTCCTACATCCTTCCGATGAGATAGTAAGCTACCATGCTCAGATTGTTCAAAATGTTGAAGCACGACTTTATGCTTTGAATGCGTTGAACGCAACACCTCTTGAGGGAATTAAAAAGATTCCAGTTGTTCGTGACTTCCTAGATGTCTTTCCAGAAGAACTTCCAGGAATACCCCCTGCCCGGGTTGTCGAGTTCGTCATCGACTTGAAACCAGGCACCGTTCCTATTGCCAAGCGACCCTACAAGATGCCACCTCATGAGCTCCTTGAACTGAAGGAGGAAATCGACAAATCTCTTCCCAAGGGTTTCATTCGTCCAAGTTCCTCTGCTTGGGGAGCACCTTCTCTCTTCGTTAAGAAGAAGGACGGAACGAACCGTTTGGTCCAAGACTACCGTCCTATCAACCAAGGTACAATTCAGAACAAATATCCCCTTCCTCGGATCAATGATCTCTATGATCAAATGGCTGGTTCATCGATATTCTCTAACTTGACTTGAGGTTCGGTTACCACCAGATCCATGTTCGTGAAGAGGATATTCCCAAGACCGCATTCGTCACTCGTTATGGTTATTACGAGTACACCGTCATGTCATTCAATTTAACCAATGCTCCAGCTACATTCTCTCGTTTGATGAACTATATATTCATGGATTACCTTCACAAGTTCGTCGTGGTCTATCTGAATGATATTCTGGTATATTCGAAGAACAAAGAAGAGCATGCTGAACATCTTCGACTTGTTCTAGAGAAGCTTCGAGAACATCAACTTTATGACAAGTATTCCAAGTGCCAATTCTGGCTTCAAGAAGTCACCTACCTTGGTCATGTCATCTCCAAGGATGGTATTGCTGTCAACCCAGAGTGCGTTCAGGCTATTCTTGACTGGACCCCTCCGAAGACTGTCAAGCAAGTAAGAAGCTTTCTCGGACTTGCTAGTTATTGCTCCGTTTCGTCGGGTACAAACATTGATGAGAAGGGCGGGGGGAAGAAGGCAGGGGCTCACCGTGACCTACAGGTGAGCCAAGCGGGCTTGGGAGAGAGCTTGCCGGAGCGAATCGCTGACGGAGGCCGCCAGGCCAAGGAGGAAGAAGACGGTGATGCGGGCGCTCTGTTGCTCCCCAGCTCCAAGCGCTTGGCGTAGGCGGCGTAGACGGCACCGACGGAGAGTATGGACAGGGAGGCGCGGTGCAGGGAAGAAGGTGGTCGTGGCTTTTGCGCGGCCATGGCGTCGATGGCGCTTGAGTGAGGTGAGTGGCCGAGACAGAGAGCTGGGAGAGCGGGGTGGACCAAGGAGGCGAGACAGGTGAGTGGAGGTAGGTGGGGAGGACGTCGAGGTGTCGAGGGGAGGGGTCGACCTTATCCTCTCCGCGGAGTCGCCGTCGAGGCTATCCGGCGGGTCTCGCCCCTGTTGCGACCCCGGTCGGGGGAACAGGGGGAGAAGGCGACTCAGGGAGGGTGAGGGAGTCCTGGATTAGGGGGTCCTCGGACAGCCGAGCTATGTACTTGTGCCAGACTGTTGGACTATGAAGATACAAGATTGAAGACTTCGTCCCGTGTCCGGGTGGGACTCTCCTTTTCGTGGAAGGCAAGATTGGCGGATATGTGGATCTCCTTCTCTGTAACCGACTCTGTGTAACCCTAGCCCCCTCTGGTGTCTATATAAACCGGAGGGTTTAGTCCGTAGGACAACAACAATCATACTCATAGGCTAGCTTCTAGGGTTTAGCCTCTACGATCTCATGGTAGATCAACTCTTGTAATACTCATATCATCAAGATCAATCAAGCAGGAATTAGGGTATTACCTCCATCGCGAGGGCCCGAACCTGGGTAAAGATTGTGTCCCCCGTCTCCTGTTACCATTAGCCTTAGACGCATAGTTCGCGACCCCCTACCCGAGATCCGCCGGTTTTGACACCGACATTGGTGCTTTCATTGAGAGTTCCACTGTGTCGTCGCGGTAAGGCTTGATGGCTCCTTCAATCATCTACAACGATGCGATCTAGGGTGAGGTTTTCCTCCCAAGACAGTTCTTTGTATTAGTCGGCTTCGTACTGCGGGCCAACTCGCTTGGCCATCTGGAGTAGATCAATAGCTACGCCCCTGGCCATCAGGTCAGGTTTGGAAGCTTGAACTACACTGCCGACATCTGCTGAGACTTGATCTTCGACGGATTCGAGCCCATGACAGGTGCGCTGTATAGTCACGTTGAGCATGACTTAGATCTGCCATCATACGCTGTTCAGGAAAACGCACCTGCAGCTGCCCTGGCCTTAGATCCGGAGCAGATCGCGCCATATGAGGACGGGTGGATAGACCCCGCCACGGAGGTTGCACACTCATCGGCGCTAGAGCCGAACACAGACTTCACCTCCAAAGAGATCCGTGTCATTGGACCCTCGGACTCGCCTCAGGCCATAGGTTCCGAACCACGCACATCCGTGCCTATCAAATCTGATTGGGCAGCGATCATGGAGTTTACCTCCGCAGATATCTTTCAACACTCACCCTTGGGCGACGTGCTGAATTCATTGAAATCTCTCTCCCTATCAGGAGACTCTTGGCCGAACTATGTCCGGCTTGAGTGGGAAGCTGATGACGAAGAAATTCGTTTCCCACCCACCACCCACTTGGTAGCCAATGTCGATGACTTAGCCGACATGCTTGATTTCGACTCCGAAGACATCGACGGTAAGGACGACGATGCTGGAGAGGAACAGGAACCACCTCCCGCAGGGCGCTGGACAACCACCTCATCATATGATATATACATGGTGGACACACCAAAAGAAAACAACGGCGAGGAACAGAAGGATGCAACAGAGGATAATCCTCTTGAGAAGCAACCAAAGCGACGATGTCGACGCCGCTCTAAATCCCGCCATTGTAAAAACATCGATAACAACGCAAGAAAGAATAATTCCCTAGTCGACTCAAAAGGCGATGACGACCCCATGGACCCAGTGATAGAGCAGGATGGGCTAGGGGACACCGAACATAGTCCAGGGCTGCTGTCCGATCATAGCGATGGCGGAGATAAAAATCATAAATCTGTCTCCAGAGAGGAGAACAGTACGGATGACGATGCACTCATCATCCCCGAAAGGCAATTGGAACAAGAGAACCTCCAAAGAAGGCTTATCGCCACCGCGAGGAGCTTGAAGAAGCAGAAGCAAAGGCTTAAGGCCATGCAGGATATGCTCAACCGCAGATGGAACAAAGTGCTCGACACTGAAGAAACATACGGTGGCGTCGCCACACGAAGAGCTACCCAAAGCGCAAGCTGCTGCCCGACCGACCACCCCGTTCCGCCGAAAAATAATACGGCCGATCCGCCGGACCGACCACCCCGTGGCCGCGACAGGGTGGCTAACGACGCTGCACAGATGTCAGCACACGATTTACATGAGCACCTGGGAAAAAACTACGGTATGGTCAGGTCCATTTAAGGATCTAGGAAGCATGCTCCGGCGCAGGATCACAACCACCAAAACGATGATACTGATCGAATACCAACTCGGAATCAATACCGAAAAGAACAACCATTGACAGCATGCCATGACACATCCAAATACAGGGGTGCCGCGCACCCCCTGTGCTTCACCGACGAGGTGCTGGATCATGAATTTCCAGAGGGATTCAAACCCGTGAACATAGAGGCATACGACGGAACGACAGACCCTGGGATCTGATTGAGGACTTTATCCTTCACATCCAAATGGCCCGCGGAGATGATCTCCATGCCATCAAGTACCTGCCCCTCAATTTGAAAGGACCAGCTCGGCACTGGTTGAAAAGCCTCCCCGAAAACTCAATCAGAATCTTGGAGGAACTTGAGGATGCTTTCAGGGCTAATTTTCAAGGGACCTATGTCCGACCTCCGGATGTAGACGATCTAAGTCACATAATTCAACAACCCAGAGAGTCAGCCCGTAAGCTCTGGAACAGATTTCTCACAAAGAAGAATCAAATCATCGACTGCCCGGATGCCGAAGCCTTAGCGGCTTTCAAGCACAGTGTCCGGGACGAATGGCTCGCTAGACACCTCGGCCAGGAAAAACCGAGGACAATGGCGGCCCTAACAAGCCTTATGACCCATTTTTGCGCGGGCGAGGACAGTTGGTTGGCCCGCAGTGGCACCAGCGACCCAGGCACATCCAAGGTCAGGGATGGCAATGGGAAGCCGCGACGCAATAAAAACAAATGTCGAAATAATGAAGACAGCCCAGACAACACGCCTGTAAACACCGGATTCAGGGGCTCTCAACCCGGTCAAGGGAAAAAGCCATTTAAAGGCAGCATCGATGGACCGTCCAGCCTAAACAAAATTCTGGACAGATCATGTCAGATTAATGGCACCCCTGAAAAACCTGCGAACCACACCAACAGAGAATGCTGGGTCTTCAAGTAGGCCGCCAAGCTAAACGCCGAACACAAGGGGAGGGAGCATCCAAGTGAAGACGAGGACGAACCGTGCTAGCTGAACACTGGGGGGCAAAAAAAATTTCCACCAGAGGTCAAAATAGTGAACATGATTTACGCAACTCACATACCAAAGAGGAGGCGCAAACGCGCACTCCGAGACGTATACACTATAGAGCCTGTCGCCCCCAAATTCAACCCATGGTCGGCCTGCCCGATCACTTTCGATCGCAGGGATCATCCAAATAGTATCCGGCATGGAGGCTCGGCCGCCTTGGTGCTCGACCCAATAATCGACGGATACCATCTCACCCGGTTCCTTATGGACGGCAGCAGTAGTCTTAATCTGATATACCAGGACACTGTCCACAAAATGGGGATAGACCCGTCAAGAATAAGACAAAGCAGTACTACCTTTAAAGGAGTAATACCAGGCGTAGAGGCCCGCTCTACGGGCTCTCTAACATTAGAAGTTGTATTCAGTTTTCCCGACAACTTTCGAAGAGAAGAACTAATCTTCGACATCGCCCCATTCCGAAGTGGCTATCACGCACTACTCGGAAGGACAACCTTCACTCGTTTCATTGCAGTTCTGCATTACGCTTATTTTAAACTCAAGATGCCCGGTCCACATGTCGTCATCACAATTAGCAGAAATACAGAGAGTTCTTTACGTGCGGAAGAATATGTGGTGGCTCTAGCAGCCAAATGGCCTCTCCAGCCAGAATAACTGATCGGTCGTTAGGACCACGGACACGGCTAGATGTGTCCGGTGCACCACTAGTTGTAGCAGCCCAGATAAACCTGAGCTTGGGTAGATATACCCCCATAGGTGGTGCTAGGGGCTGCCCGCATGTAAAAAGGCCCATAGTTTGGCTCGACCCTATTAATACAATAATAAATTGCATTTTCATGGTTCATTAAGAATAACCAACTTTTCGCACGATTACACCAGATTCTTTCACCTGGGTTTTTTCTTTTTTACAGAGGATCATCGTGCTACACCCTTCAAGGATACTGCACAATGGAGACAAAGGAGCAGACGTGCAGCAGGGCCCCGTTCAAAGGTTTCTTTTTAGATTAAGACCCTGTGCAAACCTTTTTATTGTCTCTTGTTGCTTCACACCCTCCGGGTACTCAAAACAACCGAGAGGGATACTGGAGTTATTGGCAAGCTTTTTTGTCACGACAGATTAATGCACGTACCTGGAAATTCAGGGCTCATTATTGAGGGCAGTACTTAGCCCAGTATAAATTGAAAAGTCTGAATACCTTAGGGAGTGTTCGGCGTCGCGAGTTTGGCCTTATATGCATCAGCTCCGAATCATGTCTTTGGTCAATAGTTGGGTTTGCCCGGCTCCCGTGTTTTGCTACCTTACGTTCCGCTCTATCGGCTAAAGTGGCACAGGGAGAACTACTGTGATTGTGCTCCGGTTCATCTAGATGAGCACCTCAGAAGAGAAAGCCGAAAACTGACTGTCATGATAAAGTGAGAGACTGGTCAACCACTCGATGCCTCAGCGGAATCTTCGCGATTCCTCCGCATTAACGAAGGACTGGTTTCCCGATCAAGTATGTACGCGCACCGTATTCGGATGACCGCGGAAGTACCAGGGGCTATATAGTAGCTCCACCGTCAAACTCCTATGGCTAAGTGAAACTATTAAAGCTATATAGTCCAATTGCCTTGTTCGCCGCGCTATCACCTCCTCAAACGGACCAAGACGTTGGATCAAGTGTGACTACGCGCTTTACCGAACACCCGCGCATTATATGCGCGGGGGCTGAAGCCGATGACTACAAACTTTCAGGTTATATACATACATACATAAACGGCCGCACATGAGGCACTATAATACTTTATGGGCAAAAGTATAAATATAGCCTTTATAATCAAAATAGCATTGTTTTTACAATCAAGATACATGTCGCTGGAACATGGTACTCTTTGAGCACTGAGCCTCTATTAAATGTGCACCTTCCAGGACTTCTTCAAAATAGTGCTCGGGTGAGTTCTGACCCCCGGGCGGACCCCTGGTTGCAACATCGGTGGCCTCCATCTCCGCCCAGTATGTCTTAACACGTGCAAGAGCCATCCGTGCATCGTCTATGCACGCCGACCTCTTGACAGCGTCGATATGCAGCATAGCACGAAGAAATCGTTGAACTAAACCAAAATAACTATCCGAACTCGGTTCCTTCGGCCAAAGATGATCCACGACAGACTTCATGGCAAGCCCGGACAACCTATGGAGCTTGGCCCACTCGGCCATTTGCTCATTCAACAGCACCGGACGCCTTGGATTACTCAACTGGGACCAGAACAATCTTTCCACCTCATGATCTTTCTGACCTTTGAAATAGTCAGTCGCATCAGTAGCACTCTTTGCTAAATCCAAGTATGAGTCCGCCGAACTCCACAATTGGTCCAGAGGGGCATACTTCGGATCGCCGAACTTCGTCCGCAATAAGAAGGGCTTCCCAGCTGCGATATCGCCGGCTTGACGAAGCTCCTCCCGTGCTGCTCTGATTTCAGAGCGCGTTTCCCTGGTTGCTTCCAAGGCCTTCTTCAGGTCAGTCGTCTTCGCTTGGCTTTCCCTTTCAAGGAGCTCATAGCGGCTGGCGGCATTCTGCAACTCAAGAGCCATGTTGGCTATTTTCTCTTCGCTGTGGCAATGAGCAGCCTGTTCGGCCTTTAACTCTTCGGCTGCCTTCAGGGCGGCCGCATCACTCCTCTTGGCTTGTTCCTTGGCTCGGGCAAGTTCTGCCCGAAGGGTCTCCACGGCGGCAGCCCCATCTGTAGTCAAAAGCATATTATAGATACTAGCATCATGCTCCTCTTAATAATTGCTGACCACCCGAATATACATACCATGTGCCTCGCCAAGCCGCTTGTTCACAAGCGTGATGTCCGCATCCGCCACGTCAAGCTGTCGCCTCAATTTGGCAAAATCAGCAGTCTGGCCAGCCACCGGACCCTCAGCCGCCTATGCACGAAAGCAGTGCTATCATTACCTGAGACTATGGTCCTTTGTTTGCCACCTCTGGACGGCAACCAGAGTCTTAGGGGATACTACCTATACAGAGCACACCTGGTGTGTGCGGTATAGTCAAAAAAATATATATTACTTTGTGTACCTCAAAGCCTCTTAGCAGGCTCGCAAAAGCTTCATTCAACCCGCTTTTGGCGGATGAGATCCTCTCAACCACTGTACCCATTAAGGTATGATGTGCCTCTGAGATAGCCGCTTGCTCCAAAAGATCCATCAACGTGTCCGGTTGTACACCGGACAGTCCCGGGCTATTTTTGTTGTTCTCCTTAGGAGCCTAATACTCCGGACTTCAGGCGGCCGAAGAGTTACCTTCTGGCCTTTGCCGATCAGGAGAAATCCTCCGTGAAGACACCTCGGGGTCGTCCACCCCATGAGGCGGGGAGGCAGGAGGAGGCGTTTCGCTCTCCATCATCTCCGAAAGAAGATCCCCGAAGATGAACTTTGTTGAGAAGGGCTATGAGTCGGACTGCAAAATATATGTCTCAGTTATTATTCTCAAAGATAAAGCAGGATATATTTACCAAAGTACTTTTGTTCACTTACAGCTCGGTTGATGGCTGGCCCCCTTGCGGGTGCTGTGCGGTAAGGACGCCCTCCGGGGCAGGGGCCCCCTGGCGAAGGTTTCTTCCCTCCTTTAGAAGCCTCCGCTTCCAAATCTTCAGGAGCGCCCCTTTTCTTCCTGTGGGGAGAAGGGATTCTAGATTCACCTCCCCGAACATCCTCCTTCGTGGAGGCACTAATTCCCCCGATTTGGATGTGTAACGTATGAAGCCCTCCTTCGGCTTCTTTATTCCTCCCCTCATCTTCTCCTGATGGCACTTGATACAGCGCGTGAGCCAGCATCCTGGTTAGAACAGGATCTGGTGAGCCTTCGGGAACAGGGGACGAACACCTGATCCTCTCTGCCTTCCTTATCTAGTCCTGGCAGAGGGCAATTTTTTAGAATGATGTTGTAACAGCAGGTTCAGTCGTGGAGTTACTTACTTGGGTATCTGGACGGTTGCAGTTCAGACCCGCATCCTCGGTGGTGTCCGGACACTTTATTCGTGATCCGAAGAACAATCGATACATCCCTTCGAGCATCACGCCGAAGAAGTGTCGAATAGTTCGCGGTCCTTCCAGGTTGAACTCCCACATACGGAGAGATCGATGTTGGCATGGCAGGACCCGACAAACTAACATTACCTGAATTACTTTGACGAGACTGACATCCCTCTTGAGGAGATCTTGGATGCGGCTTTGTAATGTCAGCACGTCATTTACCTGCCCCCAGTCCAGCCCTTTGTTGACCCATGACGCCAGTTGGGGCGGAGGGCCCGGGCGGAAGACTGGGGCGGCCACCCGCTTTGTACCTCGAGGTGCTGTGATGTAGAACCACTCCTGTTGCCACAAGTCGGACACCTCCGGGAAGGAGCCCTTTGGCCATAGGGCGTCGGCACCTTTGCTTATTATAGCACCTCCTCACTCCACGTGTCGCCCGTCGATCATCTTCGGCTTCACATTGAAGGTCTTGAGCCACAAGCCGAAGTGTGGGGTAATGCGGAGGAAGGCCTCACAGTCGATGATAATCAGCGAGATGTGAAGGATGGAATCTGCAGCTAGATCATGGAATCTAGCCTATAATAGAACATGAGCCCTCTTACAAAGGGATCAAGACTAAAGACAAGCCCTCGAAGGAAGTGGGAAACAAATACGACACTCTCGTTGGGTTCGAGAGTGGGGATAACCTGCCAAGGAGTAGGTAGCTTGTGGGGGATTTCGGCGGTCAGATGCCTAGCCTCCCTAAGCTTCTTGATGTCCTCCTCTGTGACAGAAGAGGCCATCCACCGGCCTTGAAGGTTGGATCCGAACATGATTGAAGGTCCGAAGCGCTTAGCCTGAACATTGGGTGTTGGAACTCCAGGTAGAGGAAGGGAAGGATTGGGGGTGGAAAGAAAAGAACGGGTCTGGACCTCTTTATAAAGAGGGCGAATATCAAGCGTCCTCCGCGTGGCCGTTTGGAACTTGCCTAAAACCAAGGAGTCATACTAACAGCATGATTGGGTTACTCACGCTCGTATTGATGAGAATCCCGTGATAAGGGGGACACGATCTCTGCTTCGACAAGACGTGCGAATAAAACCGCCTCGGAATACGTGCAGTAGCAGGCTGGGAAAAAACAGTTCGTATAATGACTGGGCCGTGGCGTGATGTCACGCTATGAAAAGTTGTCAGCAGATTAGATTTGTGGAATATTATGCTCTCTACGGTGATGTGTGAAATTTGTTTCGCAGAGCCGGACACGATCCTTGTGTTCAAAATCTTCTATGGAGTATTTGGAGAAGGAACCCGCCTTGCAATGCCAAAGACAATCCGCGCGCCGGAGTCGTTGTCATTGAAGCCTGGTTCAGGGGCTACTGAGGGAGTCCTGGATTAAGGGGTCCTCAGACAGCTAGACTATGTTCTTGTGCCGGACTGTTGGACTATGAAGATACAAGATTGAAGACTTCGTCCCGTGTCCGGGTGGGACTCCCCTTTGCATGGAAGGCAAGCTTGTCAATTCGGATATGTGGATCTCCTTCTCTGTAACCAACTATGTGTAACCCTAGCCCTCTCCGGTGTCTATATAAACCGGAGGGTTTATTCCGTAGGACAACAACAATCATAATCATAGGCTAGCTTCTAGGGTTTAGCCTCTACGATCTCGTGGTAGATCAACTCTTGTAATACTCATATAATCAAGATTAATCAAGCAGGAAGTAGGGTATTACCTCCATCGAGAGGGCCCGAACTTGGGTAAAAATTGTGTCCGCCGCCTCCTGTTACCATTATCCTTAGACGCACGGTTCGGGACCCCCTATCCGAGATCCGCCGGTTTTGACACTGGCAGAGGGGCTGGGTCGGACCAGCTGGAGTTTGTCGAGGCTCGGGCCAGACACTGTTCACTTGGCCTAGTGCACAGTGGCCTGTGCTCTTTCTATTTTTTTCTTTTTTTTAACTTTTGCTTTATCTTTTAACAACTTCTGCATTTTAGGCCATTTAGGCACTTTGCAAAAATGTTGGTTCACCACCAATATTACGAGAAGAATACTTTCCACATGATGAACATTTTAGTTTACATGTTTGAGCATTTTTGAATTTCACACATAATTTGAAATTGAATTCAACTAAAATTTGAAAGAAATAAGAGACAATGATGAACAAACACTTGTTAAGCAAAAGGATTAACTTAACCCCCGAGATTACTATAGCATCATTACATCGGGGTGTTACAACGGGCAACACAGTCAGCACGGCCCCACTCGTCAGAGTTAACGGTCAAAGCACTGACCCGACGTCATCCATCGTTTGTGACCAATTCTGAGGGTTTCGGGCAAGGGAGTGGGGAAAAGTGAGCAAAAGTTTAGAACATGGGGATGGATGAGTATGGATAAGGAACCAGGGGCACAAATGTAAAAAAAACCTTTATTAAAACAGCAAGCAAAACAAAACAAAATGACATTCCAAGAATAACACAACTCATGTGAAGAAGCAAAAACTTAGGCTCAACCGACAGGCATGGTGGAGATTTCAGCTTCGGGTATCTTTCTTTTATTAGTGATGATGCATTTCATGTATTTTGCATAAGGGGTCGTCTTGAAAATATTAGTCAAGCGGGTACGCAAAAAGACTGGCCTAAGCATTTCATCAAAGCGTTCAAATTTTGCATCATCTTTTTTCTTGGTTGGTTTAGGTGGAAAGGGCATGGGTTTTAGAACCCATGGTTCTCTTTCTTTTCCATGTTTTCTTTTTTTTGATGAAAATATAGCCCTAGGGATGTATTTCATTGATTAATCAGGAGATCAGAATACAAATTCTTAGAGACAAAAAGAAGGTGGAGCTGGCATCCAGAAAGAAAACACCCAGCAACAAACAAGGGGAAAATCAAGGTGGTTCAAATATTTTGTCGAGCAAGCTAAGCCCAGCCACTGAACAACATCTTGCCTCCTCCATGATTCATCCCATGAATTGTGGAGCCGAGCATACATCAGCATTGGACACACGGTTGTTTTGTTCCTTCCATATCATCCAGGAGAGGAAGCAAATTATCGAATTCTATTCTTTCATCTTATTAGCTGGGAGCAAATGCAGTTGCATCATCCAATTGTTTTTGAGAGGAAGGCGTTGCTGATGGGAGTTTACTATCGGCGCTAGGTTGAGAAAAGATCCCCCAAGCTTGCTGATGACCATCATCCAAAGCTGCTTGGAGAAACTGCAACCCGCGAGCAAATGGGTGGCCGTCTCCGGTGCAGCACCATAGAGCGAGAAAAATGGGTGGCCCTTGATAGCCAGGTTGTCAGCCGTGAGGCAGCGCCCGTGGGTAGCAAGCCAAAGGAATGTCTTGGCTCGTGGCGCTGCCATGGTGGACCATATGAGTGCTTTGACCGCACAGCTCCTTCGAATTGGCATAGGTACGCCGACTTGGTTGTTTAGTTGCCATCTGCGGTCTAGTACCAAGTCCTCGTGTCCTCCGCTGTGTCATTGAAACTGATACCCGCCGGCATCTCTGATAGGCAACAGAGCTGTCTGAGCACCAGCATAGATGGATTGGACTTGACAAGGCGCATACATCGATTGCCTATTATGGCTTCTCGCAAATAGAGATGTCGCTTGGTGTAGTGCTGCAACAACTCTGGCCATCTGTCAATGGGACGCAGTCCCTCTGACCAGTGCAAGTCCCAGAAGAAGGTGGACTTGCCATCCCCAATGCAGATTTTGGTTGATGCTCAGAAGAGCTCATCGGCAGAGTTGTCCACAGGCAGGGGAAGTCCATGCCATGGCTTGGAGCCGTCTATCAAGCAGAGCCATTGCCAGCGGCATCGCATCGCTCTCCCTTGTTTTTGTAAGTCTAGAATGCCAAGGCCACCGAATTCCCATGGGCGGCATATATCGGACCAATTCACTAGGAACTTTCCAACCATTGCCTCTTCGTCCTGCGCCTAGAGAATACCACGGCGTAATTTGTTCACCTTTTTAAGAGCCACACCGGAGGATCCATCACCATTAGTTGGAAGATGACAATGGCTGAGAGTGTGGCGCGGACGAGCTCGATCCGACCCGGCAGCGCGATATGTCTGGCCTTCCATCCACCCACACGTTTGGCCAACTTGTCAATTACCGGCTATTGATCCGCACGTAGCCGGGAGTCCGAGAGTGGCATATCGAGGTAGGTTATCAGAAACTTTGCCACCGGCCAGCCGGAGTCATGAACCAGGTTGGCAATGGCACGCTCATCTGTCCCTCCCATGGGAATGGCCGCGCTCTAGCTCCAGTTAGCGTGAAGCCCCATCGCATCGCTGAACAGACGTAGTAGCTCCATGGATCCCCAGAATTCAGTTTTCCATGCATTGAGGAAGAAGACAACGCCATCGGCGTAAAGCGATGCCCGCAAGCTAGAGCAGTTCTTGCCCAGCTGGTTGAAGACTCCCACCTTTGCAGCATAATTCACCAGTGATGCCAAAGTGTCCATAGCAATCACGAATATGAGCGAAGACAGTGGATCCCCCTGGAGCAGCCCTTTCGCATTATCGATGACATCAGTGAGTCGTCCATTGATCAATACCTGAGTAGTCATCGTTGCTAGCAGCCCACGATCAAACCGCTCCACCGGGTGCTGAAACCGCGTTGTCTAAGAAGTTGCACCAAGAATTCCCGGGATAAGTTGTCAAAGTCCTTTGCAATGTCAACTTTGAGTAGCACTGATGGAGTCTTTGCAAGTTTCATAGATTTGATTTGTCACGCACAAAAACAAAATTGTCAATCTGTCCTTAATAGATGTGCTTTGACACGGGGCGACTAGCTTATCCATCTTCGGTTGCAGGCGGCATGCAAGGAGTTTAGTGAAAATCTTTGCAATACCATGCACCAGACTGATTGGCATAAATTTAGTTAGTTTCTTGACACCCTCGACCTTCGGCAGTAGGATCATGCAGGCAGTGTTTGATCACTGCTATGAGGAAGCTCCAGAACCTCAATTTTCCATGTTTTCTAGCAACAAAGTCTCTTTTGTCATATCGTTTGTTTTTAGGTTGTGGGTTATCAAAATCAATAGCAGGTTATATTTCAACATCATTATTTGGTTTTTTATCATTGTCTGGTTGGGTGTCTGCATGATCATCATCATTATCTTTTTCATTATCACTAGGTGAATGTTCATTACCAGATTGAGCTTCAGCATCAGAAATAGAAACATCATTATTATCTTCAGGAGGTTTCTCTCTTTCAGGTTCACTAGAGGTATGCAAAGTCCTATCAATTTTCTTTTTCTTCTTCCTTTTAGAAGGACTAGGTGCATCAGTGTTAATTTTTTGAGAGTCTTGTTCAATTCTTTTAGGGTGTCCTTCGGGATAAAGTGGTTCCTGAGTCATTTTGCCTCCTCTAGTTTCTATTCTAACAGCAAAATAATTTATATTGTCGTTCATTTCACTAAGCAATTCTCTTTGAGATTTAGCAACTTGTTCTAACTGGGTTTGAACCATGGAGGCATGCTTTCAGACACCACTAATATCATTAGTGATTCTAAACAACAAGTCACTCAAGCGAGCAATCATATCAGAGTTGTATTTCAATTGTTTCATAACATTTGCATTGAAGTGATCTTGTTTTCTAATGTAATTATCAAATTCATAAGGGCATTGACTAGGATGTTCATTTTAAGGTATGCCACCTTCATCAAACTTTAATAAAGAATTTACCTCTACGACCTGTGGAGGTGGTGTGTCAAGACCATGTATTTCTTCAATAGGGGGTAAATTCTTAACATCCTCGATTTTAATACCTTTTTCCTTCATACATTTCTTTGCCTCTTGCATATCTTCAGGACTGAGAAATAAGATACCCCTCTTCTTCGGAGTGGGTTAAGGAGGTGGTTCAGGAAGTGTCCAATCATCATGATTCTTCAATATATTATTCAATAATTCCTCAGTTTGTTCAACAATGCGTTCCTTGAAAACACAACCAGCACAACTATCTAGGAAATCCCTAGAAGCATCGGTTAGTACATTATAGAAGATATCAAGTATTCATTTTTCTTAAGAGGATGATTAGGCAAAACATTAATCAATTGAAGAAGCCTCCCCTGAGCTTGTGGGAGACTCTCTTCTTCAATTTGCACAAAGTTAAATACTTCCTATATGGCAGTTTGTGTCTTATGAGCAGGAAAATATTTTTCAGAGAAGTAATAGATCATATCCTGGAAACTACGCACACTACCAGGAGTAAGAGTATTGTACCATATCTTAGCATCACCCTTTAATGAGAACGGAAATAATTTGAGCATATAGTAATAGCGAATTTTCTCATGATGAGCAAATAGGGTGGCTATATCATTTAATTTAGTAAGATGTGCCAATACAGTTTTAGTTTCATAGCCATGGAAAGGATTAGATTCAACCAAAGTAATTAAGTCTGGGTAGACAGAGAATTCATAATTCTTATCAGTAACAAAGATAGGTGAAGTAGCAAACATAGGATCACAATTCATTCTGGCATTCAAAGAATTTTCTTTGAGTTTGCATAATAATTTCTTAAGATTATCTCTGTCGTTGCAAGCAAGAAAGTCTAGCTATCTCCTCGTCCATAACATAACCCTCAGGTACCTAAGGCATTTCAAGTCTAGGTGAGCAACACTACAAAAAATACACTTCCGTGATGATACGTGTTTGTCACAGTAGGTCACATTTTTTGTCATGCATGTACATCCATGACGATTTTATGACAGAATCAAGATAGTCATACCTGTCCTGTTGTAGAAGTGTTCCATGACAATACCAAAATTATCATCACGGAAGTGTCCACTTCCACGATGATAAATGACACATCATGGAAGTGCTTTCGTCAAGGGTAACCGACACGTGGCATCCACCATAACGAGTCACTGTTAAGCTATTGGGTTCCGATTTGGATCTGATAACCCGTTAACTGCCCAGACCAATGGGGATTTTCCATGTGTAAAATCATCATTGGCTGGAGGAAACACGTGTCGGCTCACCGTTGGGACAGATGTCATCCACTCATTGGACTGAAGGCTCCCATGATACGTCGACACATGGCACGGACCAATAGAGGGCCATTCGTATGAAAAGGCCAACTCGTTTGACTTCGTCAAAAGGTAGCAGACCGGCCCACGGAAAGCCTGTTGATGGCCTGTTCGCATATAACCCATTTCCAGCCCGCTAACCCAGGGCCCGTTATGGCCTATCCGAATTAAGCCCAGTAGTGTCATCTGGGCTGTCCAATATGATTCCAGCCCATTTTAACTTCCGGCCCATGTATGGCCCATGACGCCTTTCGGCCCATATGAGGCCCTTTGTAACTTTTGGTCCATTAATGGCCCGTGGTGAAATTGGCCCGTAATGAACAGTGTATCAATTTATACCCATTAATGGCCCATTATTCCATTGGTTCGTTTCCAGCCATGTTATCTTTCGGCCTTCTCAGGGCCCATTTATTCTTGGGTTCATTTCCAGCATTCGGTTACTTACGGCCCGTTACTGTCCTTTTCGGCTTGTGAGCCAAATTCAGCCCGTGGTTACAGTCGGCCCATTTATGGTACGCTAATCTGTTGGGCCTTTTTCATAGCGTCATCAAATACGGCCGATTAATGATGACCCATTATCGTCGGCCCATGAACGGATGATTCCAACTCTAGCCCGTTTACGGCCCATAATGCAGTCTGTTATTGGCCCATGTTCGGCCAATTGATCATACGGCCCGTAGAAGGCCCATTGATGATACGGCCCATAGAAGGCCCATTGTTTCTATGGCCCGTAGAAGGTCCATTGTTTCTACGGCCCGTAGGAGGCCCTAGGTCACTAAAGTAAATATGTAGCCCATGGTTATTGTGGCGTAGTTTTAAAAAATAGGTTATTGCGGCCACTAGCAAACTGCGGAAAAAGAACTACATTGACTACAAGCAAACAAATAAACAAGCAACACAGAAATAAATAAGCAAGCAACTTATGCTAGGCTATCACGACTATTACACATATTACATCCACTGGGCATCAAAGTTCACCACCAGTGCAAATATAGGGAACAAAGCAGCATATCACATACACTGGTTGTCAAAGTTGGCGACCAGTGGAAATAAACGCAGCAACAAAACAAGTCCTGAACTGAAAGGACTGGCAAGATGCTTAGCAAGATTATTAACTTTCTCTTGTTTGGCGCTTAGATCCTCCAGCGCTTACTGTTGCACCAAAAAGTATGCATCTAAATTCTCTAGGGACTTCCTCAGTCCTTCAGCTTCCTGTGACAGAACATCTGATCGATGTCTTTCAACTTGAAGTTGAGACTCAAGAAGACAAACTGATTTAGGCAGCGATTTCGAAGAGCTGGTGCTAGTAGTAGTAGCCAGTAACTCGAACACTACATCAAGACAGGACTTTGGGGTTGTGTTAGTGTCTTCAATATAGTTTTTATCAGCTTTCTTGGAGACAAACAAGGATGTCTCACTATCTTGAACCTTATCTGCATTACTTCCTTTACCATTGCATAACGGGGTACTCTTCTCCAATATTTTATCCGCATTCTAAAAGAGAAACAAACAGACACATCACAAGTTTACCATGTTGTATATGAAACTCATTTTGGTAAACCAGTTCAGTAGTAAGGTGGACAGGATAACAACATGAAACAAACATATATCTATGTAGTATGGTCACTGTATGGTCTATGTCATTCTAGTTTATGTTGCCAAATCAAGATAGAGACAGTTCAAATCATATCTATTTAAGACAAAGCAGCATAGATAGAATATAAGTGTGGGTAACTACACAGCAATAACAACACTTGTAATGTGCATGGCATGAGAACATAACTGTTTATTCTATTGAAACTAAAATCAACATAGAGCAAGTTACAATTGCAAACACGTTAAAGAAACAGGTTTAAACATACATGTTGCACCATTGGATTTTCAATTGCATCCTTCAAATTTGAAATTAGTTGGTATGAGTAAATACAGTGATGCAAGAGCAAAGGAGTATTGTCGGACTTCGGGTTCCATGGACCCTTGAGAGGTTCGAACTCTAGGGTGCGTGCGAAGAACTCATCCTCCCCAGTCTGCCTGCTTGCTAATCTCACGGCCTAGCTCGACTGTAACGCCCTGGACACACCCGACGCTCGTCGTTACTCCTGGTGGGATCTAGACTGGCCCCACATATCAATACTAGTCTTTTCTGCGCACTTTGTCCTCACTCGTGCACACCCGGGAGCAACTTCCGGTCGGTCACCCATCCTGAAACTACTCCAAGCTGAGCATGCATAACTTTGGAGTTCTGGCGGAATGGGCTCCCGAAAAGGAAGGAATTCCTTATTGATATGAGTAGTCTATCATCCCTAATAAGCCAGGCTATCACATACACCCCCACTCAGAGGAACCGACGTCCTCGTCGGGCCATAGGAACGTTCCCTCTTGGCACATACGTCTGTGCATCCAGTCCGGTACATGTGCCATGTCGTGTGCCACGACGGGTCACAAACGTCATGAACAACATGACCGCGCACCTGTCCGCAAACATCCGTGTAACCGCGAGGGTCGGCTCTGATACCAACTTGTAACGCCTAGGACACACCCGCCAGTGGTCGTTACTCCTGGTGGGATCTAGACTGGCCCACAGATCAATACTAGTCTTTTCTGCGCACTTTGTCCTCACTCGTGCGCACCCGAGAGCAACTTCCCAGTCGGTCACCCATCCTGAAACTACTCGAAGCTGAGCACGCTTAAATTTGGAGTTTTGTCCGAATGGTCTCCCGGAAAAGAAGGAATTCCTTATTGATATGAGTAGTCTATCATCCCTAATAAGCCAGGCTATCACATCGATGAACCGAATGGACAAGAGACACATCAATTTACCCAGGTTCGGGCCACCTTGCGGTGTAATACCCTACTCCTGCTTTGTGGTGAATTGGCCTCGAGGGGTTGAGGATGAACTAGTACAGTGGATAACAACCTCAGGAGGAGAGGTGTTCTTGTGCTCGATGAGCTGGTGGGTGTGAGGATTATCTAAATGGCCTCTCTTACTATGGTGGTGGTGCTGCTCTATTTATAGTAGCTTTGGTCCTCTTCCCAAATGAAAGCGGGAAGGGATCCCACAACGGCCAAAGTCAAAGGGAGACAACTAGTACATGCTATCCTGACAAATGTGGTCTTCGCATGCAAAAGTCTCTGGTGGTGACGCCGCAGTGGGCACGGCAATGACCTCGGTCCTGCTGTCCTGGCGGTCTTTGTCTTGTTCCACCGGAATGAAAACCTTTGCTTGATTCCTCGGGACTCCGCGCCTGTGCTTGCCTCCATAGCACCAAAGAGGAAACTGGTACACTGTGCCCGCTGGGGCCCGCTTGGCCTTAGTCGTCATGGCCTACGTCATCCGAACCTCGCGAGGTGAACCTTGCATAGAAATCTCCGCTCCTCGGGAGCCAGCCTGAGGAGACCATCCTCGGCGGAGGTCTTGGTGTCGTCCGCCTTGCGAGGCTTGGCCCCTCGCGAGGGTCTTGAGTTGTTGGTGTTGAAGCTGGGCCGTACCAGGCCCTCGATGGAGCCATGCCATGGGCCGCAGGCAGGCAAGTCTAGGTACCCCTATTCACTACAAGAAATATGTCAACTAGTGACCTTCTGTCAGTGACCTTGGAAGAATTGGTCATAGATATATGACCATTTGAGACCAATTGGTCAAAAGCTGTTCAGGGGGCTCCAATCCCTAAACCATTGCGACCATTTTGGTCAGAAAGGTCGTAATTTCCTTACACGAAATGGTCATAAAGCAAACAGTGCTGGTCCGCTGCCTTATTTCTAGTTGTTAACGTGTCACAGCCTGGTTTTTGCCCTCTTTTCTTTACTTGATTTTCAGCTGAGTTGGTTTGGATTTGGAGTTTTTAATCATTCCATTTGGACTTGACCACTTGGGCATCCCTTGATTTTCACCCAAGTGTTCCCTCTCCTCCTCTAATCCATCATTTCGCCCCTGTCCAACCCAACAAAATTGCTTGGAATATTTTTCTTAAATGAAAAATATTCACTTTGCCCCTAAAACCCTAGCTAAACTCTTTGACCTCCAAAGCAACCCTCATTTCTGTTGCCCCAAAAATCCTGAGAAAAATCCCAAATATTTCTTGGACCCTAGGGCAGATTTCTGAGAAAAAATATTTCGCCACTCTTTGGAGTGTTTTGGCTACAGAAAATAAAAACATTTCTAGGCTGAAATGGTAGTTTCTATAGCAACTACCATTTTACTAGCTCCAATGTAGCTGGTTTTCCCTGAGCTTATTCACCTTAGTAAGAGTCGGTAAAACCCCAAAGCTCAGCCCTTGAATCCTTGTGGTTTGACCACAGTAACTCCCCAAAGTTTCTGTCCAGTAACTTAACCTCATCACCATTTTACTTCTACTGCACCTGGAACCAAACCGAGCCATGGTAACACCCAAGTTTACTAAGGACTACACGCCAGACATCATGGTTAGTGCATATGTGGCCCGATGTCACGGTCCATGTGGTGACCGCGTTCGTCCGAGCGTGCTGGCATGCCAAACGCACGCTCTACACGTCGCCAACGCCTCTGTGGCGTGCGTGCTCGCTGCTCGGCCAGTCAGAGCGTGTCCCCCTCGCCACCATCCTCTTCTCCACCCTCTTAACTCCACCCTGCCGCTCGCCGACGCTGGAGCTCGCCGCAGCGAGCACGGGCACGGTCCCGCCAACGGCACAGTGCCCGCGCACTGTGTTCGTCCTTTCCTCCTCGCTCCTGTGCTAGTCCGCGTCCGCGCAGAGCTCCCACGTAACCCCCGTTGCCTTCTCCCTCTCTCTCTGACGCCGCTCGTCGCTGGGCACCGTGGATAGCTGTCCCCGGCGGAGCCCGAAACCCCCTCGCCGCTTGCCTATATAAGGAGCCATCCCCCGGCCTCCTCGAGCACCATCCCGCACTCTCTCACACCCCACAAGCTAGTAGGAAGCCGCAGCCCGGCCGGGCAGGCCACGGGCTGCCATTCCGGAGCCGAGCTCGCCAACGATCCCCTTTGGATCATTCCCGCAGCTCAGGCCACTCCCAAGCCAAGGTGACCCCGCTAGGGCCTCCGCCTCTCCTCCGTGAAGCCAACGCGCCTAGCTAGAGCCCCTGGAGCCGCCCCTAGCCGCCATCTTCCTCATTTCCGGCGACCACCGTGTTCTGCCTCCGCTTGAGAGGAAGAATACAACATCGTCCGGTCACCGTTAGCCATGCTACGGATACGGGCAGGTGCGCAATTGTCTTCTCCGTCGATCCCTCCCTCTCGTTTTCCTCCAAGAAGACTCAACGCCGGCGTAAGCTCCGGCGAAGCGCCACGCCTCTCTGTTTCCTTCTCCCCTTCCTCCGGCTGACTAGCGGGGCCTGCTAGTCAGCCATTCACTACGCGCGCGAAGCGGTATGAGTGGTGGAGCCCTGGGAGAATACGCCTTCGACGTCACCCCCATCAGTTTTAATTTTCAAATTCATTTAAATTCCAGTAGCATTCAAATGGCCATAACTTATATTCTACAAGTCAAATGCATTGATTCTTTTTGCATCGTGTTATGTGTCCAAAAATCTAATAGCACCCGAAAGATGGGATTTTTCCTTGCTTTATAGATTTTCTGGCAATTTCCAGAAGGTTTCTTGATATTTTCATTTGTGGTTTTTGAATTTTTTTTCAGAGGAACCAGCTTGTCTTGAGGATCACCAGGAGCCTTGTGAACCTCATTAGTACTAAGGCAAGCCACAATAACATTTTCATGGTGCCACTTCAATATTTATGATTTTCATACTTGAACTTATGAATATTGATGCATTTAAATTAGTTATATAATAAATATATTCTATTATATGCTTGTTATGCTAAAATACTTGAACTTCAGTATGCTTGAAGTAAATATTGTTGGCAAGATGATGAGAACTTAGTTGCAAGTGATAAATAAATAATATGGTCATAGAGTTTGATGAGTAATTTGAATATTATTTTTGCATGAGGTATAATGATGATAATGCTAGAAATAGTTCTGGTATAAGTAAAGAGAGGTTTTAACCAGTATAGTAGCATGAGTTTATGTTGGCTCCATGGGAGCCTAGTTTGTCGGGGAAACTGATCCACGAACACCTATGGGACCGACGGACCGAGCCCCTTTCGGTTCGGCGGGAGGCGGAGGTCGCACGAAGAGCAGATCGAGGCGATGCACACGAGCAGTTTACCCAGCTTCGGAGGTCTCCGGAGAGATAATACTCCTACTGCTGCATCTATGTCTAGATTGAGTTCTTGCTCAGGAGCGATCAGCGCTACCAAACCGAGCGTGAGAGTCTTCCTAGCTTCGAATGGGTCGAACCCCCTCTACGTTGCACATGGGCCTCCTTTTATATGCTCAAGGGGTCACCGACAGGTGGCAATGCAGACAAAGGGCAAAAACGGAAAAAGAGATGTGGTGGGTACAACTACCTATACTGTAGATACAGTGTATCACACCTAACTCTGACGGTAGGGGACAAAGGCATTAAATGCCCGTCTGTGTCGCCCAAACAGTGCAGAAAGAGACCGTCAGGGACGCCACCGATCGCCATGATGGCCTTCTTGTCAGCGCCGCTTGCCACCGTGCACCCCTGGCTGCACAGCCTCTCGCCACGCACGCCTGGAAGGGCCCCAGGGCGACACGTGGGTGGATGTGCTGGAGCGTGGGTGCGGAGTGGCCGCTTGTCGCGGCAAGTGCCTTGCCGTGGTCGTTGTCTTGTCGGGCCCGGGTGCTTGTCGTTCACCGAGCCTTGCCGGGACGCATGGCGCGTCGCGGGAAGCTTTCTTGAGACGCCTTGGCTGGCCTTACCGGCAAGCTCCTTTTGCCGGGGCCTTGTCTTCTTGGCTTGAATACTTTGTTCTTGAATGGCTTCCCGGCAAGCTCCTCTTGCCGGGGTCTTGTCTCCTAAGGAGCCACGAAGGATCTTGGCGGTCGCCTGGCAAGCCTTGCCGCGGGGTGCTGCGACTGCCCGTGCACGAGTTCGGGATACTAGGGTACCCCTACTCTAGTACACCGACAGGAGCCCCTGGGCCTGGGCCACACACGGTGCCGAGCGCTGTTGGGCAGGCCCAAAACAGGGCACGGGCACGTGCGGCCTGGGTCGTGCCGTTTCCTACTCCGTACGCGCACCGCGCCCTCCCGAACAGCACGCGTCGAATGCGGCATCGTGGGAGAGATCGTGGGTGGTTTCTTTATTCGGAAAAGCGTAACGTTCGCCCCCTCCCTCTTTATAAGCAGAGGAAATAGAGGCAGTTGCTCATCTCGCCGGTTACTACTCCAAAGTCTCCGCCGCTCCCCCCCCTTTGAGAGAGAGCAGCGCTCCGCCCCCCATCTCCATCGTCGCCACCAACGCCGTCGATCTCCTCCACCACCTTCGCCATGGCTCCGAAGACCGGGAAGGTCGCGAAGTCGGCCGAGGCGCTGCGGCTGGAGGCGCTGCGAAAGGAGCGGGCCACTATCCCCTCCGAGCTCGACGCGGCGGAGCTGAGGGAGTGGTACTACCTCTTCTGGTCGACGGAGACGCGAGCGCATCCACGCATGAAGGTACTCTCCGCCGCCGCTTCGAAACGAGCTCCATACGGATATCCCTTCTTCGCACTGCTCTTCTACTGCGGGCTCTGCCCGCCCTTCTCGGAGTTTTTCTGTGATATCATGGACACCTACGGGTTTCACCTCCTTGACTTCACCCCCAACGCCGTTCTGACCATGGCAGTTTTCGCACATCTCTGCGAAAACTTTGTCGGAGTCCACCCAAATGTAGCCCTTTTCCGCCACTACTTCATGCCCCGGGTCGAGAGAGGAGAGCCTCTATCCGGCGGGATCGCCTGGATCTCGAGGGCCGGCAAGAAGGAGGCGTATCTGGAGGGGGAGCTCCGCAGCAAATGGGAGGAGTGGAGAGCGGATTGGTGTTGGATCATGGAGGAGAACCCGCAGCCATTCACCGCCCTGCGCCAAGTCCCAGTAGTGCGTGGCGGCGATTGGAGCAGCTTGGCTACGGAAGACGACAAGCTGAAGATCACCACCACCCGGATCTTGTGGCTCGGGCTTGCCGGGCTTACTGTGGGCGTCGTAGGCGCAGACTTTCTCCGCCGCCGCATCGCCCCCCTGCAGGAGAGGAGGAGACCCGCTTGGGAGTTCGGTGGTCCGACGGATATCATGAGGCTGCGCCCGGGCCTCAATTTTAACTTCACCATGCTGGAACTGGATGTGATGCTCAAGGAGCTGTTCAAGCATGACTCCCAACATCCAGAATGGTTCAGGCTGCCGGCGGGGGTCGTCCTGCTATGCAACAATTCTTCGCTCGACCGCATCCGCGCGATGATGCCGCTGTGCGACTCGCATGGTCTTGTCCCAACGTGGCAAGAGCCAGCGGACGACGTTGTGCAGCAGTTCTTCGACGGCCTGGTGGAGGTGGCGGTCCACACCGACGAGCAGAGGAGCCTCACCCGCGACACCACTGAGGAGGAGATGCAGCGCATTGCCACCAGGGCGGAAGAGGCGGCAGCAGCCGCTGCCGCGGGCAAGTTCGGGTTCACCGTGGAGGAGGCAGAGGCAGAAGAGGCGGCAAGCCTTGCCGAGCGAGAGTGGCTTGACGGCGAGGAAGAGCTTGCCGCACCTGACGCCGAGTCAAGCGAGCCCGCCGAGGGTGCGAGCGGCCCGCCATCTCCAGGCCACTTGCCGCAGGCGGAGCCCCTAGCGCAGCCCCCAGCTCCACCAAGAAGGCGTCTTCGCAAGGCCGGGGATGCAGCGGGGCGGCAAAGGAGTCAGCAGCCGTCACGCCGTGCGACACGCTCCACCGCGACAAGCGATGTTGCCGCGGGAGCGCCTCGCACTGCCGCGGCAACTGGAGCGGGGTCTTCCCGGGCCACCGCCACTGCGCCCGCCAAGCAGCCAAGGGATCCTATTCCTCCGCCTCGTCGCACCAAGGGTGGGCTGGACTTCGACCTCTCCGTGCTCAGCTCCGACGAGGAAGAAGACGAGTAAGAAACTTTGTAGTACTTGTAGTTCTTCAATTTTTGATGTTTCTGTCTTGTATCATCGAGGACGAGCCCACCGTGACGGCAGGGGGTGCGCCCGAGACAACCTTGTCGGACCCGGCAACTACTCCCCGAGGCAGCCCCCAGCGCAGCCCCCAGCGTAAGTATACAGCTTATTTCTCGCTGTTGGGCGCGCATGGGTGTTCTTTTCTTTGCTGACATCCGACTGTTGGTTTGTTTGTGTAGGAGCAGAACAGCTTCACCAGGAGGGCTCAGAAACCGCCTTCGACGTGCCATCTGCTTCCACTACACCGCCAAGGGAGGATTCCCCGGCAAGGGAGCGTTCTCCGGCAAGGGAGAAATCTCCAGCAAGGGAGGAGTCTCCGGCAAGGGGCAGCACCAGCGACCCCTCAGTGGTGGAGCCCATGACCATGGATCCCAGTACAGGTAATCCCTTGCTTGAAACTTCCCTTGTGTTCTTCTTCTGATTTTTCTTTTTGTATATTTTCTTGACTTCTCTTCCTTCTCCGGTTGTCAGATCCACCTTCCACGGAGCCGATGGAGACCGAGGCGGGCGGCAAGGAGAATGTGCACGGCGATACTGACGATGCCGCCGCTATCGAAGAAGAAGAAGGCGCTGATGATCCCGCCAGCGAGGAGGCCGCCAAGGCTACTAGCGTGGGAGCTGGCGAGGGGTCCAGCGGTCGCACAGACGACCCTGAGGTCGCAGGAGCGCAAGGCGCTACGCCGACCGCCGATCCCTCCGCCGCTGACACAGCGCCAGGCTCCGAAGAGCCCCAGCCCGGCGCCTACTTGAAGGCCGGCGACGGTGTCTTCATCAAGCTCCCCTGGGCTTCAAGCTCCAGGGCGCCGGTTGAAGGTGAAGCTTTTGACGGGGAGGTGCTCGCCTCCGCTGGGCTGACACTGGTTGACACGCCAAGCAGTAGCAGCGGCGAGTCTGAGGAGGAGCAGCTGCTCCGGAAGCTGGTGTCGCTCTACCGCGCCCGAGAAGCCAAGGTGGAGTCCCGGGAAGCGCTTGTCGCGCAGGCGGGAGCAGACATTGAGAAGCGCGCGGAGGAGCTCTGGGAGCGCAATTAGGAAGCTCTCCGGTCCATTGCAGAGGAGCGGGCACAGCTCGTCGAGGCGCGGAAGGCATTCATTCTTGAGAAGGCCGAAGCCGAAGAGCACCAGCGGCTTGCTTCCGGGGAGCTATTTGCGCGGGAAGGTGAGCTGGCGCAGCGGAAGGTCAACCTTGACAGCCAGGAGGAGGATCTTGCCGCGCGTGAGCAAGCACTTGGCGGGGCTCTCAAGGAAGCAAAAGACGCGGCCGCAGCTGCCGAGGCCGCCAAGAAGGAATTGGAGACAAAGGTGGCGCAGCTGGAGGCCGCTCTCAAGGCGAGCGGCGAGGAGCTTGTCGCGCTCAAGCGTGAACGCGAGAAGGACGCCCTCGCCCATGGTGAGTTGCAGGGTCAACTCGTCGTGAAGGGCAAGGAGCTGAGTGCCGCCAAGGACTCCAACGCTGATCTTGAGTTGAAGCTGGCCACTTTGACTCAGACGCTGGACGGCGCCAAGGAGCGGGAGGTGGCCTTCACGGAGGAGATCAAGGGTAACGAAGTGCTGCTGATGAGGGCTGCCGTAACCCAGAACACCTTCAGGGAGACGGTGGAGCTCTGGACGGAGGGCCTCGTGAACATCGCTGCGGTCATTGACGGGGAGCTGGCACAGCTGGGGATGGAGGACTTAGGGTACTCCTCCGATGAGAACCTCCAACCCAGCGCCAAGCTCACCCTGTTCTTTAAAGGCGTGGCGACAGCCCTCCAGCAGCTCCGAGAGAAGATCCCAAAGCAGTTGGCCGACGAGTCACGCACGATCTGCGCGAGAGTTCTGGAGAAGGTGTTGGTGAAAGTGGCCTTCCGCAACCCAGGCCTCAACCTCACCAACGTCCTCAAGAAGCTGCCGGCAGATGCTGATCTGGAAGCGCTCAAGGCCCTTGTCGCACCCATTGTGGACAAGGTGAATGAGGTCAAGAGGGTCGATGGAGGCCGCGTACATTAGGCCGCCCGTTTCCTTCTTTTCTTGCCGCTGCTAGTCATGTTACGATAACAACCCATTAGAGCTGCGGCAAGCTATCTTGTAATATAACTTTATTTTGGGTATTGACTTCTATGTTATTTCCTTTACTCGATTCCTTCCTTTGTATGTTTTTGCCCTACTCTTTTAGGAAACTTGTCGGCGCAGACACCATGGCCGCGAGCGCTGAGTGCGGGACGTCAGCAGCCTGCTGGCGGTGCCGCTACCGACAAGAAACCTTGTCGCAACTAGTCGCAGCACGCTTAAGTTGTTGAGCGGACTCGAAACAAAGTAAGGGCGCAACTAGCTACGAGTTGGTTCCTCCGCGCACAGGTTTTCCATACAAAGCGCGGTCGTTCAAGGAAGATAACTTTTAAATTTAAAATTGATTGCTCAAACTTTGGCAACTTAGCTTTTCTGTCGCTTGCTTCCCAGTAAGGCGAAACTTTCCCGAACGATGCCTGGTCCACGCCATTATCTTCTCCTTCCCCCTCGGCAAACTTGTGTGCGAGGGAACCTTTCTTCCTTTTGAGAAAGAGAAAGAAGAGAAAGATAAAGATATGGAGCCTTATGACTCGTTATGACTTACCGGAGGTAGGTGCTGCACAAAGTGTCTGATGAAACATGCAAAAAAGAGAAAGCATGAAATTGACAGGATGTGCGGAGCACATGAGTTTTATTTATGCACGGGGTCTACGCCCGGCTTTGTACGAAGGATTACATGCAGCAGCGGCAAGACTTGTACAAAAGGTGGTTGCCAGAACAGGTTCCGGCAACCGCGCCCTATGGGTAAAACTTACGAAGATGTTCAATGTTCCAGGAGTTGCTCACCAGAATTCCATCTTCGGTCTCAAGGCGGACAGCGCCAGGCCTAGTGACTCGTTTCACCCGGTAAAGGCCTTCCCACTTCGGCGTCAACTTGTTGGAATTCTTGGCGGACTGAACGCGCCGAAGAACAAGGTCGCCTTCCTCGAAACTTCTGGCATTAACTTTGCGGCTATGGTAGCGGCGCAAAGCTTGCTGATATCAAGTAGCTTGTACAGCGGCCTGAAGACGGTCTTCCTCAAGGAGCAGCGCGTTATCTTGTCGCAGCTGCTCTTGCTCAATCTCATCATAAGCGAGCACTCGAGGTGACCCATATACGAGTTCCGTGGGGAGAACTGCCTCTGCTCCATAGACTAGAGCGAAAGGTGTCTGGCCAGTGGCTCGATTTGGCGTCGGCCTGATTGACCAAAGAACCACCGACAGCTCCTCGATCCAGTTCCTTCCGCACTTGCGCAGCCTATCGAAAGTTCTGGTCTTGAGTCCTCGCAGCACTTCAGCATTTGCCCTCTCCGCTTGACCGTTGCTTCTCGGATGAGCAACAGAAGCGAAGCAGACCTTGGCACCAAGATCTTGGACGTACTGCATGAAGGTGCGGCTCGTAAATTGCGTGCCGTTGTCGGTGATGATCCTGTTAGGGATCCTGAAACGACAAACAATTGACCTGAAGAACTTGACTGCTGACTGTGCTGTCACCTTCCTCACCGGTTCCACTTCCGGCCACTTTGTGAACTTGTCGATTGCAACGTACAAGTACTCAAAGCCCCCGACAGCTCGGGGGAAGGGGCCGAGGATGTCGAGCCCCCAGAGCGAAAATGGCCAGGATAAAGGGATCGTCTGGAGAGCTTGAGCTGGCTGGTGTATCTGCTTGGAATGGAACTGGCACGCTTCACACTTGGTTACTTGTGCAGTTGCATCCTGGAGGGCTGTCGGCCAAAAGAAACCTTGCCGGAACGCTTTGCCGGCAAGTGCTCTTGCGCCAATGTGGTGACCACATATGCCTCCATGTATCTCTGCCAACAGCTGTTGTCCATCTTCCCGGCGAATACACTTCAATTTCACACTGTTGAGTCTTATTCTGTACAGTGTGTTGTCGACAAACTTGTACATACTTGATTGCCGGGCTACTCTTTCCGCTTCTTCTTGCTCTTCGGGAAGTTCTCCTGTCTGAAGGAAACGGATAATCTGTTGTGCCCATGCTGGAGCTTGCGGCTCGACAACAAGGACTATAGGCACATCTGCTGCTTTGGGAACATCCGCTTCCATGGCAAGGGCGGGCGGCCTAGCCGGAGCTTGATGTTCCCCGGCAAGCTTGCCGGAGCAAAACTTGTCGGGAGCGTCTGCTTCAACGGAACAAACCCTAGGGCTCGCCGGAGCGGACTGCTCCTCAGCACTCTTGGCGTTGATCTTGGGGACCTTCTTGGCGGTGGCTTCGGGGAGCTCTTCCGGAAAGTAGTCACCAGAAATCAACTTCCTCTTCTTGCTCTGTCCAGTTGATGGTGTCACGGATGGTTGAGTCAGCTTGAGTTAAAAGATCCCTGGTTCCATAGGTAACTTTAGTGCGGCGCACTTTGACAGGCCATCAGCAATGTCGTTCTGAGCTCTTGGAACATGTTCCATCTGCAGGCCGTCAAAGTGCTCTTCTAGCTTTCTCACTTCATCAACGCAAGCTTCCATCAACGGACTCTGATAATTCTTGTTCACTTGGCGGACGACAAGCTGTGAGTCACCCCTAACAATGAGCTTCTTGATCCCAAGGTCTGCTGCGATCCTGAGACCGGCAAGCAAACCTTCATACTCTGCAGTATTGTTTGTTGCTTGCTCCTTAGGGAAGTGCATGTGGACTACGTACTTGAGGTGCTCTCCGGTGGGTGCGACAAGGAGCACGCCAGCACCGGCGCCTTGCAGCGAGAAGGCACCATCAAAGTACATCAGCCACTCTTTGCTTGCCTCCTTGACGGGGATGCTCGTTTCTGGAATTTCTTCATCTGGTGTTGGCGTCCACTCTGCTATGAACTCTGCTAATGCTCTGCTTTGGATAGTTGAAGTGCTCTCAAACTTGAGTCCAAATCTTGACAGTTCCAGTGCCCACTCGACGATCCTTCCTGTTGCTTATGGATTCTGTAGTATCCTCTTCAGCAGAAAACGAGTGACAACTGTGATCTCATGTGCCTGAAAGTAATGGCGCAGCTTTCTCGAGGCCATGAGAAGGCCAAAAAGTAACTTTTGCACACCAGAGTACCTTGACCTAGCCCCCTGCAGAAGGGAACTGACAAAGTAAACTGGGGGCTGCACCATTTTCTTCTGCACCTCCTCGTGCACCTGCGCAGATCCACCCTTGTCGGGACCAGAGCTTGTCGACGAAGCCCCCTGCTTGTAGCTGGATGCATCTGCCGTGGTTGCTGGCTCATCATCCACCTCCCTCTCCACCACTAACACAGCACTAACCACTTGATTGGTTGCCGCTAGATACAGCAGCAACTTCTCTTGTGGCTTAGGTGCGACAAGTATTGGAGTGGAGGACAGGTACCTCTTCAAGTCCTGCACCGCAGCCTCCGCTTCCGGAGTCCATTTCATTGGACCTGCCTTTTTCAATATTTTGAAAAATGGCAAGGCGCGCTCAGCAGACCTAGAGATGAACCTGCTGAGCGCAGCCACGCAACCGGCAAGCCTTCGTACATCCTTGACGCGCTTTGGTGCTTCAATCTGCTCGATGGCCTTGATCTTGTCGGGATTGGCTTCAATTCCCCGCTGAGACACGAAGAACCCGAGAAGCTTGCCGGAAGGGACTCCAAACATGCACTTCTCGGGGTTAAGCTTGAGGTTGATCTTGCGCAGATTTGCAAAGGTTTCATCTAAATCTTGAATCAGAGTAGCCTTGTGCTTGCTCTTGACCACTATGTCATCCATGTAGGCTTCCACATTTCTGTGTATCTGCAGCTCAAAAGCGACATGGACTACTCTTGCAAATGTGGAACCAACATTCTTTAAACCAAAAGGCATCCGTACAAAACAGTATGTGCCACATGGGGTGATGAATACGGTTTTCTCCTCATCCTCTTCTGCCATGAAGATCTGATGGTATCCTGAGTATGCATCAAGAAATGAAAGCAAATCACATCCGGCTGTGGAGTCAACAATCTGGTCTATGCGCGGCAAGGGAAATGGGTCCTTGGGACAAGCTTTATTGACATCGGTAATGTCACATCCCTAGCTTCTGGTAATGCACTAGGCTAGACCTCATGTGAGCATCATGTTTTATTTCAAATGAAATTTGAATTGAGGAATTTTCAAAGCCTCAGAAACCTTCTAAAAATGATCAACATTAAAATCTCCTCAAAGAAGTCCAAGAAAATGCTCCTTTTAGTCTCTGAAAATATTGCAAAGAGGTAAAACTCAAAACAATAATTTTGGTATCTCAGAGTTAATTATTTTGGGCCTTTGAATTAAATAAATAGCTATTTGCATTGGATATATATTTGATATATAAATAATATATGTCCAATAATTACTGGAACATTTTATGTGGTTTGGTATATTTTAGTTCTAGCCACATAATTATTTTCAGGATTTTATAAAATGGTTTAGTATTTATTCCTAAACCAAAACAAAACAGAACAAAATAGAAAACAATAAATAAAAGACAGAGGAGAGAAATCTCACCTGGACCTACCTGGCAGCCCACCAGAGCCGGCCCAGCTCCTGTGCTGGTCCAGCACTGTGTGGCCCAGCCCACCTCCTCCTCCCTGTCGCCTTCCTCCTCGCGCCAGTAGGCAGAGGAGGGACATGGCGCGCGCGCCCGAGCTCGCCACGCCACCACCCTGCTCGTCTGCATCGCCTGGCCACCGCGACGCCGCGCGTCATCTCCTCGGCGCCGCCCCGACCCCCTGGACCCCCTCGCTCTCTCCCTCTCCCTTGTATCTCTCCTCTGCTTCCTCTCTCTCTCACTCGCCAAGCGCAGCCGCAGCCGCGCCACCGTAACGCCTCGGCCACCGTCTCCCCCTCGACCCCTCGCTGTGCTTGCGAGCTCCGCCTCGACCCTCTCTTCCTCCCCGCCGATCCACGGCCCTCCGGAAGCCCTGCATCGCCGCCCACGTCGCCGTTCCCCTCCTCGGCCACCGGAGATCGTCGCCGTCGATTCGCTGCACTCCGGCCGCCCCCGAGCCCACTAACCCTCCCTACAGCTCCGCGGTGAGCCTCCGTGCAGAACCCCTCTCTCTCCCCTCGCGTTTGCGAGCTCTAGGCCATAGCTCCGCCGCGGCCGAACTCCGGCCGCCGCTGACCTCGTCACCGCCGTCACTACAGCCGCTTGAGCTCGTCTCGGAGCGTGTCACCGCACTCAGGAAGCCACCAGGAGCCTAACGCATATCCTAACTCGCCCTCCTGTGCACCACATCGCCAACCCCGCACTCACCGAACTCCGGCGCCGCCGCGAGCTCCGTTCCGGCGAGCCCCGGCGTCCCCGCAGCCTCCCACCTACCCCATCAGATGCGGGAGAGCCCGGGCTACACCCCGGTGCCCTCAGCGCGCGAATCCGATGCCCCTAGCGCAAGTCCGGCGTGCCCCGCCGTGCTCTGTGGTCACCGCCGGCCAAACTCCGGCGGGCCGATGTGGCCACTTAGTTAGGGGCTAATCACCCTATGAGCCACTGCCATGTGGGCCCCTGTGCCTAATTAGGATTAGTATATCTTTCTGTTTAGTTTAGTCTAATTGCAGTGGCCCCACGCGTCAGTTTTGACCGTGCTGACGTGGCCGTTGACTGGGCCCACCCGTCAGCGGCACTAAGCAGCCCCAGTCACTGACCAGTGGACCCCACTGGTCAGGTTTGACCAGCAGCAGCGTCTGTTGACCTGCTGACGTCATAGTGACGCAATGCTGACGCAATTATGTTTTCTGGATTTATTTTAATTCAGGAAATTCCAGAAAATAGCTAAAACTTCTAAAAATCATAGAAATTCAACCGTAACTCCAAATTAAATAATTTATATATGAAAAATTATCAGAAAAATTCAAGGAATCCATCTGTACCATTTTCATGCATGATAGAACAACTTATAGCTGCTGTTTAGCACAAATCAATTAAATGGCATTTGAATAATCACATATGGAGTTTAAATTTGAATCTTGTATTCAAACCAACTTCATTTAATCTGTTGCTAGTTGCATTAGCTCAAAACACATTCATTTTGCCATGTCATGATCATGCATCATATTGTGCATTGCATTGATTGTGTTCCCTTCTATGTTGCCGGTAATTGTCCCCTCTCGATAGACGTGCTACCGATGATGTGATCGTTGACACTGATGAAGACTCAATGCTATCTTCAGAAGTGCCAGGCAAGCAAAACCCCCTTGTTCATTCCGATAAAATCCCACTCTCTCGCTCCTGCTCTCTTTTACTGCATTAGGACAACAACGACATATTTGTTACTTGCTGCGGTAGCTGAACCCCTTTATCCTTTGCATGACCTGTCATTGCCACAGTAAATAGATGAAACCCACTAGCATGAGTAGGAGTTGTTTGAGCCCTGATGTGCCTAGTCATTCATGCTTGTTTGTCATGCCTGCTACTGCTTAGAGTTGAGTCAGGTCTGATTCATCGGGGATGAATCAGAGGCGGGTGAACATGTCCTACTGTGTGTGAGCTAAGTGTGTGAACACGATTTGGTAAAAGGTGTCGGTGAGAGGCCATGTAGGAGTACATGGTGGGTTGTCTCATTGAAGCTGTCCTTAGGAACTGAGTTCTGTGTTTGTGATCCATGATTCAGCTACTACCATGCATTGGGCCCTGAAATATGACCCCGCTCGACTTCTTATTCACCCTAGTCCTCTGTCCAGGAGTTGCAAGTAGTTTCTGGTGTTTGTAGTATGCTGGAGGCCGTGGACAGCGCTGACCGTAGGGGTGGGCTGTGATGCGGTAGGCACGTGGCCGGGTAAACCGGGCACCCGTTTGGTGTCACGGAACCCTGTTCACATCATTTGGGGCTGTGAGCGAAACTCCGGCCGGATATCCTCATGGATGGAACCCGAATAGGCGATAAACCTGGACTAGAGACTTAGGTGTTTAGGTAGGTCGTGGTCTACACCCACGTCGGCTTTCGCTTGAAGTCTGCCGAGCACATGTCGTGTGCAGACGCTAAGTGGTGGAAACATGTATGAAGAAGTACACCCCTGCAGGGTTAACATCATCTATTTGAATAGCCGTGTCCGCGGTAAAGGACTTCTGGGTTGCTTATATCAGTTCATAGACAAGTGAAAGTGGATACTCTAAAATACGCAAGATAAGCGTGAGTGCTATGGATGGCGTTCTCGTAGGGAGACGGGAGCGGATCCATAGTGGTGTATTGATATGGTGAATATGTGGACTCGTGTGCGCCACCTCAAAAGAGTTACTTGCAGTCGTAGTTCAGGATAGCCACCGAGTCAAAGCTGGCTTGCTGCAGTTAAACTCCACCGTCCCCTTGTTGATAATGATGCATATGTAGATAGATCTGATGTAAGTCTTGCTGGGTACATTTGTACTCACGTTTGCCTATTTTATGTTTTTGCAGAGAGACTTCAGTCTCACTAGTAGTTCCACGTGGACTTCGACGTTTAGCTTGTTACCTCAGCTACGATCTTGTGCCCTCGGCAGGATCTGGTAGATAGTCAGGCTTCTCAGCCTTTTTCATTTATAGATGTCTGTACTCAGACATGTTAAGCTTCCGCATGTGCTTTGACTTGTATGCTCTGATTGTTGGGTCATAAGACCCATGTTTGTAATATCTCGCTCCTCGGAGCCTAATGAATAAATACTTGAGTCATAGAGTCATGTTGTGATGCCATGTTGTGTTTGCACATATCGAGCATATTGTGTGTATGTTATTGAAATGCTTGGTATGTGTGGGATCTGACTATCTAGTTGTTTATCCTTAGTAGCCTCTCTTACCGGGAAATGTCTCCTAGTGTTTCCAATGGTAGCTTGCTACTGCTCCAGAACACTTAGGCTGGCCGGCATGTGTCCTTCTTCGTTCCTGTGTCTGTCCCTTCGGGGAAATGTCCGCGATGAATACCGGAGTCCTGTTAGCCCGCTACAGCCTGGTTCACTGGAGTCCTGTTAGCCCAGTGCTACAGCCTGGATTCACTCGCTGATGACCGACACGTTCGATGCTGGGTCATGGATGCCTGTCCCTGTAAGTCTGTGCCACTTTGGGTTTACGACTAGCCATGTCAGCCCGGGCTCCTTATCATATGGATGCTAGCGACACCATCATATACGTGTGCCAAAAGGCGCAAACGGTCCCGGGCAAAGGTAAGACGACACCCGTGGGAATACCGTGCGTGAGGCCGCAAAGTGATATGAGGTGTTACATGCTAGATCGATGTGGCATTGAGTCAGGGTCCTGACAGCGTTGGTATCAGAGCTTGACTGCCTGTAGGATTACCAAGCCAAACTGGTCGAAGTTGAGTCTAGAAATTCTTTAGTTATATAAGGGAATTGATTGTGGGATGGAACGTAAGGCTCTTTTTACTCCTTATACCTTATGCCTTCTGATCTGAGTCATCATCTTCTCTTCTACGGGGATTAAGAACTAGGCTATCTTTTCTTTCTATCAGGATCACGTGTTACTAAACCGTAGACTTATAGATTGTTGGACTTAAGCCTCGTTTCAGTTCCTAGTACTTCTGTATGTTAATTATTGATCTCGAGACCTTGATATTGTGTTTCTGAGTGGTTATGCCACCATTTTTGTGAATGTCTCAAATCTTTTCTGAGCATTTACAGCCGTTATGCTGTCCGAGTCATTCCAGGTTTCTAAATAGTCTGAGGCATTTGCAAAATCCTTTCCCTCTGGTTTCGATGTTCCTTTATGCCAGCTCAATCACACTAATTGTTGAGTTGAGGTATTCTATTGCCTTGACCTTATGTTGGAGTTACTATTATGACCCTAGGTGTCTCAGGGGATCATCTAGTAGTCTAGCCATGATTTATGTTCCAGTGTGATGATTCTGGCCGTCATTATCGAAAGCATCCCGTGATGCCATTTAGTAGTAGGTATTCTATCCCTGGGTTTTGAACCCGAGATTCACCCTACTTGCTTCATGTTGATAGTTTTGCTCGTTCCTTTAGGTTATTAGTAACCTTTGCATTAGTCCTCGATGTTCGTGGTATTCCTTTCTTCCAAATACTATGAACCGCTTATGGCAGATATTCCTCGCTGATCGAAAGATCACAATCAGAGTGCTCTCGATGGGTTCTCGATTCTACATTGTGACTCTGCCAGTTCTACCTTTCTGCATGGGTTATCCGGAAGAAATATGTGGAATTCGTTCGACATGCTAAACCATGCATCCACAACTCAGAAAATCGTATGTTCCTTTGAGTTGTCCCTCTTTAGTTGTCTTCTGACCCTCGTCTATCAATTGATAGTCAAGAGTATGCGTGCGTTCGTTTATCGATGCCTATTACTCTTGTGGTCCGTCAAGCCATTCTATCGCGGAATGACTAGGAGAAACAAACTCCAGTACCTCTTCCATATCTAGGATTGGGTCAAAACAATTGTACTCCGTAGATCAAAATGCCAATCCAGCTTTTGCTCTGTTCTACCTTGGAGTATTACCATCTTTTATATCGGGATTGTTATAGGAATTGCACACCATCCTATGAACTCTTGGTACAATGATACTTTTGCCATCATTGTTCATTCCTCGGTTCCCGTGTTATTGTAACCGGAATGCCGACAAATGAATCATGGTGTGTGAAATCAATACTCCCAGTAACCTCGTTGCTTGGTAGTTAAAGGATAATAATCTCATTCTTAGCATGCTGGTTATTGAATTATCATTCTAAGACTGATCGTGCTACCTAGTCCTTATTTCCGGTGCACTCTTCGATCAATGAGCTAGGATTGTGTCAATCCCTCATTTTTTCTTTTTTTTGATCATATCATCTTGCCCTGAGAAGCAAGATTGTTCTCGAGCTTAGAGACATATCGATGGTTCGTGATTTTCCGTATATCTTCTCGGAAGTATTACCAGGTTGTCACCTGACTGTTATGTTGAGCTCGTGATCAAGTTGGTTTATCCTGTAAACCACCCCTTCTCCAAGAATCTGTGGGGATACCCCTGAGCTAGTTGGCTAAGCTGAACAACAACTTGGACAGTTGGAAGATAAAAGCTTGCCTGACTTAGTTCGTTCCAAAGGGATATTCTTGTGTAGTGTGTGTTGAAGAAAGATGATATCTTCATCGATTGGTCCCTGTGGTCAGTTGCTGGACCTATTGTCTTATCAATCCTTTGATTTGAGTGTGGGCTATCGTCAAATCAAATCAGTACCAACGATGCTCGTAATGTTGTCTTATTCATGGTTGATCCCTCGAGCATACACCATTACATCTTTGGTCTGACCAATGCTATCACTTGTTCACTTAACTATGGAATTCCTTTTAAAAGGAAACCCAGATGAATTGTTGTTGTGCCCATTGACAACATCCTTGTCTTCTTCATAATTTTGCTGAACATTAAGCTAGTGTTGGAAACTTTTGAAAGCATTTGTTCATGCTAGCTCATGAAGCATATGTTCGGATGTAAGAAGTGACTTCCTCTAGTTCATGTGCCTTTGATGCAAGTTGCCGCCATGGACTCGAGAAAGTCAATGTTGCTTCCTCTGGAATCATCGCAAATCAGCCATGCACACGTGCGAAGAATGCTGTGGTTTGAAGACTTGCAACCTTCAATCTATATGTATCCCTAGCACACCAAGCCACTGATTGATTTGTTCAAGGAGAAGGAGTTCCTTCATAAGAGCTAATCTGGACTTATGTAAGGACTTCGATACCCTCGTTGATGGTTCCCCCTCCTGAACTCGGTAGTGTTTTATTATAAGACTACTATGTGGTCATGCTTGTCTGGGACAACGTGTTCACATGTTAGTAGCAGAACCAGCTCATGTTTTGGAGCTTGCTATCGTAGTTCATCTCCCGAGAATCCCGCAACGTCATCTCGTCGATTTGTGTTGCAAACTTTCATTTTTCTTCCTAGACTCGATGGGTCTGGAATATTCTGACACCAACCAGATCTGAATCTCAGGCAGATATGATGGTTGGAACATTTCCCCAAGAACTATAATATTGGTTCCTCGGAAACCGGTAAAGTGGATGTCGTGGTCAGCACCACCCAGCCGAAAGACCTATTATTGTAGTATCTTGATTGAAGAAGTTGGCCACCTCCCCATAAGGATTTCGTAGGATTTACCTCCGTAACTGTTCCTTATGGATTCTATTGCTCCCGAAGTCCGACCTTTTACTTGATGTTCTAGATATCAAACCATAATTATCTATGGATTACGCTAGCACATCAAGGAGAACATTAGAAGCGGAGTGCTAAATGTCTCTCGGTCGATCGCCCAGATTTTGTCTCCTTGGCCTCGCTAGGGTGAAATCTGAGATGATGTTATCTTCTTATGCATCTGCATCGTCCATCGTTGTTCAACATGGTAGTAAGTTGTGTTACCGGACCCTTGACACGGATGTTGGTAAAACCTTGATGATTGTGGAAATGCTCAGGTTCTTGAGAGCACGCTCAAGCGCTACGTGTTACCATCGGCTCTAACTGGATTCCTCTCAGTTTCCTCGGCAATGCTATGACCTTTTCAAACAGTGAATTCACTCTCTATTATTGGGTTCTTCCCCAGTTACCAGAATCATTCCCAGCATTTGCATTTTGTTCCCAGCTTGCACCGCCAATGTGCCATTCTACCACGGGTCTCTTCCATTTCCGGTGATAAGCAAATTCATCCATTACGTTGTCTTCAACAAGGTAATCCACATCATCCAAGTCCGAGTATGCCATTCTACCGACCCTCTCCAAACGATCGTTGTGAATTGCCTTAGGCTGGTATGAAGAGTTTCAATGATCTCTGAATCAAAAGTAATTCTTTTTGCCACTTAAGGTAATAATCTACGAATCACCCTCCTCCAGGATGTTTCGTCGTGGTATCATAGCAACTCAACTCCTCGCTACGTTGAAAATCGATTACCACCTTCTTAAGCGTGAAATTTTGGTCTACCTAGTGAACCTTCGTCATCTGCTTCACTCCATTCCTATGGATGTGTGCTCGTGTCTCAACCCGAGAGATGGTTCTATGTCTCATTCCGTGAGTTAATCCTGAGTTGTTCGATCTTCAAGGAGATCGACCCTTCTAGAGTCTCCTTCTTCCCTCCATGTCATGTTGACAGGATTTCTCAGAACAAGACGACAAGACAAAGATGGTGATCGAATCAACGTTCATTTGAAGTGCAACCTGGATCGTGAAGATTATACTAGTTTGCGTTTCCCCTTCATCTTACCCTACGCTTGAATCTCGAGACGAGATTCTTGTTTAGTGGGGGTGAGTTGTCACATCCCTAGCTTCTGGTAATGCACTAGGCTAGACCTCATGTGAGCATCATGTTTTATTTCAAATGAAATTTGAATTGAGGAATTTTCAAAGCCTTAGAAACCTTCTAAAAATGATCAACATTAAAATCTCCTCAAAGAAGTCCCAGAAAATGCTCCTTTTAGTCTCTGAAAATATTGCAAAGAGGTAAAACTCAAAACAATATTTTTGGTATCTCAGAGTTAATTATGTTGGGCCTTTGAATTAAATAAATAGCTATTTGCATTGGATATATATTTGATATATAAATAATATATGTCCAATAATTACTGGAACATTTTATGTGGTTTGGTATATTTTAGTTCTAGCCACATAATTATTTTCAGGATTTTATAAAATGGTTTAGTATTTATTCCTAAACCAAAACAAAACAGAACAAAATAGAAAACAATAAATAAAAGACAGAGGAGAGAAATCTCACCTGGACCTACCTGGCAGCCCACCAGAGCCGGCCCAGCTCCTGTGCTGGTCCAGCACTGTGTGGCCTAGCCCACCTCCTCCTCCCTGTCGCCTTCCTCCTCGCGCCAGTAGGCAGAGGAGGGACACGGCGCGCGCGCCCGAGCTCGCCACGCCACCACCCTGCTCGTCTGCATCGCCTGGCCACCGCGACGCCGCGCGTCATCTCCTCGGCGCCGCCCCGACCCCCTGGACCCCCTCGCTCTCTCCCTCTCCCTTGTATCTCTCCTCTGCTTCCTCTCTCTCTCACTCGCCGAGCGCAGCCGCAGCCGCGCCACCGTAACGCCGCGGCCACCGTCTCCCCCTCGACCCCTCGCTGTGCTTGCGAGCTCCGCCTCGACCCTCTCTTCCTCCCCACCGATCCACGGGCCTTCGGAAGCCCTGCATCGCCGCCCACGTCGCCGTTCCCCTCCTCGGCCACCGGAGATCGTTGCCGTCGATTCGCTGCACTCCGGCCGCCCCCGAGCCCACTAACCCTCCCTACAGCTCCGCGGTGAGCCTCCGTGCAGAACCCCTCTCTCTCCCCTCGCGTTTGCGAGCTCTAGGCCATAGCTCCGCCGCGGCCGAACTCCGGCCGCCGCTGACCTCGTCACCGCCGTCACTACAGCCGCTTGAGCTCGTCTCGGAGCGTGTCACCGCACTCAGGAAGCCACCAGGAGCCTAACGCATATCCTAACTCGCCCTCCCGTGCACCACAGCGCCAACCCAGCACTCCGGCGCCGCCGCGAGCTCTGTTCCGGCGAGCCCCGGCGTCCCCGCAGCCTCCCACCTACCCCATCAGATGCGGGAGAGCCCGGGCTACGCCCCGGTGCCCTCAGCGCGCGAATCCGATGCCCCTAGCGCAAGTCCGGCGTGCCCCGCCATGCTCTGTGGTCACCGCCGGCCAAACTCCGGCGGGCCGATGTGGCCACTTAGTTAGGGGCTAATCACCCTATGAGCCACTGCCATGTGGGCCCCTGCGCCTAATTAGGATTAGTATATCTTTCTGTTTAGTTTAGTCTAATTGCAGTGGCCCCACGCGTCAGTTTTGACCGTGCTGACGTGGCCGTTGACTGGGCCCACCCGTCAGCGGCACTAAGCAGCCCCAGTCACTGACCAGTGGACCCCACTGGTCAGGTTTGACCAGCAGCAGCGTCTGTTGACCTGCTGACGTCATAGTGACGCAATGCTGACGCAGTTATGTTTTCTGGATTTATTTTAATTCAGGAAATTCCAGAAAATAGCTAAAACTTCTAAAAATCATAGAAATTCAACCGTAACTCCAAATTAAATAATTTATATATGAAAAATTATCAGAAAAATTCAAGGAATCCATCTGTACCATTTTCATGCATGATAGAACAACTTATAGCTGCTGTTTAGCACAAATCAATTAAATGGCATTTGAATAATCACATATGGAGTTTAAATTTGAATCTTGTATTCAAACCAACTTCATTTAATCCGTTGCTAGTTGCATTAGCTCAAAACACATTCATTTTGCCATGTCATGATCATGCATCATATTGTGCATTGCATTGATTGTGTTCCCTTCTATGTTGCCGGTAATTGTCCCCTCTCGGTAGACGTGCTATCGATGATGTGATCATTGACACTGATGAAGACTCAATGCTATCTTCAGAAGTGCCAGGCAAGCAAAACCCCCTTGTTCATTCCGATAAAATCCCACTCTCTCGCTCCTGCTCTCTTTTACTGCATTAGGACAACAACGACATATTTGTTACTTGCTGCGGTAGCTGAACCCCTTTATCCTTTGCATGACCTGTCATTGCCACAGTAAATAGATGAAACCCACTAGCATGAGTAGGAGTTGTTTGAGCCCTGATGTGCCTACTCATTCATGCTTGTTTGTCATGCCTGCTACTGCTTAGAGTTGAGTCAGGTCTGATTCATCGGGGATGAATCAGAGGCGGGTGAACATGTCCTACTGTGTGTGAGCTAAGTGTGTGAACACGATTTGGTAAAAGGTGTCGGTGAGAGGCCATGTAGGAGTACATGGTGGGTTGTCTCATTGAAGCCGTCCTTAGGAACTGAGTTCTGTGTTTGTGATCCATGATTCAGCTACTACCATGCATTGGGCCCTGAAATATGACCCCGCTCGACTTCTTATTCACCATAGTCCTCTGTCCAGGAGTTGCAAGTAGTTTCTGGTGTTTGTAGTATGCTGGAGGCCGTGGACAGCGCTGACCGTAGGGGTGGGCTGTGATGCGGTAGGCACGTGGCCGGGTAAACCGGGCACCCGTTTGGTGTCACGGAACCCTGTTCACATCGTTTGGGGCTGTGAGCGAAACTCCGGCCGGATCTCCTCATGGATGGAACCCGAATACGCGATAAACCTGGACTAGGGACTTAGGTGTTTAGGTAGGTCGTGGTCTACACCCACGTCGGCTTTCGCTTAAAGGCTGCCGAGCACATGTCGTGTGCAGACGCTAAGTGGTGGAAACATGTATGAAGAAGTACACCCCTGCAGGGTTAACATCATCTATTCGAATAGCCGTGTCCGCGGTAAAGGACTTCTGGGTTGCTTATATCAGTTCATAGACAAGTGAATGTGGATACTCTAAAATACGCAAGATAAGCGTGAGTGCTATGGATGGCGTTCTCGTAGGGAGACGGGAGCGGATCCATAGTGGTGTATTGATATGGTGAATATGTGGACTCGTGTGCGCCACCTCAAAAGAGTTACTTGCAGTCGTAGTTCAGGATAGCCACCGAGTCAAAGCTGGCTTGCTGCAGTTAAACCCCACCATCCCTTTGTTGATAATGATGCATATGTAGATAGTTCTGATGTAAGTCTTGCTGGGTACATTTGTACTCACGTTTGCCTATTTTATGTTTTTGCAGAGAGACTTCAGTCTCACTAGTAGTTCCGCGTGGACTTCGACGTTTAGCTTGTTACCTCAGCTACGATCTTGTGCCCTCGGCAGGATCTGGTAGATAGTCAGGCTTCTCAGCCTTTTTCATTTATAGATGTCTGTACTCAGACATGTTAAGCTTCCGCATGTGCTTTGACTTGTATGCTCTGATTGTTGGGTCATAAGACCCATGTTTGTAATATCTCGCTCCTCGGAGCCTAATGAATAAATACTTGAGTCATAGAGTCATGTTGTGATGCCATGTTGTGTTTGCACATATCGAGCATATTGTGTGTATGTTATTGAAATGCTTGGTATGTGTGGGATCTGACTATCTAGTTGTTTATCCTTAGTAGCCTCTCTTACCGGGAAATGTCTCCTAGTGTTTCCAATGGTAGCTTGCTACTGCTCCGGAACACTTAGGCTGGCCGGCATGTGTCCTTCTTCGTTCCTGTGTCTGTCCCTTCGGGGAAATGTCACGCGATGAATACCGGAGTCCCGTTAGCCCGCTACAGCCCGGTTCACCGGAGTCCTGTTAGCCGAGTGCTACAGCCTGGATTCACTCGCTGATGACCGACACGTTCGATGCTGGGTCATGGATGCCTGTCCCTGTAAGTCTGTGCCACTTTGGGTTTACGACTAGCCATGTCAGCCCGGGCTCCTTATCATATGGATGCTAGCGACACCATCATATACGTGTGCCAAAAGGCGCAAACGGTCCCGGGCAAAGGTAAGACGACACCCGTGGGAATACCGTGCGTGAGGCCGCAAAGTGATATGAGGTGTTACATGCTAGATCGATGTGGTATTGAGTCCGGGTCCTGACAGGTAAAGTCTATACAAAGCCTCCATTTTCCGTTGGCCTTGCGCACGACTACAGGATTGGCCAACCACGTGGGATGGAGCACTCCTCTGACAAGGCCTGCTGCTTCCAACTTCTTGATTTCTTCTGCAATGAACTCTTGGCGCTCCACTGCTTGTTTCCTGACTTTCTGCTTGACGGGCCGCGCATGAGGACAGACGGCAAGATGGTGCTCAATTACTTTCCTGGGAACACCAGGGATGTCAGATGGTTGCCATGCAAACACGTCGACGTTCTCCCGCAGGAAAGCAACGAGCGCGCTTTCCTATTTAGGGTCAAGAGTGGCACTGATGGTGAAGGTACCACCAGTGCCGTCCTCCTTGGCGGACACCTTCTTGGTCTCTGGTGGAGCTGCCATCGTCTTCTTACACTTGCCGGTGGAGCTCGATGGTGCGTCCTCGACGGTAGCGCAGCACTCCAGAGAGGTGCGCTTGCCGGAGTGGGCGTCAGAGCTCTTGCCGGACTTGGTCTTCTTCTTCCCCCCGAGAGCTTCAGCGGCAAGTGACTTGCGATCCGTTGCGGCTGCTGCTTCCCGGTAGATCTTGTCGGCACAAATAAGAGCATCCTTCTTGTCACCAGGGACATAGATGACACTTATTGGGCCTGGCATCTTAAGCATGTTGTATGCATAGTGAGAGGCTGCCATGAACTTGGCGAGCGCTGGACGACCGACTATCCCATTGTAGGGCAATGGAAAGTCAGCAACATCAAAAGTAACCCTCTCAGTTTTGAAGTTCAACTCGCTGCCAAATGTGACCGGCAACGTGATCTTTCCCTTCGGCTTGCTCCTTCCCGTGTTGATTCCTTGGAATGTGCCGGTCTCTTCGAGCTCGCTGTCAGGGATCTGGAGTTTCTGGAGTACCGCGGAGGAGATCAGGTTCAAGCCGGCCCCGCCGTCAACTAGCATCTTTGTGACCTTAAGGTTGCGGATAGTTAGTGAAACCAACAATGGCAAGCACCCGACCGCAGTTATGCGACCAGGGTGGTCCTCAATATCAAAGATGATAGGCGTGCTGGACCATTTCAGAGGCTTGCGTGACTCTACGGATGGTTCTGCTGTATTAACTTCCCGCATCCACTGCTTGAGCTGGCGGTGTGAAGTATGCAGAGAAGCACCGCCGTCAACGCACAGGACCTCTGTGGCTTTCTGAAACTCCTGCTCATCGGCCTCGTCATCATCCATGTCTTCATCGTCGTCGTCATCTTCGTCCTTGTCGCGGCCGCGGGGAGGTATGTCTCCTTGCCGCTGCTTGGCCTTGCCGCGGCGTCGTCCTCGGCCGGGACGTTTCTTGCTGGCTCCTCCAGCACCTTCCTGGGCCTTCTCCTTATCGCGTCGCTCATACTCAGCCTTTTGCTGCTCGACAAGCTGCTCGACTTTCTTGCAGCTCTGGAGGTCATGGCCCTTGGTGCGGTGGATCTTGCAGTACTGCTTGCCGGAGCCGTCCTGCTTGTCGGCGGCCTCCACAGCCTGGATCTCCTTGCCGGAGCTTCCAGTTTTAGCTTTCTTGGCGCCACCTCCGTTGCCGGACTGCTCGACAACTAGCACAACTTTGCCCTTTTTCTTCCTGTTGTTCCACCGCCGGCCTTTCTTTGCCTGGGCAGCGTCTTCACTATCAGATCCTCCTGCTCCTGTATTTTCTCCGGGGAGTTTCCTCCCTTCCTCAGCACGTGCACACTTGTCGGCCAAGGCATACAGCTCACTGACGTCTCTGATCTTACACATTGCCATCTCCTCTTGCATCCTGCGGATTCGCACGTTCTGATGGAACGCGCTGATGACCGCGGCAGGGTGGACGTCTGGGATGTTGTGCTGTACACGGCTGAATCTCTGAATATACTTGCGCAGGGGCTCTCCTTCCTTCTGGGCGAGCAGATGAAGGTCGCTTTCTTGGCCATGAGGCTTGTGGCCGCCTGTAAAGGCACCGACAAACTGATGGCATAGATCTGCCCAAGAGGAGATGGAGTTGTCCGGCAAGTGCATGAGCCAGGATCTGACATTGGGCTTGAGCACCAGCAGGAAGTAGTTGGCAAGGATCTTGTCGTCTCGTCCCCCGGCAGCCTGCACCGCAATGGTGTAGATGCTGAGGAACTCCGACGGATGCGACTTGCCGTCGTACTTCTCTGGTACGTCTGGTTTGAAATTCTTCTTGCTGGGCCACTGGACTTGCCGCAGCTCACGAGTGAACGCAGGGCAGCCTACCGCGTACGGCAAGTCGCCTGGTTCCGCTGGCGCATGCATGTCGACAGTGGGCCCAGCGCGCTGGTCTGATTGACGCCGCGCTTCTCTTCGGCGCTCGATGCGAGTACGAGCGTCCTCTTGTTGTCGTTCGTGAAGAACTTGGCGCTGATCGCGACGAGCTTGTGGATCTGATGACGCGATGGAGTCGCTGTCGAGGTGGACCCGGCGAGTCGGCGATCTTGGCCTTCGGGGTGGAGAGTGCATAGTGGTTCCACCCCCATCTGTCTTGTCGCCATCGTCTCGCGCCTGGCGGTCCTGCCGCGGCAACGATGTACTTGGTTGCCGCACAGTGTCGCCGTTGGCGAAGCCGATGAGACTCTGAATAGTGGCCCTCCATTCGTCGGTCTTGTCCGCCGTCGGAGGGTAATCCAGGAGCAGTTGAGCTCGCGCCAAAGCTTCTGCTGGAGTGGTGGGCGGCAGAGGCGAACGGTGCGAGGAGCGGGACATGCTCGGACTTCTAACTATGTTAGAAGGAGCAGTATCCCGTCCAGGCGACCGTACCTCGCTCGGGCCAGCATGTTGGCGTGCATGCTGGTCTTGGTCACCCCGAGATCCACCAGCTTGATCTTGGCCCAATGAGCGCATGGTACTGCGAATACCATGACGCTGTTGGTCCCCTACCTGGCGCGCCAAAGATGTCGGGGAAACTTATCGACGAACACCTATGGGACCGGCGGACCGAGCCCCTTTCGGTTCGGCGGGAGGCGGAGGTCACACGAAGAGCAGATCGAGGCGATGCACACGAGCAGTTTACCCAGCTTCGGAGCTCTTCGGAGAGATAATACTCCTACTGCTGCATCTATGTGTATATTGAGTTCTTGCTCAAGAGCGATCAGCGCTACCAAACCGAGCGTGAGAGTCTTCCTAGCTTCGAATGGGTCGAACACCCTCTACGTTGGGCATGGGACTCCTTTTATATGCTCAAGGGGTCACCGACAGGTGGCAACGCAGACAAAGGGCAAAAATGGAAAAAGAGATGCGGTAGGTACAACTACCTATACTGTAGATACAGTGTATCACACCTAACTCTGACGGTAGGGGACAAAGGCATTAAATGCCCATCTGTGTCGCCCAAATAGTGCAGAAAGAGACCGTCAGGGACGCCACCGATCGCCATGATGGCCTTCTTGTTAGCGCCGCTTGCCACCGTGCACCCCTGGCTACACAGCCTCTCGCCACGCGCGCCTGGAAGGGCCCCAGGGCGACACATTGGTGGATGTGCTGGAGCGTGGGTGCGGAGTGGCCGCTTGTCGCGGCAAGTGCTTTGCCGCGGTCGTTGTCTTGTCGGGCCCGGGTGCTTGTCGTTCACCGAGCCTTGCCGGGACGCATGGCGCGTCGCGGCAAGCTTTCTTGAGACGCCTTGGCCGGCCTTCCCGGCAAGCTCCTCTTGCCGGGGCCTTGTCTTCTTGGCTTGAATACTTTGTTCTTGAATGGCTTCCCTGCAAGCTCCTCTTGCCGGGGTCTTGTCTCCTAAGGAGCCATGGAGGATCTTGGCGGTCGCCTGGCAAGCCTTGCCGCGGGGTGCTGCGACTGCCCGTGCACGAGTTCGGGATACTAGGGTACCCCTACTCTAGTACACCGACATAGTTGGTGCAGTCTTTGCACGGTTATGTGATGCATATGTTAAGTGATGCATTGTATGGCAGTATGACACCAGTTATTTTCTTTTCACATTAAAGTTGAACCTGATTAATAATTCAACTTGAACATGTTGTTGACCGGGTCGTGGTGCCGCTGAAACGAGTCTTTCCCAGTGCAACCACATTTGCCGGTATGGGACGGCCTTAATGCATTTCATTGTCGTGCCTCTGGTCGGTACCTCAATTTAGGGAAGGTTATGGGCGTGCTGTACCCTGGCCCGGTAGGCAAGCATAACCTTGTGAGCCCGTGTTTGGTACTGGATCCCAGTGTGGATCGTGGCCACGACGGTGGTCGAGGTGTCTGAAGGTAGAAATGGGGCCACCCAGGACTAGCCCGGTGGGGTCTGAGTCGGAGGGGCCGGGAGAGTGTCATGACAGTGAAATGGTTTCGTCGGAACGTTGTTGGTCCACCCGAATGGGAGAGTGAGGCCATGGGTTCCGTAGTGTGGGTACAGTGTACTAACCTCTGCAGAGTGTTTTTAATCTATCGATAGCCGAGTGCACGAATACGGACACGCTCGAAAGTAAGGTACACCATGGGTCAACACTTAATAAATATGCACACTAAATTGCACTAAGGATGGCAGTGAGGTCATCGTGTTGAGTTGGACATGAGTTGTCGGGTTGTGATCGCCGTAAGGATCACGGGCCACGAGTTGGTCGGTTTGAGATCACCGTAAGGATCACGGGCCATGAAATGGTCGGGTTGTGATCGCCATAAGGATCACGAGTATGTTTTGGTAATATTATGTTTGTTGGTCACACCTGGTAAGCAAGTCGAGAGAATGAGTACCTGTTGAGCATTGTCACAGCATGTTGGATATATAGTTGCATTGTTGATTAAATTGGATAAATATCATAATATTGTGGTTGTTTTCTGTACCATGTTGTTGTGTGTTGCCAGAAGACAAGGTCTCTGGGCTGGTAATGCAGGGTAAACCGGTCGCTCTAAGCCGAGGTGCCACATAACGACCAATATAGATGGTCATAGCCTTGTAGATTGTGGTGGGTTGTGATGACTAGGCGCCATCTCATCAGTTTTACCTATGTGTCATGTCCACGTGTCAATTTTTGCCCTAGGTTGTGAAGCAACCTATATTTCTGTTATTCCAAAAATTCACGAAAAATTCTCATAAATTGTTTGGATCATATCTTCATCAAATATGTCAAAAACCTTCCTTGCCTAGTTCAAAAATAACTCAACAATATTCATTTTCCTATTTTGTTCAGAGCAGCACTTTGTGAAGGAAGTGTTATTTATATATTCTTGATTTCCCTAAAAATTTGTGAAGACATTCTTCTTAGTATATGATCATCCTCAACCAAAACTCACGCCCATTGGCCATGTGCATTTCCCATACCATTAATCAAACACTTGGCTGCTAATTCATGTTTGAGCATAGTTCGGTCTCCTCGTGAGAATCTTATGTTATAATTTTCTTCCTAGCACCTACCTGGGGAGTGCCCAACCCACTTGACATGCCTAGGCCGCCCAGAACGCATGGCAACGCCACGGTCACGCGGTGACCACGCGGCGGGCATGCGAGCTTATGCGCTCTAGAGTTGGGGCCCTCGGCCACCGCCAAACCTCGATGTCTCACCATCAAACCATGTATTTCTGATTAAATAGATACTTATTTACCTAGAAATGATATTTGGAAAAAAATAAAGAGCAAACTATGAGGCACCTGTAGTTCAAATTTGACCCGCTTCTAGCTGAATCGACGGGAATTTGTCTTTTTCACCAGAGGTGGATCAAAACTTTTGAAACCCAACCATTTTGTCAATTGTGCATTAAATATGGCCTAGTATTTTATAAAATTGATTAGGTCCAAATTTGCAACAAATATATGGTAGGTCCTTCACACAAAAAACTCATTTCGGGCACTCAGAAAATGGAAAATGTATTTTCCGTGAAAAGAAAATGAAAACTCCCTTAGGCAACATTGTTTGGAATTCCAAGATGCACCCTTGTGCACAATATGAGATCATTTGAACAAACTATGCCATGAATGTGGCCATAAGATTGATCATTTGGCTTGAAAGCCATGAATCTTCACGCATGATAGCTCATTTCTGAGAACACTTTTTTAAAATAATTTCTGTATTACAAGTTTATTAATTTTCCTGGAAACTTGATCACATATAATGACACAATGTGAATGTTTTCCAATTTTTTGATTTTTTTAAAAAAAATTATGCCCGTTCCAAATGGGGTCAAAACGGCGGGCTTGACCGTTCCTAGCTAGTGGTTGAATATTGGATTTTTTTTGTGTTTCTATGATTAAATAGATACTTATGTACCTATAAATGATTTTTGAAAAAAAATAAGAGCAAACTATTAGGCAGCTGCAGTTCTAGTATTCTAGCAACTGAATCGGCCGAAATTTGTCTTTTTCATGAGAGGAGGATAAAAGCTTTTGAAACCCAAACATTTGGTCAATTGTGCATTAAATATGTCCTAGTATTTTAGAAAATTTATTTGGTACAATTTTGCAACAAATATTTGGTAGGTCCTTCACAAAAAAACTAATTTTGGGCACTCGAAAAATGGAAAATGAATTTTTTCGTCCAAAGAAAATGAAAACTTCCTTAGGCAACATTGTTTGTCATTCCAATATGCACCCTTGTGCACAATATGAGATCATTTGAACAATTTATGTCATGAATGTGGCCATAAGATTGATCATTTGGCTTGAATGCCATGAATCTTCACACTTGATAGCTCGTTTCCGAGAACACTTTTTAAAATAGTTGCTGTATTACAAGTTTATAATTTTTCCTGGTAACTTGGTCACATATAATAACGCAATGCGAAGGTTTTCCAATTTTTTGAATTTTTTTTAAATTTTTATGCCCGTTTCAAAATGCGGTCAAAACGGCGGGAATGACCGTTCCTAGCTAGTGGTTGAATCTTGGAATTTTTTTGGTGTTTCTCTATTTAAATAGATACTTATGTACCTAGAAATGATTTTTGGAAAAAATAAAGAGCAAACTATGAGGCAGCTACAGTTCAAATTTGACCCGTTTCCAGCTGAATCGGCGGAAATTTGTCTTTTTCACAAGAGGTGGATAAAAGCTTTTTACACCCAACCATTTTGTCAATTTTGCATTAAATATGTCCTGGTAGTTTAGAAAAATTATTTGGTCTAATTTGCAACAAATATATGGTAGGTCCTTCACAAAAAAACTCATTTCAGCCACTAGAAAAAATGGAAAATGAATTTTTCGTCCAAAGAAAATGAAAACTTCCTTAGGCAACATTGTTTGCCATTCCAAGATGCCCCCTTGTGCACGATATGAGATCATTTGAACAAAATATGCCATGAATGTGGCCATAAGATTGAGCATTTGGGTTGAAAGCCATGCATCTTCACACTTGGTAGCTCGTTTCTGAGAACACTTTTTTAAAATAATTGCCGTATTACAAGTTTATAATTTTAACTGGTAACTTGGTCACATGTAATGACACAAAGCGAAGCTTTTCTATTTTTTTATTTTTTTTGAATTTTTTATGCCCGGTTCAAAATGCGGTCAAAACGGCGGGCATGACCGTTCCTAGCTAGCGGTTGAATCTTGGAAAACTTTTTGTGTTTCTATGATTAAATAGATACTTATGTACCTAGAAATGATTTTTGGAAAAAATAAAGAGCAAACTACAAGGTAGCTTCAGTTCAAATTTGACCCATTTCCAATTGACGGCAGAAATTTGTCTTTTTCACCAGAGGTGGATAAAAGCTTTGGACACCCAACCATTTTTTCAATTGTGCATTAAATATGGCCTAGTATTTTATAAAAATGATTTGGACCAATTTTGCAACAAATATATGGTAGGTCCTTCACAAAAAACTCATTTTGGGCACTCGAAAAAATGGAAAATGAATTTTTTGTCCAAAGAAAAATGAAAACTTCGTTAGGCAACATTGTTTGCCATTCCAAGATGCCCCCTTGTGCACGATATGAGATCATTTGAACAAAATATGCCATGAATGTGGCCATAAGATTGAGCATTTGGGTTGAAAGCCATGCATCTTCACACTTGATAGCTCGTTTCTGAGAACACTTTTTTAAAATAATTGCCGTATTACAAGTTTATAATTTTAACTGGTAACTTGGTCACATGTAATGACACAATGCGAAGCTTTTCTTTTTTTTGATTTTTTTGAATTTTTTATGCCCGGTTCAAAATGCGGTCAAAACGGCGAGCATGATCGTTCCTAGCTAGCGGTTGACTCTTGGAAAACTTTTTGTGTTTCTATGATTAAATAGATACTTATGTACCTAGAAATGATTTTTGTAAAAAATAAAGAGCAAACTACAAGGTAGCTTCAGTTCAAATTTGACCCGTTTCCAGCTGAATTGGCAGAAATTTGTCTTTTTCATCAGAGGTGGATAAAAGCTTTGGACACCCAACCATTTTTTCAATTGTGCATTAAATATGGCCTAGTATTTTATAAAAATGATTTGGACCAATTTTGCAACAAATATATGGTAGGTCCTTCACAAAAAAACTCATTTTGGGCACTCAAAAAAATGGAAAATGAATTTTTTTCCAAAGAAAATGAAAACTTCGTTAGGAAACATTGTTTGCCATTCCAAGATGCCCCCTTGTGCACGATATGAGATCATTTGAACAAACTATGCCATGAATGTGGCCATAAGATTGATCAAATGGCTTGAAAGCCATGAATCTTCACACATGATAGCTCATTTCTGAGAACACTTTTTTAAAATAATTTCCAAATTACAAGTTTATTATTTTTCTGATAACTTGGTCATATATAATGACACAATGCGAAGGTTTTACAATCTTTTTAATTTTTTTGAATTTTTTATGCCCGGTTCAAAATGCGGTCAAAACAGCGGGCATGACTGTTCCTAGCTAGTGGTTGGATCTTGGAAAACTTTTGGTGTTTCTATGATTAAATAGATACTTATGTACCTAGAAATGATTTTTGGAAAAAGTAAAGAGCAAACTACAAGGTAGCTGCAGTTCAAATTTGACCCGTTTCCAGCTGGACTGGCGGAAATTTCTCTTTTTCACCAGAGGTGGATAAAAGCTTTGGACACCCAACCATTTTGTCAATTGTGCATTAAATATGGCCTAGTATTTTATAAAAATGTTTGGTCCAATTTTGCAACAAATATATGGTAGGTCCTTCACAAAAAAACTTAACGAAGCTGCAGCACTGTATGTGACTGGTAGTAGCCGCCTATTGTTAATCGATTACGACCAATTTAGATGGTCATAATGTTATCAAAGCCCGTACTTCATTCTGATTGGTCTATGGGAATGTCACGTGGATCAAGCATTAGATACCGTCAGATACTCCGAGATCCAACGGCCCACACCCCCTCATCCTCTTACCCACCCACACCCACCCACTGCGAGCATACCACTCCTCGTCCCCCGCACACCCTAGCGAACCCTAGCACTCGCAGATCCCTCCCACCTCCCCTCCCCTCGCCGCCACCCGCCCCTCCCCTCGCAGATCCAGATCGTCGTGCTCTGCTCCTCCCTCCTTCCCCTCCGGCAAGATCCCACATCCATCAATCCATCCATCAACCGGAACCCCTCTCCCAATGCCATATCCAATCCTCCTCCCTCCCTCCTTGCCCCAGCTCCCTGCTCCCCTCCCATTCCAGATTTCCGCCGCCACCTCCCTCCTCCTCCCTCGACCCAGCTCCCTGCTCCGCCTCCCTCTTCCCCTCTTCCTCGCTGCGCCGCTGCGTTCTAGTAGATGAAAGTGTGGTGCTTGCTTGCAGGGCCGGGAGCGACGCCGACGACGTGGACGAGGACAAGGATGACGACGTCGTGATGGAGGTCGACAACACCGAGGATGAGGAGGTCGACAAGGTCGCCCAGGCCAAGGCCGCCGCCAAGGCGCTCGGGACCAAGAGCAGCTCGGGCTCGGGCGCCGTCGGCGACGTTTCCGACGGGCTCATGGAGCTCAACATGGACACCTACAATGACGAGGAGGATGGTAGGCGCTCATGCTCCCATGGCTCTCCCCTGCAGGTCCTGTGTGACCGACTGATCCTTGAGCTATAACTTGTGTGTTGTGGTCAGGGCTCGAGCTTTTCAGCACCAGGCTGGGGGACTTGTACTACAAAAGCAACAAAGAGGACCCATATATCATCACGAACGATGACGAAGCAAGCATGCTTTCTCTTGCTATGATAGAACTATGCTGTTTGTTCAGGGTATTCGCTATTGTGTCTGAGGATAATGAGCCCTGTTTTCTGCTTTATTAGGATGATGGCGAGGAACACGATGAGGAGATGAAGGACATGACTATCAAATCTACTGATATAGTGATTGTTTGCGCTCATAACAAGGATGAATTCAATTCTCTCCAGGCAAGTGTTGACTAACATTTTCTTATTACATCCTATAAAAATGATGCCATGGTTTGGGCTTAATGCTGGTTGTATTGAGTAACTGTGCAAGGTTGATAAATGCATTCATACAGAATATATTTAGTTCACATTAGTCTCCATATATTACTTCGTGTCTCTCTTTGCTGGACATTGCTAGCTCCATATAGCTTCTGTTTTCGGTTGGAATGCATGAAGGTGTGACCAGTGGCCTTTTTATCTATGACAGGTTAGCAGAGTGGAAGAATTGGAGGATGGGGATCCTAATATGTTTGTGCACCATGAGGTCCCTCTCTTAGATTTTCTGCTCTGCACGGCTTGGATGGATTTTAACCGTCAGGATTCGGGGTCTTCTACAAGGATAAGACCGGGGCCTCCAATGGATTAGTCAGTGCTCCACTGCTCCTCTTCTTCCAAACGATTTCCTGTCTGCCTGCCGTCACATGCAATTGCTACTTGTCGCCTGCTTCTTAATTAGTACACATGGATCTTAAACCAATTGTATCTGGAATTCAATTGTAAGAAAGTGTCTAATCTGAAACAAGGCATGGGTGGGAATCTGTTTGGGCTAGAGTACACTGCAATATGTTTCTTGTATGCTTTAGCCACTGTTAGATTACAGTACTACTACTAGTCTATATATGCAACTTGTCTACAGTAAAATTATTGACTTGTTAAAATTGTCACACATAGTACTGCTACTAGTCTATATATGCAACTAGTACCTATGTTTCTCAATATAAAGACGTTTTGGTAGTTTAAATAATGGATGGAGTGATAGTTCTAGTATGGCTGAAAATTCACTCGGTTGTGGACTGATAAGAGCCAGCAATACATATACTCTAGGTAACATGTTGTGTTGATGCACCAATTGCTCGTCCCTCCTCCCCTCCCCTCCCCTCCTTTGCTTCTTCTTGATTAGATCTGATTTGATCCATGCAGGGGGGTTTTGCAGGCCATCACCATGGTAATCCAAGGTGCTGTGTGTGTCAAGGAAGACGATGGTTCGGTTGAGACAGTGAAGAGAGGATAGCATGCAGAGGGGGAGGACGTCGGTTCCAGCTGCTTAGATTACCCGATGGTAAAATCATCCAATCTGTCCCAGTTTGGCTGCTTAGTCCACTCTAGCGCCACTTTGGTCTCCGTGTCCAGTGATTTAATTCGTGGTTGTATAGTAGCGTCAGCGCTGTATACTAATGTTTAGCACAGATGATGTACATATGGTGTCTTTTTCTTCAGTCACAGAAGTAGAATAGCATCTTCACTGTAGTCCTACTTGCAACTCAACTAAGCTGCAGCACAGTTTGAATATAACACATGACACTGATGTAAAAGGTAGCTTTAACACTTTGGCTTGATCCACACAAGATCCTCTTGAGATGTAGATTTTGACATTAGACACTGACCCTTTAGCTTGTTAATTCATGCCAATCCACCTAGTTATTCTATGTCTTCCTCAGTTGCAAAGGTTACAATAACATGTTCTAGTCTTAAAACTCAACTAAACTATAGTAGCACATGGCACTTGTAGTAAAGTTGAGTATTTTATTTCTTGATTCATTGATTCTTTGCAATTACCTAAATGATTGTTGTGTTTCACAATTCAGTGACAAAATCAACGGACATTGAAGTTATATTTCATATTGGAATTCTTGTTAACAGAAACAAGTTACACCAAATGGCATTGTGAAGCTTTCGGTAAAACTTTCAAGCAACTTATTGTTCTAATAGTAATTTAGGAATAACAAGTGACTGATTTAAACAATTTCGTAACCTCATTAGTGGTATAATAAATAGAAAGTGCCAAGTATAGTAGCATACCCAGATTGTGTGATTGATGTACTAGTCCACTGCTTGGCGTAAAATTATAGCAGTACACATAGATATGCAATGCAATGCTTCTAGTATCTTACACATGTATATTTGACATGAATGTGTACTGCTTGGCTTAAAGTTGCAGCAACCATGTGTTCTAAATAACTATAGTTGCTTTCAAAAGTTGCAATTTATTGGCGATGTTACCTTATTATTTGCTCTCTTTAATTGGTTTTGCAGGTCCATGACATCTCCTTGAACCACTACTGGATGTGGCATCGACGAAGCACTACACCTAGCTTGCTCGTCGGCGCGCGCACGCGTGCTTGGATGCGCGTCGCTTCGTCGAGCTGGCCGGACCATAGCAATCACTGGAGTCGGAGCTGGAGGAGGCGACGAGATGCTGCTGTTGCGGCTGCATCCTCGGAGGCAGCAGTTGCCTCTCACCGACCTCACCAACCTCCGGCGTTCGCCATGAGCTCCGCACAGGACCCCTATTACATCGTCCAGGAGGAGATCCAGGGTTGGGTAATCCCCCCATCCCCGTCCGCCCTCCCTCCCTCCCATGTGCCCCTTTCTCTTCCTCTAGTTGTGAATTTTGGTATGTTGCCGCTGTTTATTTGGCTGCGCCGTGGCGTACTGTTAGCTGAAAACTGCTCTTTATTTTCTACTCCAGTACTGTATGGAGTAGTATATAAGGACATCTTACTGTAGTATGGCTAAGGCAGTGACCAGCTTGGTAGTTAGTACTAGCTGAGAAAATTCATGATGCTGGCTGGGAGCAAAAAATTTATAGGCCCAGTTGTTGTATTAGTTCTGTAGTTGTATGGGGATATATGCATAGATATGTAACGTGTGGGTTCCAAGCATGCTTCCGAGATTTTTTTAATTTTGTTGGCTCTTGCAACACTTGGGTTATTTATTAATATAACGCAGCAGCGATGCTTCCATTTTAACACATGTACTAGTGCTAAAACTACTACTGTACCTGCTTCTTCTTAGCCTGAGTAGTACACCAGGCTTGTATTAACTTGTGTTAATTGTATTAACTTTTAGCCTAGTCACTGCAGTCATCTTGTGCTTTTATCTTCTCTGTGATGTCATTTGCCTTTTGAGTCTACTTATTGAAGACCTTATGCTCATATATCTTTTTAGTCCCTCTATTTCTATAAATGTGACACTGTTTTGTTTCTAAATACTTGACACATACAAGTTTGAGGGCATTATCCTAAACCCTTGCTATGATTGATCCATCTCCTCTACTTTGTTACTTGTGCTTAATTGAGATGTTACTCAAGGGTAGTGTTTGGGCCAGCATATATAAATGATATGGTCGCTTACTTTAATATGTGTGTTGACTCAAAACTGTCAAAATATCTAGAAAGAGAGTGAACTCACTTCAAAGATTCTTTAGATCTTCAATGGTTATGGTTTTTGCATTACAGATTCTTAATCTCGGCTGATTCCAGATTCTTCCAAGTGCTAGCTAGCTCCAAAAGCAAATCGTCTTCATTTGGAAGATGCAACATTCTATCAGAATCCATTCTCCTGCTCTTTTTCTTGTATTGTATGTCATCCATTGTTCAACCCTGTTGGTAAGTTCTTGTAGTGTGTCGCTCTGTTCAGAAGTGCATTTTTATTTTAGGATTTACTTCCTGTGTGGTACTGGATGGCTGAGTATTAAAAAAATTTGGTTACTATCGGAAGCACTTTAATTCTCTGGAATTAAACTTTGACAAGCATGCATATATGTGTTCAATTTTTTTGGATTACGTGATGGCATTCTACGATTTTGTTTAACAACTTAAGTATATGTATGAATGTGCTCGAGTCCATGATTTATTTTTCTGTTTAACAACTTAAGTATATGTATGAATGTGCTACACTTAGATCGACCTATCATAGAAATCTGCTTAATTTGAACTGGAAGTAGATAGTACTAACAGTTAGATTGTCTTCCAGTCCATGTCTTTTATGTACACCTGCTCTGCTGTTGTTATTTGTTAATATACAGATACAGCCGTATGTATAATCACTAACACTTGGACTTGCCAAAACATTCATGCAGGCTGCTGGTGCATGTGGTGGTGATCCTCCTGTTAGGAGGTAGAGGATGTGAGCTGAGCTGCTGTCTGGTTGAGGAAGAAAGTTGCTGTCTTTACTGGCAAAACAAATTGCTGCAGCAGCCACGCTTGTGAGCTTATGATGCGCCTCTAGTTTAGTTTGACGGTTTCTGTGAATCATTCTTTGTGATGTATGATGTATTGCTGCTGTTAGCTGTAAATGTGATGTATGATGAGTTGACTTGATGGTTCGTTTGAGGTTGTCGTTGGAATGGATTATCTCTTGTGAAGCTTACTATTAGTTAACATGAGTTAAACTAATACATACACTTGCTGCTGTTTGTTTGAGGCTGTCTTGTGAAGGTTACTGCTAGTTAACATGCTGGGACCCATCTGACTAGTGGACCCCTTTAAAAAAAGGAAAACTGAGTATTAAGAAATAAGGCCACGACCCAAAAAAGGAAAACTGAGTATGAAGAAATAAGGCCACGGCCCAAAAATAAAAAGGCTGCAATGTTGGGCTTGGCCCATGAAGCTGACCAAAAATTCATAGAAAAACAGTAAATGGGCTCAATTCTCGGGCTCGGCCCATATAGACAGCGAATTGGACGAGGCTGAATCTTGCCAGTGACCTTTTGAATTGGTCACAATTTTGCCACGTCAACTTGCCATGTCGGATTCGACGTGGCCTGGGAAGACAGCCAGTGACCAAAACAAAATATCATAGGTTCAACGACCTTCTATTTTGGTCGTAAACGTCTACGACCTTCTCACAGAGAAGGTCATTAATTTCAGTTTACGACTGCCCGCTTTTCACCTTCTGTTTTTGGTCACAAAAAGGTCGCAAATGAAAAACAATGACCTTTCAGTGACCAATAGTCAAGGTCACAAGTTGACATATTTCTTGTAGTGATTCCCAGAACACGGACAAGTATGAACCATAGCTACGGAACCTGACCTAAGAATAATTCCTCTTCTGCTTTAAGCGTTGACTTGGGGTTCGGAGTGGTGGTCCTCGTGCTTTGGGCACTGCAGTTGCCTTACTAACTGCTCATGTTTGGGTGCTCTGTGGTGGAGACGTTGATGTGTTAACTGGAACTGGCTTACTATCTGCTGGGGTTGTGGTTAGAAGGGGTGTAGCTGGTTTTATTTCTAACTGGGTAGGGGTACAATCTTGGTTATGTGTGGTGGGGCTGGTTCTTGGGCATGTACAACCATGGTTCTATCTTCATCGTTAGGTAGCACAATCTTTTCTGAAGACCGTGTTTTACTCCCACAGATACTGCCATCACCCCCTCCAATTCAAATGGCTGATAAACAAGAGAAGTAATTGAATGTACAGACATTGTAAGATAGATAGGTGCAATGGATAGTAGGGAAGAAAATAGGGCATGAAATAATTCACATTTATGTTGTCTAACCAAAAAGAATAGCATGACATAATTTCACATATATGATGGCTAATTAAACATAGCATAACACAATTTCACATGTATGATGGCTAACTAAACATGATAGAATGACATACTTCAAAATATGATGACTATGTAAACAAGATGACATGATATAACTGTAGGATGTGTCTATTAAAGTGGTTGGCATGCCATAATTCACAAACATGCTGTCGATGGAAACATGGTGGCATGATATAATTCACGGATAGAATGACATAATTCAAAAACTGATGACTATGTGAACAAGATGAGATGATATAACTATATTATGTATTTAGAAAATGGGTTGGCATGCCATAATTCAGATACATGCTGTCTATGTAAACATCATGGCATGATATAATTCAAATATATGATTTATATACTAAGTAAGTGAGCAGAGGGCAATCACATATATGATGTGTCAACTAAGGAGATGGCATTCAATATTTGTGTATATGATGTAAAAACTAAGCATTGCAATACAACATATGTATGATATGAGTAATATAACCCTGCCAAGTTTGAGCATACACCTCAGGGGGGTAATAGGACTGGTCATCTTCCTCTGAGTCCTCCTCCGAGGAGCTATCTGTAACCAGCAAGATATCTGCTTCAGTAGGTAGCATTGTCTGCCTTCAAGACCTTGTTTTCACTCCAGATTTTTCCAACACCAATTCAAATGGCTGATGCACAGGAAGAGCAGTTGAATATACAAACATTGTCAACAAATGCAATGAGAAATACAAAAAAGGACGACATGATATAATTCACATATATACCGCTTGGCTAAACAGCATGGCATTGCATAATTCACATATATAATGCCTTGGAACAAGATAGCATTGCATAATGCACATATATAATGTCTTGCAACAAGATGGCATTGCATAATTCACATATATGGTAATTAGACACCAAATAGGTGGCATTCACACAGAACATGTCTAAACTAAGCAAATGACATAGCAATGCAAGACACCATACTCACGATATGAGCAACATAACCCTGCCAAGTTAGAGCATGCACCTCAGGGGAAATAGGACTGGTCATCTATCCCTAAATCCTCCTCTAGGGAGCTATCCGTAACCAGCAAGACATGCACTTCGTCAGATAGCATTGTCTTCTCTGAAGACCTTGTTTCCACTCCAGTTTTTCCATGATCATGTCGAATGGCTGATGCACAAGAAGAGTAATTGAATGTACTTAAATTGTTGACAAATTTAATACGTAATAAAAAAATTATGGCATGATATAATTCACATATAAGATGACTGGCTAACCAGGGTGGCATTGCAAAATTCACATATATGATGCCTATCTAAACAAGATGGCATTTCATGATTCACATATACGATAAAGAAACTAAACAGATGGCATTCACACAAAGCATGTCTAAACAAAGCGGACGATATATTTGATGTATAAAGTAAGCAATGCAAGGCACCATATGCATGATATTACCAACATTAGCATGCCAAGTTAGAGTGATGACCTCAGGGGGTAAGTAGGAGTGGTCTTCTCCTTCTGAATCCCCCTCAGAATAGTTATCTTCCTCTTGATTACAATCCGAAATGGGTGGAGGGGGGCTGCCTTTGCACCCACCATGGAGTGACGTATGCATGAAATTTTATTGCCACGCAAGGCTCATCTCGTTTGCTCGACATGTTCAGTTCCATTGTGTACAATAACTGACATGCATAGGAATAAAACATGGTGAGATTATGTAAGCAATGCATGCACAAATTCAGAGTGATGGTAGCAAACTGTGGATAGACCCAAAACCAATGATAGCAGGCAGATAATAGCTTTAGTTAAAAAATACAGATAATGGCTCCTTTAATGTTTGTTTGCACCCAACATGAAACTCATAGTAGATACCCGACATTAACCAGATAGTAGACAGATAGTACTGATTGCTGCCCCAATATGTACCCCGCAACCATTTACAAACTCAAGTTTCAGCATTAGTTTGGACCTAACTCGGAGTCTAATAGTTGAACGATAAAGTAGCATGTCATCATATTAAGCGATGCATAACGTAAGCAGACACGGAATAGTGTGACCTCTCTTGTAGACCCGTGTAGTCCTCAAGGCCATCTGCTCAGTTGATGATGGTAATGCAGTTGTCGTGGCTGCCGACGGCGGGGAAGAAGATCTGAGGCGGCGAAAGACAGTCTTGAGAGCGGATCCCTGCTGTGGCGAACCCTTCCGTCGTTGGAGTAGCTGAGCTAGGGTGGAACACAATGCAGCAGGAGCGGGACAAACCACACAAGGTTTTCTTTAACACATATCTGTAACAGAAGTAATTGTGTAAGGGCTTGTTTGAATTTGAGGATTCTAACAATGCAGGGATAGGAAATACACAGGAATATGATAGAAATGCATGTGCAAAATAGAGAATTGAAAAACATAGGATTTCTGCCAATTTGGGAGTTTGGTTCACAAGAATTGGAAGAGCACAGGATGCAATAACATGGTGAGATCAAGTCAAACCACAAGAAAATGTACGGTTATAACGCTATTATGCTACTATATCTTAGTCTTGTGCTTCATGAATAAGAATTTGAAAAGGACGACAAGTGGATATTAAAATTCCTACGGGCTTTCTTTCAAGGAGACACTAAAGGAACAAATCCTACCATTTTCCTCTGCTCCATTCCTTTGAACCAAATGCATGAATAGTAGTACCATAGGCTTTCCAATTCCTATGTTTTTCCTTCACTTTTCCTTTCAAGCACAGGCGATTCTAGTAGGCAGGCTTGAGCAGGGAAAAGCCTACACTCAAAAAATGTTTTTGTGCTACTTCTACTACTTTGGACCCAGGCCACTACCCTACTAGCTCAACTACCAGGCCCATCTACAAATGCACAACTCAAACACGCATAGATAAATAATGATGGCATTCAAGAGAGTCCATCACGGATAGCTAAGTTGCCTGGTACCTCACTGCTTGTCATATAGTAGGAGAACCTAATCGTATTTCATGTTACTACGTGTGCTCAGTGGACAATATATATAACATGTAGAGTAAAAAAGAGATGCAACAAGTGGACAACCTCTTTGGCGAAGCCATGTCGATCTCAGTGTGATTGGGTTGGTCGGTGTGGATGATCCGGCTGATTTGGCTGTCGGAGGAGGGTAAGAAGATCTTAGGCGTCTGGAGATGGAGCCCGGGGTACTGCTCCGCTGTGATGGAGGGTTTCGTCGTTGGAGCAGCTCTGGTGAGTTGTACGATGGCAAGGCTGAAGTAGGACAAGAGAGAAAATGTTAACTTGAGTGGAATTCTAACAACATCTCCAATAGATGACGTCAAATACATAACCACAAAGTGCTAGATGTAGAATACATCAGCCTCTCGTCTCTGAACTTAACTGTCGAAACTGAATTTAACAGTCGAAACTGAATTTAACTGTCGAAACCGAATTTTGCTGTCGAAACTGAATTTTACTATCGAAACTGAACGCACTAGTAGCAGAAAAGCAGTAGCAGCAGTAGCGCCCGGAGTAGCAGCGCGTGCGAGAGCCGTGGCAGCTGGTTGTGTAGCAGCATCTCGGGTAGCTGCTGCAGGGGCTCGAGCGAGAGCAGTATCTGCTGCTTGTGCAGTAGCAGCACGCACAAGAGTAGCTAAAGTGGAGCAACAACACAAGCAGGAGAAAGTGCGAGAGCAGCAGCGCAAGCAACAACAAGAACAAGAGTAACAGCGTGAGCAAGAGCAAGAGCAGACCAGGCAAGGGACCAAGAGCAAGAGCAGAGCAGCAGCGCGAGCGAGATCCAAAGCCGCAGCAGGTCCTATTGATGTGGACATCGCTGCCAAGGGAGTGACGCTGTGGGAGGAAGTGGCCGGCGATGCCGTCGTGGATGGAGCCGCGCCATGTCGGTTTAGGACCAAGCACCGACAGCACCATGAGATCGAATCAAGAAGAAAATGCAGCAATTAGTGTATAACCTCTTTGGCGGCACCGATTAGGCCTCAACTTCATCCGAGGAAACGGTGATGATGCCGCTCTTCTGGTGGTGCAGGTGAAGATGGCGGTGTGGGAATGGAGGTGGCGTCAAAGACGAGGGGAACATCGGGGCAGCTCCTTGGAGGTGGAGGACGGGGTGGCTGAACCGGCGGGAAGACAAGATCAATGATGGATCCTCATCCGGTGCGGTGGATGAGGGACGTCGAGGTGTTACTATGGACGATGTCGACAGGGAAGAGGCTCCGGCTAGGTCGCGGACGGAGGAGGGTGCGGGGCTTCGCAGGTTTTCGCGACGTTGGTGTATGAGTGGGTGGGCGGATGGGATGGGAGGGGGAACCATGGCTTAGGGACGCGCTTGTATGAAATGTGGGGTAAGTTACGAAAGTATTCCCAATAATTTGAGCTAGGTGGTTCTTTCGGTTTCATGATATCATGGGCATTTTGCGTGTCGGGATTTTGCGGGAGGTGGGAGTTTTCGTGCGTGTTGTAATTTTTGGATAGCAAGGCGCGTGTTGAGATGGAGGGAGTTTCCGGAGCACAACGAGACAAAGATATATCTTAAATATTTCGGGGAAACAAGGCACGGGTTGAAGAGGCGGGAGTTTCGCAGCATGATAGACAGAGATGCTAGCTTGAAACTTTGGCATAACAAGGCGCGGCTTGAAATTTCGGGAGAACAAGCTTAACGTGTACAAAAAAAGAGAATTCGCACCTCATCACTAGAGAGAGCCATGTCCCGTTTTACTATATTACTAGAGATTTGTTCAAATACAAAAACAAAAAACAAAAAAAAATTGGGACAACAAACATAACGTGTATAGTACCAAATCAATTTGCACTTCCCTCAACAATAAAAAGACAATTCGTGTTGACTAGCATATGGACTAAATTTGAGTACGTTTTCCCTGTTTGAATGGGATTGTACTCGGGTGAGTTATACAACCATCTAAATATTATTGTCGGTGTCAAAACCGGCGGATCTCGGGTAGGGGGTCCAGAACTGTGCGTCTAGGCAGATGGTAATAGGAGACAAAGGACACGATGTTTTTACCCAGGTTCGGGCCCTCTCGATGGAGGTAAAACCCTACTCCTGCTTGATTAATATTGATGATATGGGTAGTACAAGAGTAGATCTACCACGAGATCAGAGAGGCTAAACCCTAGAAGCTATCCTATGGTATGATTGTTTTTTGTTCTACGGACTAAAACCCTCCGGTTTATATAGGCACCGAAGAGGGTTAGGGTTACACAGAGTCGGTTACAATGGTAGGAGATCTACATATCCGTATCGCCAAGCTTGCCTTCCACGCCAAGGAAAGTCCCATCCGGACACGGGATGAAGTCTTCAATCTTGTATCTTCATAGTCCAGGAGTCCGGCCAAAGGTGATAGTTCGGCTATCCGGACACCCCCTAATCCAGGACTCCCTCAGTAGCCCCCGAACAAGGCTTCAATGACGACAAGTCCGGCGCGCATATTGTCTTCGGCATTGCAAGGCGGGTTCCTCCTCCGAATACTTCATAGAAGATTTTGAACACAAAGATAGTGTCCGGCTCTGTAAAATAAGTTCCACATACCACCGTAGAGAGAATAATATTTACACAAATTCAATCTGCTGACGTATTCCGTGGCCTGACATCACACCACGGCCAAGCCTTTATTCGAATCGTTTTTACTGCCCCACCTCAGCGCGTTTAGCGAGGCGGTTTCCTTGGCACGTCTTGTCAAAGCAGAGATCGTGTCCCCTTCCGAGATTCTCATTAATACGGGCGCGGGTAACCCAGTCCTGCCCGTTGGCACGTCTTCTGTATCGAAGGCGAGTCCCAAACGATCACGAGGAAGGCTCTTGGTATTCAACCTCTTTATAAAGAGACCAAGGCTCCACTCCTTTATTTCAATCTCAATCGAATCCGCCCCTCGCCTCGAGTTCCAACACCCAAAGCTCTAGATTCAGGCGCTTCGGACCTTCGATGATGTCCGGCTCCGACCTGCAAGGCCGGTGGATGCCTTCCTCCGTTACGGAAGAAGACGTGCTAAAGCTAAGAGATGGGAGGTATCTAACCGGCGAAATTTCGCATAGGCTGCCTGCCCAAGGGCAGGTTATTCCCACTCCCAAGCCTGGCAAAAGCATGGTGTTCGCGTCTCACTTCCTTCGGGGGCTAGGCTTCCCGACGGACCCCTTCATGAGGGGGCTCATGTTTTACTATGGGTTGGAATTTCATGACTTGGATCCGGAGTACATCCTCCACATCTCATCGTTCATTGCCGTATGCGAAGCCTTCATCCGCATTACCCCTCACTTCGGATTGTGGCTCAAGACCTTCAAAGTAGAGCCGAAGATGATCAAGGGGCAACAGGCAGAGTACAGAGGGGCTGTTATAAGCAAGAATGCCAATGCTGCATGGCCCGAGGGCTCTTTACAAGAGGAGCTCAGCCTATGGCAACAAGAGTGGTTTTATATCACAGCTCCCAGGGGCACCAAATGGGTGGCGCCACCTGCCTTTCGCCTGGGTCCTCCACCACGGCTGGCATCATGGGTCAATAAAGGACTTGACTGGGGGCCGTCCAAGGACGTGCCCTTGTTGCAGGGCCGCATTCAAGACCTCCTAGAGAGAGAGATCACTCTGGTCGTAGTAGCGCAGGTCATGCTGATTCGTCGCACCCTGCCCTGCAAACGTTGCCCCCTCCGCCTGTGGGAATTTAACCCAGAGGGACCACGAGCTCTCCAACATTTTATGGGCGTGATGCCTATGGAGATGTACAAGCTTTTCTTTGGATCACAAGCGATGTGTCTGGACTTGACCGAGGACGCAGGTCTGAGCTGCAATCGCTCGGATACTCAAGTGAGTAGCCCTTTGCCCGGACACGCTATCCCATATTTATCACAAACTTGCCCTTTAAAAGAGTTGTCCCTTGAACATGAGTGGATAGTGAAAGAAAAGTTAATTAGGTGTCCGGCCCCCCTCCCTGAGACCACGCCGGATCCCGTGTTAACCAGGATGCTAGAGGTTGCGCCTTCGAAAGAAGGTGAAGGGGAGAACAAGGAAGCTACCCCCTCCGCGAAGGAGGCTGTCAGGAAAGGAGGGATCGAGAATCCCTCCATCTAAGGGAAGAAGAGGACCGCCTCTCAAGACCCGGAGACCATCGTCTCAAAGCGGGGGAAGAAATCTTCATCAGAGGGTCCTGCACCGAGAGACGCCTCGGCCGCATTGTGCCCCCAAGGGGATCAGCCCTCCACCGAGCTGTAAGTAAAAAGTGGAGTTATTTTTAAAATAAAGGATATCCCTGCCCTATTTCTGATGAAGATAACCGAAATTTTACCTTGTACTTCGGAACTCAGCCCTTCTCAGCAGATCTCATCTTCAGGAGATCTTTGTCTGAAGATGATGGAGAGCGAAACGCCTCTCCCCGCCGTACCGTCTTGCGAGGCGGGCGACCCTGAGGTGTCGTCGCGGAGGGTTTCTCCGAGTCCGGCGGGGCCGGAAGGCAGTCGTATGTCCCCCCAAAGCCCTCCGTGTCTGGCCTTTGAAAAAGGCCATCGGACAAGTCCGGCACCACCTGGTGTACGGTCGGAGAAGCTGAAGGATCTGCTCGGGTGAGTGTCTATCTCAGAAGATCACCGCGTGTTAATGGGTACGGTGATTGAAAGGATTTCGTCCGCTGAGAGCGGATTGCACGAAGCCGTCAGAAGTTTACTGACAGGTTTTGAGGTACGCAATATGATGTACCTTCTAACAGTTCCGCATATAAAATGCACCCTGTGTAGATAGTAGCCCCTGAGGCTTGATGTGTTGTCAAAAATGACAGCACGCCGAGGATCATAATTCCAGGTATAATATGTCGCCCTTCCTATGTAGGTGGCGAAGTGTCCGGTGGCTAGCCAGACTGATGAATTTGCCGAACTAAAGCGGCAACTTGACGTGGCAGATGCCGACATCGCGCTTGTTAATAAGCGGCTTGACGAGTCATAAGGTATGCGATTTCTCTGCTGACACCTGGTAAGGGAGCTTGATGCCCGTGCCTTACAACATGTATGCTTGATGCAGATGGTGCCGCTGCCATGGAGAACCTTCGGGCGGAGCTCGCCCGAGCTAGGGAGCAGGCCAGAAAAAGTGATGCGGCTGCCATAAAGGCGGCCGAAGAGCTAAAAGCCGAACAGGCTGCTCACTGCCGAAGCAAGAAGGAAATGGCCGAGATGGCCGTGAAGTTGAAGAATGCTGCCGACTGCTGCAAGCTTCTTGAAAAGGAAGATCGAGCGGTGCAAGAGGACCTGAAGAAGGCCACTACCGAGGCCAAGGATGCTCGCTCTGCGATGAGAGCTATGAAGGAGGAGCTACATCAGGCCGGAGATATCGCGGCTGGAAAGCCCTTTCTGTTGCGGAGGAAGTTCGTGGATCCTAAATATGCTCAGTTGGACCGGCTGTGGAGTGTGGAGGATGTTTATCTAGACTTGGCGGCAAGTGCCGCGGACGCGGCCGAACACTTTCGAGATCAAAACGATCACGAAATGGAAAAGGTTTTTTGGTCGCAGTTCCATCATCCCGAGCGCCCTCTTCCATTAACCGATAGCTTGGCCGAATGGGCGGAGCTGAATAGGTTATCTGGACTTGCCATGAAGGATGTCGTGAGTCTTTTGTGGCCGAAAAGGCCCGAGCCGAAGAGTTATTTTGGCTTGGTGCAGCAGTTCCTTGGTGCGGTGCCGCATATCAATGCAATGAGGAGGTCAGCATGCATAGAGGGTGCGCGGATGGCTCTTGCCCGTGTCAAGACATACTGGGCGGAGATGAAGGCCACCGATATTGCATCCCAAGATTCGGATGGAAGCGGAGTACCCGTCGAGCAATATTTTCAGGAAGTTCTACAGGGCGCTCGTTTAATAGAGACAGAGTGCTCGAAGGATATTATGTTCGAATAACATGTATTATTGTGAAACAATGTTCCGATGAAATATAAAAGCTTTTTCTACTTGTGCCTTCAAGAATTAAAATGCCTCTTGTGCGGCCGTTAATGTATATGTGTATATAACCTGAAAGATGGGAGTCTTCGGCTTCAGCCCCCACGCATATAATGTGGGGGTGTTTGCAAAAGGCACATTTTCACACTTGATCCAACGTCTTGGTCCTATAAAGGAGGTGGTAGCACAGCAAACTAGGCAACCGGACTATAATGCTTTATCACTTTCACTTAGCCATAGGAGTTTGACAGTGGGGCTACTATATAGCCCCTAGGGGCACCGCGCTCACCCGAATTCGGGGCGCGTATGTGCCTGACCGGGAAACGGCCCTTCGTCAATGCGGAGGAATCCTAAAGATTCCGGTGGGTCATCGAGTGGTTGACCAGTCTCACGCAATATCATGACAGTCAATTTTTGGCTTTCTCTACTGAGGTGCTCGCCTGGCCGAACCGGGGCACAATCGTAGTAGTTCTCCTGGTGCCGCCTTAGCCGATAGAGCGGAACGTAAGGCAGCAAAACACAGGTGCCGGGCAAACCCAACATTTGACCAAAGACATGATTCGGAGCTGATGCATATAAGGCCTAACTCGAGACGCCGAACACTCCCTAAGGTATTCGGTCTTTATGAAAACGGTCCAAACAATGCCCTTGGTAATAAGCCCCTAGTGTCGAGGTACGCGCAAAATTCTGACGTGGCCCATGCCAAAACGCCAGCCTCCTCCTCGGTTATAGCAAGAAACCAGGGGATGTGTATCAACAAGAGACAATAAAAAAGGTTTACGCAGGGTCTTAATCTGAAAAGAATCCTTGTAACGGGTCCCTACTGCACGTCTGCGCCTGTGTCTCCGTTGTGCCGTATCCTGGACGGGAGTAGCACGGTGTTAATCTATAAAAGAGAGGAACTTAGTTGAAAAAGATCGAGCGAAAATGTACGTTATACTAAATAAACAGGGTACAATTCAAAAGATGAATAAAATTGAGCCTTATTGTCTCTTGTTGTACATGCGCGGAGCCCCTTGTACAGGGGTATGCGGCTACTAAGCCCTTGTGTGTTTACGCCGGACTCGTCTAGCCGTGTCCCGGGTCTGAACGACCTGTTTAGGTGCTTTGATTGGTGAAGCCAGTTTAGTGTGTGGCTGTCAAGGTAGTCACACAATCTTCCGTGCTCGAGGAACACTCGGTATTTCCCTCTAAGGAGATGATGCCTCGCGGACCGGGCATTTTAAGTGTAAGGGATGCATAATGCGGTATTGCGTTAAAGCGGGCGAAAGCTTTGCGTCCTAGTAGTGCTTGGTATCTACTTGTAAATGGGGCAAGCTGGAAGGTTAACTTTTTGCAGCGGAAGTTGTCGGGTGATCCAAACACAACTTCTAGCAATAGAGAGCCCGTACAATGGGCATATGGGCCGGGCATTACCCCTTGAAAGGAAGTGTTGCTATGGCAAATTTTGGTTGGGTCTATCCCCATTTTGCGGATTGTGTCCTGATATAGCAGGTTTAGATCACTGCCGCCGTCCATTAGTACTTGTGTAAATTGGAGTCCGTCAATTATCGGATCTAATATCAAGGCAGTCCATCCCGCATTCCGGATACTTCTGGAGTAATCCTGATGATCAAAGTTGATTGGTTTTAACAACCAGTGGCGGGACTCCTCTGGGATAGGCCGTATGGCGCGTATCTCTATGGGCGCCATTATGTTTTTCCCTTTTGTCACGTGAAGTGAGTTTACTGTTTTGACTTCTTGTGGGAAATTCTTTTGTTTTCCGGTGCTCTGCTTGTGGGGTTCGTCATCATCCTCGCTTGGTGTGTCGAGCCCCTTGTGTTCGGCGTTGAGTTTGCCAGACTGCTTGAAGACCCAACAATCTCTATGGGTATGATTTGCAAGCTTCCCGGGAGTACTGTGGATTTGGCATACCTTGTCCAAGATTTTGTTTAAGTTAGATAGCTCATCCCTGTTATCCTTAGGGGGCAGTTTTTTATGATTCTGCCGTGAGCTTTTGAATCTGGCATTGACTGCTGTGCTCTTTGGGCTGTTTCCCTTGGTCCGGCGCTGGTCCTTGCTGCGTCGCGGTTTCCCATTTCCATCCCTGACTTCGGATGTACTTGGGTCGCTGGTACTGCATCTTGCCAGCCAGCTATCCTCTCCCGCGCAAAAGCGGGTCATGAGGCTTGTTAATGCGGCCATTGTTCTTGGCTTTTCTTGGCCGAGGTGTCTGGCGAGCCATTCGTCTCGGACGTTGTGTTTGAAAGCTGCTAAGGCTTCGGCGTCCGGACAGTCGACTATTTGGTTCTTTTTAGTAAGGAATTTGTTCCAGAATTTTCTGGCTGACTCTCCGGGTTGTTGAGTTATGTGACTTAAATCGTCTGCATCCGGAGGTGGGATATAGGTCCCTTGAAAATTTGCCCGAAAAGCATCCTCGAGCTCTTCCCAACTTCCAATGGTGTTTTCGGGGAGGCTTTTGAGCCAATGCCGGGCTGGCCCTTTGAGCTTGAGGGGTAAGTATTTTATGGCGTGGAGGTCATATTCTCTAGCCATGTGTATGTGGAGGATGTAATCCTCAATCCAGACTCCAGGGTTTGTTGTTCCGTCGTATGCCTCTATGTTTGTGGGCTTGAATCCCGCTGGAAATTCATAATCCAGAACCTCATCGGTGAAACATAGGGGGTGTGCAGCACCCCTATATTTAGGTGTACCGTAATATTCGGATAGTTGATGTGTTGCATTGCTTACTAGAGCTTGCTTTCTTGGCCCGTAGATAGATCTAACTGTGCCATCTTTTTGATGCGGATCCGTGTGCGGATCGTGTGCCGGGTTGTGTGCGGCGCCGTTTCCCGCTCTATGTTTTCCATGGGGTCGTCTATCCGACCGGGTGGTCTCCTTGTTCTTTGATTGCAGGGGCTCTACGGCCTCCTCATCAAATTCAGGCAGTAGTTTTCGCTTCGGGTAGCTCTTTGTTCGGCGACTATCGCCGTATTTATCTGCGGTGTTGAGTACTTTGCTCCATCTGATTTTGAGTCCATCTTCCGCTGTTTTGAGCTTCCGCTTCTGCTTTTTCAGGCTACGCGCAGTGGCGACGAGCCTTTTGTGGAGGTTCTTCTGCTCCAGCAACTTGTCCGGTGTGAGATCGTCCGGACTGTTATCTTCGCCGGGGACGGATTGTTTATCCGGGTTGTCCTGTTCGGACGGTTGCTCGATAGCATGTTATTCGTCCACCGGTTTGCCCTGCTCTATGGCTGGGTCTGTATGGCTTACGTCGCCATTTTGGCTGCTTTTCGAGGGAATGATCCCTCGTGGCGTCATGTTGTTCCTCATCGTTGCTTCCTTTAGGTGTGTCCACCATGTATACGTCGTAAGATGAGGTGGCTGTCCAGTGCCTTATAGGTGCTGGTTCATGTTTATCTCCTACATCATCATCCATACCGTCGATGTCTTCGGAGTCGAAGTCGAGCACATCGTTTAAACTTTCGACAGTGGCTACGAAGTGGGTGGTGGGTGGGCTTTGAATTTCTTCTCCGTCCGCATCCTGACCTTCCTGACCATAATCCAGCCAGGGCTCTCCTGATAAAGAGAGGGACTTTAGTGACTTCAGGATGTTGCCAAAGGGCGAGTGCTGAAAGATGTCCATAGCGGTGAACTCCATGACTGGCGCCCAATCGGATTCGATTGGCAGGGGCGCAGAAGGTTCGGAGTCCGGAGAGGAGTCCGGCACCTTGGAGTCACGAGCCTTGCAAAGGACAGGGATGGTGTTCGGCTCAATCGCCATAGAGAACGCAGCCCCCGAGGCGGTGTCCAACCACCCATCCTCGATCGGCGCAGTCGGCTCCGAGCTAAGGGTCGGAGCGTACACTGGTGCGGCCTCCAGGGCACTGTTCGGCGGCAGAGCTAGATTATGCCCATCACGATAGTGTGGCGCACTTGGCTGTGGCTCGAACCCATCGAGGATCAAGTTTCCACGGACGTCAGCCGTGTAGTTCAAACTTCCAAATCTGACCTGATGGCCAGGGACGTAGCTTTCAATCTGCTCCAGATGGCCAAGCGAATTGGCCCGCAGTGCAAAGCCGCCGAATACGAAGATCTGTCCGGGGAGAAAAGTCTCACCCTGGACCACATCGTTGTTGATGATCGGAGGAGCCATCGGGCCTAAAGATGACGACATAGAGGAACTCTCAATGAAAGCACCAATGTCGGTGTCAAAACCGGCGGATCTCAGGTACGGGGTCCCGAACTGTGCGTCTAGGCGGATGGTAACATGAGACAAGGGACACGATGTTTTTACCCAGGTTCGGGCCCTCTCGATGGAGGTAAAACCCTACTCCTGCTTGATTAATATTGATGATATGGGTAGTACAAGAGTAGATCTACCACGAGATCAAAGAGGCTAAACCCTAGAAGCTATCCTATGGTATGATTGTTGTTCGTTCTACGGACTAAAACCCTCCGGTTTATATAGGCACCGAAGAGGGTTAGGGTTACACAGAGTCGGTTACAATGGTAGGAGATCTACATATCCTTATCGCCAAGCTTGCCTTCCACGCCAAGGAAAGTCCCATCCGGACACGGGACGAAGTCTTCAATCTTGTATCTTCATAGTCCAAGAGTCCGGCCAAAGGTGATAGTTCGGCTATCCGGACACCCCCTAATCCAGGACTCCCTCAATTATCTTCACGACACATGGCATGAACATAGGAGTAGTAAATTCCTATATAAATATGAACTACATGTACATACGATCTCAAATTCAAATACATGTATCCATTTTATGTTGAATTCAAATCATAGTACTTGTATGGTCTAGCTAGATGTTCGGAATCTAAACCATGTATGATACTACGTACAATGTGTTTAACACGCACAACACACACAAACACCATTTAGACTAGTAATGTACACATGCGTTGCACACATGAGATTTGGCAACCAAATTATGAATAAATACCACATTATAGCATGTAAGCTTTGAGTCATATATGCATGATGTAGATGTTCATTTAATTTTTATAGTTCATCTCATTCAAAATCATCTAGTTTTTATAAGAAAACTAATCTATTTTAAGATTCATGGAATTGAGCGTTGTAAAGTATAAAGTAAAAAAAAACAAATAATGGCAAATATGTAAAAAACATTTGGGCAATTATGATATGGAAGATTCTAGAACAAAGAAGAAGTGCTTGTGTTTTGAGGTTTGTGCATTATGCTTAAGTTCAACCATGCAGTCCTCTAGATTGTACATGTGGCAAAATCTGGTGGAATGTAGATGATATCCAACGACCAGTAGTGCTTGAATTTGCCATCTCTGCACCATCAGAATGGCTTCATCCAACGACAATCTTTCAAAGTTAAAGTTATTCGCACACTACAAAAAAATATAAAATATAATATATAGGGGTATAGATATAGATATGTGATGCAAAAGCGACCCATCATCTCCAATTAGAATAGTGTGTCCATGCACGGATGCAATGTGGCCAAACAATGTCTGCCATCGGTATCTCAAATTCAAATCAGTCTGACCTTGTTCAATGTGTATACGGTATATCATGCTCGTTTCCAAACTACACCGCCCATATCTCAGTTATATTCATGCATGCATGGGTTTCAAACACCATGATCTCTTATTCAAATATTTGAATTCAACTTTACATTGATTATGACCTCACCTAGTCTTTTACACCCACACAGTCGTCTTCTCTTTATAATTGTACCACTAACTTTCTCTCGTGCATGCATGCACACACACACTACCACTTGGCATTATCCAACGCACACATGCAATCTTTTTCTTCAGGTCGGTTTCCCATGCATGCACACACACACCTCCCCCTCTTCATCATATCGGGCATTCTTTATCTCTCACGTGCATGCGAAATGATCGATGTTCCTCTATGTGTGTGTGTATATATAGCTAGGTCTTTCCAAGTTTTCCACACAAACCGATCAATCTATATATCTAGTGAGGTCTCACCCTCTTTCCCACGTACACATCGATCAATCTATACCTCTTTATATAGGATTACATACATCCACATTAGTTATATATCCAACGTCCCCCTCTCATCATCCATGCATTCCGCTTCATCTCTCAGACGCGCGCACAGTGGCGAAGATAGGGGCAGCAAGGGCCCTGCCCCCCTAACATCACTATATATTGAGGCTAATATGAAAGTGATCATTAGACAATTGCTGGTAAAATGGTTTAAGTTGATGATTTGGACCTCCTCGTAAAGTATTAGCAGTGCTTGGCCCCTAGCTCATTTATTTTTCATGGCTCTGCCACTGCGCACAACAGCGCACGTTCTTGCCCCCTCTCTTTAAATATCGATCTCGCACTTGTGCACTCATTCATAGTCTCCCTCCACTTGGCCCCTCGCACCATGTTCTATACCCCCACCGGATTTTGCCACATGTATAATCTAGAAGACTCCAAGGTTGAACTTAATCATAATGCACAAACCTCAAAATACAAGTGCTTCTCCTTTGTTCTAGAATCTTCCGTATCATAACTGCCCAAACTTTTTTTCTAGTTAACTTGCCATTATTTGTTTTTACTTTATGATTTACAATGCACAATTCCATGAACCATAAAGTAGATTAATCAATTTTTTATAAAAAAATTGATTTTGAATGAGATGAACTATAAGAATTAAACGAACGTCTACATCATGCATATATGACTCAAAGCTCACATGCTATAGTGTGGTATTTATTCATAATTTGGTTGCCAAATCTGATGCGTGCAATGCATGTGTACCTTACTAGTACTTCTAGTATGTGCAAAACACGTAAACTAGAATGCCAATGGCACGCTACACAATGTCTCTCTTTCAGTCATGAAGCCACGTGGCACATGTGGAGGCGTTGTCACGACCTCCTTGTGTGGATTGATCACTGTGACGTGCTGCTGGTTCCAGAAGAATGTACTCGTCCTCTCTCAGGCACACTGGCAATACATGCACGAAGCAAAGATGTGCACGCACGCACTCATTCCCTCGCACGCACACGCGGGGACACAGTGGGACGCATTTTTGTACGAACATCCACCCCATGTGATAATTTCACGTGTGTAAAGTCCTTCACTTCATTGATGGTCAATTAATACAACGCATGCAAATTGAGTGGACGTGAGGGAGGAAGTAGTTGAGAAAGACATTACTACTCCACTATATGCATGCGAGTAGTTAAATCATGGGTTGCTACATCCATTGGTCTCCTTTTCTATTTTGTGCAAATTTTTGACCATATTTTTAAGTAACATAATATTTATGCATGTAATAAAAAGTGGCACAAAAAAAGGGGGCCAATAAACCAAGACACAGGCAGCATGATCAATTTTCCCAGGGCTACTGTTGGTGGCCTTTGTATTTAAATATGGATGGAGTGGAGTAGTACTATCTTTATATTAGCCTCGTAGGGCTCTCCCAGTGCCTAGGCTCGCCTCCCCACCTCGCCCACCGGATCCCGCCATGGATAATCCCTTAGATCCCAGGATCCCGCGGGCTACCCTCTCGCTGCGGCCCGCAGCACTGCCGCCTTTGAGCGAAACCCACTTGTGTTTTAGAGGGGATCCATTGCTCTGGAATCACAGATCGGTGGTGCCGGAGGACATGCCAGGGTTGCATTTCAGGTGGTGGGTAGCAAGGGCAAATCGGTTCGAGGAAGCATCACATCGATTGTACAGAAGTTCGAAGGAGCTAGGCCTGGCGCAGCACAAGGCGGAGGCGCAAGTCGATCTCAAGGGAGAGATGCTGAGGGATGTCAGCATCTGGCAGCGTCGCATTGATTTCGAGCTAGGGCTAGTGGCAAAGATCATATTCATGGAGTCAACTGCGAAGGAAAGAACGCGCATGCCTGCAGAATGGCATGAGCAGCCTGTGCAACTGTTCAAATGGGCGGTAGGAGAAGCGAAATCATGTGTCGGTGGAAATGACACCTATGGAATCACTGGGATCCCTTCTACGGTTGGCGGGTGCGGGGTTGTGCAAAGAGCGGGTCTGGTAGTCAACACAAGGATCATTTACCCAGGTTCGGGCCGCGAAGATGCGTAATACCCTAGTCCTGCTTTGATGTATATTTGAGTGTTCTTGAGCTCTCGAACTAGCAACGGTGCGTGCGTAGTCCAAAAGATCTGAATCCTTCTCCAATACGCCTCGGGCCTCCTTTTATAGACAAAAGGGGTTGCCACAGTGGCACTCAGGAGGTGGAAAGGTATACAGTGTACAAGCTTATCGCTTGTCATTATGGGACAAGGCGCATTAAATGCACTCCTTAGGTGTCCAGTTGCTTTATTGGGGATGGCAACGAGGCCCATCCCGTCCGTCGCTCCTCCGCCTCGCTCCGACACGTGTCTAGGCCAATGAGGCATGTAGCGCCACGTAGGATGGCAGGCTGCTGAGATGGCGTGGTGGTAGGGTCTTCACGAAGATTTGCATGCCACCACGCAGGTGCTTGCTGAGTTGTCCTGGAGGCCGCACGTTGCCACGCAGGTGCCTGCCCAAGGAACGGCGGTGGAGTCTTGGTAGACGTTGGTCTGGCTGTGGCCCCGTAGGTGTCCTCCGCAAGGGTCTTGCCGGGGCATCGCGGTCATCCCCGGCAAGGATCTTGCCGGGGGTCTCGTGGATTCCCTCGGCAAGGATCTTGCTGAGGATCGTCGTCTTCTGGTCTTCATCTGATCTCGTGTGCTTATGATCTTCACAAAGATCTGCATGTCACCACGGAGGTGCCTCCCGAGCCTTGGTTCCAATGTGGTTGATGGTGTTGGAACCCTTGGGCTGAAGGGTGGCGCGCTCTACTGGCGTTGGGCAAGTTGCCCCGGCAAGGCTCTTGCCGGGGCTGCAGTGGTTGCCCCGGCAAGGCTCTTGCCGGGGGAGTCCACCTCGCCCTCTTGCTCTTTGTGTCTCTGGTCTTGGCATTGCTTTGCCCATCTTGTGTGCCCCTGGCTGGAGCGCTGCTCCGGTATTCTTGTGCTTCCGCTTCCTCCCTTTGCCCTACTAAGTGTGGCCGCAGGTGCGGCTCTGACTGCCCGTGCACAAGTAGGGGGGTAAAAAGGAGAGCCCCTACTTTGTACCCGACATTGAAGGACTAGCTGCGGTGACGCCGCTGGGCATGCATCGTAGGCGAGGTGAGCTGCTCTCCTTCCCCGCTGGTGATGCAGTGACCTACTCCTGTGAACTTGCGGCGCCATGGCAGTTTGCAACCGTGATAATCACTCCATCTATATGTATTGTATTCCTGTGAAAATACTTGGTCATTTGGAAAAGGATGGTAATTGATTTATCACTAGTTTTTCAATGCTTGGTCGTGACAATCACCCGAAGCCACAACCAAAAGTCTCCATTGTGTAATACTTACGATCGGTCACACCAATAGACGGTCGGTCGGACCCGCGACACACATCGGCTTAGTCTGACATGTACAACCAGTTACATCACTGACTTGTGCGATCGTATTTGAGCAGTAGTACTTGAAATTTGTGTTCCAGGAAACTCACCAGGAGCCATTTCGGGCCTCGAAACCAAAACCATCAATTAATCTTTAGCTTGTTCCCATCACATTCCAAAGTGTATAGTATAATTAAGTGCAAACCTGCTCACACCTAGTACGTATCAAACCTGAACGTGTTCCCACTATGTAGGTTTTCGTACTAGTGCTAGTACTAGGTTATAAAAAGGGGAACTAGTACCTAGCCAAAAATCACTCTACCTCTTCCTCATCATAAGTCTTTCTTGCTCGTTCATACTTGCCATGGCCGGTGTGTAGAGCTCTAGGTCAAGAACTACTCTTAACAAGGGAGCGGCAATCAAGGCCGCGAAAAAAAGAGAGGGCTCGCCGCCTCACAGAGACGTCGAAAGATCTCTCACGGGCAGGCGAGGGCTCCAAGGAGTGCCCTAGCCGCGGAGGCGAGTGCTCCCAGGAGCACCCTAGCCGCGGAGGCAAGGGATCCCAGGAGCGCCCTAGCCGCGAAGGCGAACATGCCGAGCTGGAGGCGCTGGAGTCGTTATCCCTCGACGACATGCCCGATCTGCTTAATAAGCAGGAGGAGTTCATCGACGACTTTGTGGAGCTGCTGAAGGAGAGCCTCGATGACATGCCCGCTGAGCTCAATGAGCAGGGGGAGTTGAATGCTGGCTTGGTGATGCTGCTGAAGAAGAGCATTGCCTCGGATAAGAAGGCGACCCGCGAAATCCTGCAACTTCAGGAGGACAAGGTGAAGCTCTGCCACGAGCTCAACCTGCTGAAGGAGGAGAACACTGGTTGGAAGAAGCTGCATGAGAAGAGTAGTTCCTTGATGAAGATGCTGCAGGCCCTTGTCGTGGAATAGAAGGAGGAGTTGGCGAAGCTCCGCATCGAGCACCCGGCTGCTGTCAAGGTACGTAATGCGGCCGTGGAACATATGATGAAGGCTCGTGTCGAGAAATCCCGCGTCATGGACAGAATGAAGAAGATGGCGGAGAAGATGCGCAATGAGATGGAGGGCATGGAGGCGATGAAGAAGCAGTTACAACTCCGAGGCTAGCAACCCTTCATGTATTAGAGAGCAGCGCCCCAGACATGTGTGTGTGTGTCTTCCTTCTTTTTGGGGTGATAATCCTCCTTCTTCTTTTGCTCATGTGTTTCTTCTTTTTCTTCGTGTGTTTCACCACATGTGTCACGTTCTCTGCGAGGCATGAATAGAACAATGCTAATGATGAGCTGCATCATGGGATCGATGACTAGAAAATTAGATCATTTTTTATCGCCATATGGCACTGGGCCGCCGTGTTTTGTGCTCCTCCATTGTACTAGTACTCCAGTTGAAAACTTGAGTATACAACATGGTTCTTTGCTCCTCCTCAGGTCGTCGGCAACATTTATACAAGCAGTCAAATCACAAGGCCCCTCCTTCTAGCAGTAATGAGCCGTCAAATCACAAAGGCCCTCGCCTCTCGTGAAACCAACCAAGCAGGACTGCCCCGCCCTCTAGCCTTTAAAAAATTGTATACTTTTGTACAATAGTAGTATCGATGGATTGCGCCATGGAGCAAAACTAACAAGATGAAATAAAATAAAAAAGGTGGTACATATAGAGAGCGCTCGTCACCAAATTATATATTATAGTACTACTAAAAAAGCTAGTACGTGCTTAAATGGGGTGCTAAATTCTATTAAAGAAATTAGCATACCTATTTAATTCTTGGGTTCTTATTATTTATGCCACTAGTTGTGTATCACTACTCACTTTTGCCATTAGAAGCTACAACTACTCAAAAGTGCCATCGTTCCATGAGATGCTTGCTTAAAAATGCAATTAGATATCTAAAAAATGCCATCGTTCATTTAGATGTTTGCTCAAAAATGCCATTAGACATTGTTATTTTCATGTCAAAACCGTTGACCATGTTATATGACAAAAATAAGCCGGTTCTCACAGATAAGTGTGGACCTGCTTGTCAGGAGTAACCACGCGAATAATTTTTACAGAAAAATAAGAATGTTGTTGGGATCAAGTAGGCCCCACACTTTATTGTACTGTAGTGAGATAGAGGGAGAGCTGGCATGTTAGTAAATAGTTATTTATGTCATTATAACATGGCAAAAGATATTTGAGTCACAATAATGGTGTCCAGCACAACACACCCCTCAAATAAAACTAAGCACCCTCAAATTCTTTGACAACTAAACTGCTAGCTATATGATGTTGGCCATATATATTGTACGTATATGATGTGAAGAAACTAGTGGTAGTACTAACTACAAGATGAACTATAAGAAATACTAGAATGTACGTACTGAAGAGTTAAAGTAACGAGAAGGAACATAACATAGTTCTATTGGGGGCTCAGGACAACATACCCCTCAAATAAAACTAAGCACCTTGAAATTAAACTAAGCAACTAATCCGGTAGACACTGCATTACAACCACCATGAGCAACGACACTGCCACCTTACTTGGATTCCTCGTCCACATACTCGACTTCGTCCTTTCCCCTCTTCCTCTTGGCCGATACTTCTTTGCTTGAACCGCACACTTGGCTTTCGCTCTTCATTCAACCCTTGTAGATATTGAAACAAAGGTAGGCATCCATTGTATCGTAATAGATGTGGTGTATATCTAGTACATTCCACTGCCATGCACGATGAAACTTGGGTGGAAATTTCGTCAGTTTACCATACGAAGGATCAACCATGGCTGCTGCCAGGGTCAACATTGAAGGCTGACGGTAGGACACCAGCACATTCCTTTGGAGGTCGAAGGGGTCGCCTACAACGAGGCCTATCCGATGCAGGACTTCTTTGTCGTTCGTAAAGTCTACAGAAATGAATTTGACTTTCCCGCCCCCGAGGAAGTACTTAAAATCCTCGCACTCAACGTCGGCATGGCATATGTGGTAGATCAAGCACAAGTTATGCACGCAAACCTGGTTCACGGCGGGCTTCTTCCTCTCTTCCTCCTTTAGATTCTTCTCTTTTCCCAGGACTATGGTGTACTCAACATCTAGCCCAGCGACCCACTCATCATTTGACTTTTCGAACATGCGTCTGAAGCAAGCAAGGCATCCTTTCACCGTCGCGAAAGAACGGGTGTAAATGACGTCGAACTCATCGCCAGTGATGGTTCTAACCTTGTACTCACCGCCGATCATGGAGATTTGGGATGCCATGGATTTGGGAGGAGGGTTAGGATTAGCGGAATTGCCATAATGTGAAAGGATGGGACGATTAGGAGCGAAGTGTTGTAATGTTAAAGGACGATTTGGACAAGTAGGAGCGAACTGCTAGCAGTTTTCCGATTGTAAAAATGTTGAGTGGGGCATGCGAATGGCAGGGTAGTGGGCTTGCTCAGTGGATAAATGGATTCATGCACAGTACTATGGGGGCCCAATTAGATATCATGTCTACTAGATGCGCAATTAAATGGCTTCATGCATCTGAGTGTTCGCATGTCAAGCGTTGGGAAAATTATAGGTGATACAAAGCTTTACATGCTCCCATGATACGGGCTTCCGAGAGCCCTTGGATCTGAGATCGAACGGTTGCATAGCGTGATTCTAGACCTATGGGTGACACTGGTACGCGTCAGTGCTGTACAAATGGTTTTAACCCCTTTCCGCGAAGGCATTTGGCACCGTCGCCAAGTGAGTGTGGGCGATAGGGTGTCATTCCCACAAGACCCAAAAATTGTCGGGGATATGGAGCAATGAGCCAGAGGCCTTCCAAACTGTAATCGTGTGCGATGTAGCACACACTAAGTTATTTGGCACGTGTGGTATCGGTGATTAAACGTTTCTAATGACGCAGTGAAACCATACGGTCTGTCGTAATGAACCGTTTGGGAAACATATGTAAGGCACACGGGCCAACATATGAACTGTGTGTGATTTGTGCCCCATCGCACACAAGTTTTCTGCGTAACCCGTCTGCCATGCAAGAGTCCATCGCACACGTTTCCCAGCAATTACCGTCTGTGATAATGTTCTATCACAAACGGTTTAGGAGCCCCTTCGCACACATACAAGTGCTACAGACCGTTTGTGATTTGTTGGGTATCATCGACGGTTGCCGCAAGAGTGACGTGTGCTTTTCATTTGGGATCCCACACGTTTCCTGAAAAAATTACGACTAGGATTGTATTTTATATTGGACACGGTTTACTCCGAGTTCTCGTGTGCGATAATGCGATATCACAAACGGTTTCGGAGACCCTACGCAAACGTAGTAGCGCTGCAAATCTTTGGCGATCTGCTATGTAACACCGACGGTTCCTCTATGATTGACGTATGCTTTCTGATGTGGATCGCACACACTCATTTAGTTGAACCATGTGCGGAGCAATTGCCACGTTAAAACAAAAAATTCCTATTTTGAATTGGCATGCAAAAAGAAAATTCGCCACAATATTCAATTGAAAAAATAAACAAAAATATCCCATTTTGAATCGGACGCAAAAGCAAATTCGCCACAATATTAAATTAAACAAAAAAACAAAAATATCCCATTTGAATCGGCACACAAAAAGCAAATTCGCCACAATATTCAATTGAACAAATAGTGTCCACAGGAACATTCATCAGATTTTGCAACAATTGCAATTAAACATATGGTAGCTAAATTCAATTGATTTGTCCACACATATATGCATTACATAATTAATCATAGTGTACGAAATACGAAGACCTCATCAGATGGAAAACAATGGATCCATGCGCGCGCGCGCGTGTGTGTGTATGTATGTATGTATATGTATGTATGTATGTATGTATGTATATATACATATATATAGGGATAATGCATCCTACTACCGGGTGTAGCTACACCCATCTCTCATATACTACCGTGTGGTAGTATATACTCTACTTTATTATTTTTAGTATGTTCATATACAATATCTAAGGTACTCCAAAGTGAGTTATAAGAAAAAATTACAAGTGAGCCCATAGTTTTATTGTATTTGTGAAATACATACATATTTGTACGCAAAATGGAGTATGCACAAAATATGATACATACTACCAAAAAAAGTATATATACTACCTAAACATTCTCATATACTACATATTACGCGTACATACTCTTCGATATGATATATACTACCTAGAACATATGGGAGTAGCTACACCCGGTAGTAGGAAAATTTTGTCCTATATATATATATGTTCAGCGGGTAACTCTTCCTCAATGTTGCACGAGAAGGCATGCTGAAATCTTCATTATCACTAGTGGGATTGATGTAGTGATTCAGGAAGAAGTCATTGATAAATCTCTGAACCATCAAAAAATCACCAGCCGGGAGCGGTTCAGGGGTCCTCGGTTCTAAGATGAGCTGCAGTATTTTTAAGATCAGAATGTGCCATATGAGTGGAGTAGAAGATATTAATTAAGATAGACTTACTGGTACTAATTCGCGACGATCGTTACAACTATTAGCAGATTTGTAGATTGAGATCATGTGTCTGCAAACATAGTATCCACAAAGTTTGGTCCCTGCTTCTTGCTGAGGACACTGAATTTTTGTACCGAATTAGTCATGTATTTCTCCTCTTAGAAACAACCTAACCGGTGTTAGATGTATTATTTTTTCTTTGGACAAAATAGAAAGTGGTTTATTTAGAAGCTTGAACATTTGACTAGTGTAAGAAAAGGTATTTGCAGACTGTTGGATAAATTTTCCGAAAATAACGGATTTCGGTGTGTTACCGGAGAAACGATCTCGTGCTGTAGAAGTACTTTCCTATTGAACAGGTTCCCTGGTTTAGTTTTCCACAATGCGAGCACACTGCAAATGAAGATGAATTTTGATAACATCAATTATTGAACCAAATATGAATGCAAATTAATTTCAACATCACAGAATTCGATACCTATCCATGAATTGCTGAAGATGGGTCAGATCCTGAGCATTTTTTGACTCTTTGAGAAAATTGATGTAGTAAACTGTGTTCTTGTTTGGAACAATGAATACCAATATCCAGTGATTGCTACATATTAAGAAAGCCATGAATTTATGTATTATGTCAAAATCTGAAAGACAATCAGTGTATGCATGGTTGTTTACTTGACTTACCGTTCATGATATGGCCATAGAAATGATTCTGCATGGGATGTGTTTTCGAAGAGATGGACGACCGTGTTAACGGCCAAGTCCTGTAGGTCCTTACCATGTATTGTTGTGCCATTTGCTAATTTAGCATCTATGAAATACACACTCTCCCTTTTTCTTCTCTGGGCGTTGAATCCCTTGAGAGGAATAAAATGCAGTTAGCTATTTATCATTTGCAGCCTTGTATGGAGAAGTTGACCAAAGTTTGTTAAGTACTTACAAAATCAGGCATCTAACAAGAGTGGCATCGAGCTCGTTGAAGTTGAAGAAGAGATGTAAATCCTCAAAACTCACATTGATGGAACCAGCATCGTGTCAGAAATGATCTCTGTTGTAGTGGACTAGCAACCCATGATGACCTTCTGACATTAGATCCATGCAATATTCATGTAACTCGCAGCAACTAGAGCTGCACTCATCAAAGTATTCGCCAACAAGAAATGGCTGGCCATGGACGTAATAGCGTGCTTGAAGTACGTCTGCTTTACTTTTAGCAAGCAACAAACTACTTCTTCATCATCCATGTCGTCAAAAATAATATTACTCCCCGTTTCGAACAAGCTGCTGTTAATTTGGTTCTGGGCGATGAGTGCTTTAAGTAAGAGGCAATCATTCTCTTTCCTCTTCACTTTCCCACTGCACTTCCTCGGGGGTGTAGCCTTTTTTGCCACTTACTTCTTGGTACTTGAAGCATTTCTGGTAGAAAATTTGGTTGCCTGCAGGTAGACTGCCGAGCAAACGGTGAAGCTTGGATGGACTACTTAGCAGACGGTTTATCTATGCCAGACTGCTGAGCTGGCGGTGCTGCTGTGATGGACTGCTGGGCTGTAGAAGCAGAGGCATTGGACTACTGACCATGCGTTGAAGCTATGTCGGGTTTCTGCGCAGGTGGTGCCAGCTTGTCGGTGTCCTGAGGAGGCCGTGCCAACGCGTTGGTTTGCTGAGCAAGAAGTGCTGACACATTGGTATGCTGATCATGTGACTACGGACCCACGGACTGATGAGCGGTCGGTTCTGGACCTATAGACTGCTTATCAGGCGGTTCTGAAGCATCATACTGCTTAGTAGTCCGTTCCACCAGGTTGGTCTGCTGGGCATGTGCTGCAGCTGGGTCTCCCCCCCCCCCCACCGCTGCTTCAGCGACCGGCATCTGAATCGATGGTGCGTCTTCAGCAGTTGTAGGCCTTGCCACTGGCTGCTTTGGGGCGAAGTATGACATGGCTTGTACGCCACAAGTCGGGCCGGCTGATCATAGGTTGATGCATCAGCCCGGGAGAACTGCTGTGGCAAGGAGAGCATCTCCAGTTGAGGGGCGACAGTGGTTGCTCTTTGTGGGGCTTCAGGGATCTCATCGATGAACTCTATTTCCTTTCGTGGCCACTGGATGTGATGTAACAGTGTTTCTCCCTAGGAACTTTGCTCATTGAAGTCTCCTAGGACATTCTACAGGGCAAATTCATTGAATCCAGACTTTACTTCAGTCACGTAGAACTTCACATAGCCCAGCTTCAATAGCACATTGTCCAACAGGAGGCCATCTTCTAAGAAGGGTGGACAAACCCAAGCTGTAGCACATTTTAGTGTACCTTCATAATGTGTAAGCACGCTCTTCAGTCCGTCTTTCATTTCGGATAGATCAGATATAGCATCATCACGTGCAGCTACAGTCTCAGTGTTGCTGGGGTCAGCTGATGCAGAACTACTCTTATGTAGTGTTGTCGCGCAATAAGCACCATCCTCCATGCCCGCCTCCCCTCCCATCTGCTAGCTATCTGTCAGTGTTAGAGTCTTCTGCATCATCATTGACTCCTCAACATCCTTTCGGACAGCCAGATAAATCTCCTTCCTCAACCTATCATACAATGCATTCTTCTCCATTTCACTCCTCTCTTTTTTCATGATGAGCCTCTCTTCTTTGCTGAGTGTGAAAGCCCTCTTGTGCAGGACATTAACACCTATACCCCTTGCACGACCAGGGGGCTCTTTTGTTTCTAGAGCAACGGACAGAATGTCACATGGCCTTGAGTTCATGTATAACCTTCCAGGGATCTTGGAAGCCTCTAACATCACTTGATACAGTTCGGCATCACATGAGTTTTCAAAGTAATAAGTTCCGTCACCACACCTCTTTGCACGTGCCCGCAAGTAGTCTCTGGCACGTTGGCCCCTGATTTCACTGAAGGCCGGATTCCCACCCGCCGCTACTGCTTCTTTGTCCTCCTAGTCCCATATCAGTTTCATGCCTTAGTATCCTGCCACACCCATACGGTGGGGGTGTATGTTCTTCTTCTGAAGTTCTGATTGCTTGAAACTCTTCTCAGCAAACTCTTTAGTTTCCCTGGCCCTTTTGAATTCTGTCCAGTCTGCCTTTGTAATTTGGGGGTATACGGGGATTGGGTCCTTGCCTTCACTCAAGTACTTCTTGTACAGCACGTGCTTCCAGTTTCTCCAAGCATCCCTAGCCTTCTTCAGTGCAGCATGTTCCACCTGCATTCTCCACTGCTCTGGAATGTTGAAGTGATCCATGATCTCTCGGACTATCCTTTACTGTATTTCTGTGTCAGCCTTCCGAAACCCTGGCAGATTAATGTTGAGCCTTGCCCTGCCAACAAATCCACACACACTCCTGAACCTTGTGCGTGCTTTATCTGGATTAGTTGGAGCCCAAAACTTTAAATCAATCTCGGTTACTTCATACACACCTTTAGGCTGGTGTGTGGGCTTTCTTGGACCGTTCCTCCGTGTCCTGATCAGAAAGGTAATTGCTGCAACTCTATCCCGTTCAAGATTACTTGATCCCTCAAAATCTTCTGAAGACCTAGGGTTGTCTGAATCGGATGAAGATACATCGCCTGAAGCATGAGTGATGTCTCTGCTACTCGGCATCTACAGAGTACACATGCGGAACTCAGGAAAGGAGGATAAGCATAAAACTAACAACTTGGGCGCCCGCGATAATTTAGAAAATGTACGGCTAATTTGTTAAGTTTATGTGACTCGGGCACCCACGATCTGTAAATAAGCAGTAACTTATTGGAACAAATACAACCTATATGTAGTAAGGCAGGTAGATAATGAACATATATACGCTCTCCATTATTTTATAGCCAATTTGGGAATATACCTAATGAAATAGGATGAGGGATTGCAAGGAAATATGCCTCACCGCAATGGAGAGCAATAACTAACAGGCTTCTTAATGCAAACCCGACCCGACGATAGGAGAGGTGAGGGTTACTGCATCGATATGCTCGAGGGTGGCTGGCGAGCAAATGAAGACGGCAAGGCGCGGGCCGTCGTGTGTTGGGAACGGCAGTGGAGGTAGGCTTGACGCCGAAGAGCGGGCACACGGCCGGGGTGAGCACAGCGGCGCCGGAGAGGGTTCTGTTCTGGATCTGGGGGAGGGGGAGCTAGCGATGGAGATTGGGTGGACTAGTTGAGTGAAACACGGGCGGGTGGTGGGGGTGTTGGTGGCCAAGGTTTAAAGGGTGACAAATATTCCCGGTCACCGCGTGGAAAGGACTATGCAAACGGTTGCCTCTAAGCGCTCGTGTGCACAAAGAGAATAATTTCGTTTGAAATGAAGACGTGTGTTCATCGTTTCGCCTCTAAATTTTTCTCACGTAAAGCAATCACAATTATACTACAGGTTTGATTTGCTACCGCATTTCAGGTCTCATGTGCTATATGTAAGACATTTTTGGCATTTACCGTGCATTTTGGCATATAAATCAATTCCTAACCGGACTCCATTTCCTATCGAAAGGGATGAGGATCGTCGTTCGATCTGGGAGCATCCAACGGTGTAGACATACAATCCGTGGGGTTTGGGTTCTAGCCAATCAGAATGCATGACTTAGATCACATGCACAGAAAAGGGGGGCATCGGCCATGGTTTGGTAGGCACACGGCTTTCGTGAGTGAACCGTGTGCTATTTGAAAACATTTTTTTGCGAGGGGCTATTTGAAAACATTTATATGTGTTGTTGAAAGGGATGAGGATCGCCCTTTGATCAAGGAGAATCCAACATTGCAGACATATGATCCGTGGGGTTTAGGTTCTGGCCAATCAGAACGCATGACTCAGATTGCGCGCGTGGCAGAGGGGGGCATCGGCCACGGTTTAGTGGACACACGGCTTTCATGAGTGAACCGTGTGCTATTTGAAAACATTTACATTACCTAACATCATATTTTTGTTTGAATGAAAACATGAGTTTATTTCACCTCCAATTTTTTCCACGATAAGAAATCACGATTGTACCCTACGGTTTGATTTTCTGGTACATTTTACCAGGCGGCAGGCCTCGCTAGCAATCTCAAACTTTGAATATGCAAAAAAAGAGATCTCGTTTGTATGTATATATATATAGTCGCAACTACACGTGCATGTTAGCAAGATCATTTGTGTGTCGCTTTGCGAGTTTTCATTCATTGTGCGAGAAACGGGAAAGAACTTCAAACAGTTCGGCCGCAGGGTGCAGCTAGAGGCGTAGGCCTTGTTGGTATTTCAATTTCAGGAAATGCATATAGATTCCAGAAAATAACGAAAAGCATTGTGTCACTGTCGCGTGCTCACATGATCGCATGGAAATTTTTTGGTAAAGTCTGGCACAAGTTTTGGTGCTCGCACCTTCCATACCATAGCATCTCACAAGAAGGATCATTGTTTCCAAAAGGAGATGCAGCACTTTGAACTACAAACCGTCAGTTACTAGCTACATCATTCCGGCCCATTTCAGGTCGTCTTCTATGTTTAAGTCATTCTTTGCACTTACCTTGCATTGCATTTTAGTACATATAATTAATTAAAGTAAAAAAACCGTACTACAACTACATGTGGGTGTTTTAGTTAGGCTATATATATACTTAGGCTACTCATAGTGGAGAGTGTCATATACTAGTACCATGCATATATATATATTATACTCGTGTATGATACTACCTTTAATTAATTATAGCGCATAGCATAACACATAGAGTATAGTATCATAGATCATATTTATTGCCATGCATGACACAAAGTAGCATCGTATTTAACATGATACGATATCTACCTATATGTTACTCTAACCCTCTCTCTCTCTATATATATATATATTTAATTCTTTGCCACATCAGCATACTTGCTATTTCCGAGTGCATGACATCGTCGGCTATGATACCACTACTATGGCCATCCCTATATAGTGGGGAGTATCATATACTATATATAGTATCATGCATATGATACTTGTGTATGATACTACATACGTACCTTCATAGTGCATATATAGTATCATAGAGTAGTATATATCATAGATGATCGTATTTATGGCCATGCATGACACAAAGTAGTATAGCATTTATTATATATGTTACGGTATCTACCTATGTTACTGCTTCTTTCCCACATCATCATATTTGCTATTCCCGAGTGCATGATACCGGCTATGATACCCCCACTATGGCCACCCTAAGGCTGGTCGTAATATGGGAGTATCGAGCGGTATCATGCATGCCAACTAGACTTTTTGGATGATGTGGCACACAGATAAATGAGGAAAGAGAGGGTGTGGTATCATATCATGATACCGTATCATATTAAATGTTGTACTACTTTGTGCCATGCATGGCAATTAACAAGGCAACCTAAGATGCTAACTTATGATACTATGCATGCACGCATTACGGAGGTATTATCGATCATATACTAGTATCATGCATATATACTCCCTCCTTTCTAGTTTATACGCTTATCTCAAAATTTTATTTTTTTCCATTTTATAAGGCTCAATTTGGTTGTTGCCCATCACATGTTTAGATTCCAAGGTGCATTAAATCATTGCATGCAAGTATTAAGAGAAACTTGACCAATGCATGTACTTTATGCATGCATGTATTGCAATTAATACATTGGTAAACATAATTTTTGATGAAAACAAAAGCATTAATTGGGTGTTTTTGCAAACTACAACAAGTATTCCACCACTCACCATCTACCTTGGTTGGTGAGATTTTTGAATTGAGCCCTATAAATCAGAAGGAAGGAGTATGATACTAGCTAGTCTATGATATACTATCTACCTCACTATGAGCATGGTTAATACACTACTAGAAATACCACTACTAATGGCGCACCTAATATGGCCATTAATGGCGCATCACTGGTGCGCCATTGATAGCACGCCATTAGTAATTTTTACTAATGGCGCACCACCTGGTGCGCCATTAGTATTTGGTATACTAATGGCGCACCACCTGGTGCGCCATTAGTATATGCGAGGGTGCGCCATTAGTATGCCTCCCAGGGGGCATGTATACCCAGGTGCTTTGGCATACTAATGGCGCACCACCTCTGGATGCGCCATTAGTAACCACAGCATACTAACGGCGCACCACCCGGTGATGCGCCATTAGTATGCACTGTCATACTAATGGCGCACTGTCGTGTGATGCGCCATTAGTATGAATATTAGGTTTTTTTATTTTTTTATTTTCTGTTTTTTGCACAGGTTACAAAATGTATAATTTGACAAAATATAGACAGCACACATCAACAATAGATTCATCAAATACAATAGAAGATTAGTCTTTGAATACAATTCATCATATTAGTCTCCGAATACAATTCATCATATTAGTCTCCGAATTAAAAAGACCGAACAAAGATAGAACATTATATTACAAGTCTCGAGACCGCGAGTAGCGAGTTTGTCTTCGCATTACAAGTCGATATCGATCATCTAAACTACCATCACATAGAAGAGAGTTGCGGTCATCACGATGAGCATCATCACGATGAAACTCGTCTTCATCCGGTTCCTCCAACGGTCCCTCCCCTCTCCCGCTAGATAGCGGGCGTATCTAGATTCGGCCTCGGCCCTAGTGGTGTACCCTTTGTAACTGTTACCGCTGAATCGGTGAACCTGTCTCCGACACTCCTCCCAGTCATCGTAGACTCCGGGAACCTTACCCTTGTACACGACATACGTCGGCATCGCTATGCACTAGCCAAACGAAACGTTAGTACCAATTCACAGACAATACATAAGCAATATATAATTATGCAACAGAACGATCGGAAGAGAAAAGCAAGACATTAATAGCATCGATTACATCTAAGTTGAACGACTCTCGAAACCAAAGAGACATACTACAAGTTCATTAAAGTTTAATTACAACATGAGCCAATCGATGTTTCAGAACTAGACAACTCGACTCAAGGGACCGGAGCGTGGATGAAGCCGCCGTCTATCGTGGGAGTCATGAAAGAACGGGCGTTGTCATCCTGCATTTGTAGCATTGTGTCGATGTCACTGTTGGACGGTTGATTTCTGAGGTAGAACTGCCCCGAGGTATGAAGGACATCTTGATGGATGATTTCCGCAAACTCCGACTGGATGCGAAAGAATTCTTGTCGGAGGTCCGCGTCCTGGATTGCCGACACGCTCGCGGCCCAATCTTGGAGTTTACTCGGTAGCAGAAGTTGATGATGGTCCCGTACGATCGCCCGCATGTGATGGATGGCATAGTAGGCACCCTTCTGACCGCCAGGCGGCTGCTTGACGCAGTAGAACGTCGTATTGTGGGAGAACACGTGCTTGCCGTACTTACGAATAGGCCTGGTGAAGGTGCCTCCAGATTGGGCGTAGCCGGGGAGAACATCATCAAGAACCTTCTTGACATTTGTGTAGTCTACGTTCGACTGACGGTCCGGGTCGAAATACGTGGCCATGGAATATTTGGGGCTTAGGAGGATGAGCGTGCAACGTGTGTCACTGCAGAAAACACGGAATGTTAAAAGAAAAACGATCGAAAAGTAAGAATTCATATGTTACGGGCCGGTTGAGGGTTGGACTTACTCGGGAAAGTAAGGCACGAGGAAGTTATCCTTATCTTGGTTTGCCAGAATGACGCCTTCGAGGTAAGAACTCGCGACTTGCCGGTCCCCAGCGCTGCCCAAGATCTTGGCACGCATGTAGAAGGGGTCGACTATCACGATGTCCGGGGTCTTGTCGCGAATGATCCGCATCTCCATACTCAGTGAAAATAGCCGAACGAAGGTGTAGTGCAGCGGATGAAGGTTAAACATAGCAAAGATGTCATCAAACCGTAGGACGATCGTACCCCCGATGTCGCCATCCACAAAGCCCTTGCCCTCTGGCACCTTGGCCACGAAAACTGGGTATGCCACATCCTTCTCTCTGAGACGCCGCTTCTCCAAAGAAAGAACACTGTCGTGCAGACTCCGCATAGCACCGGTTGCAGCATTGAGCATATTTGGTGGTAGCATCGCCCTACCCGCCACATGCACCCTCCTCGAGATATCCTGCGGTGAAGGTGGCCCGTCCTGAGCACGGATCGTACTCGGTGCCGGCTGGCTCGCACCCTTCTTAGTCTTTCTTTTGCGTGCCTTCTTCTTCTCCTGTAATGGGACCGAGTTCTGCTCACAGACCGCCTTCTTGAGTGTGTTGGGGCTGATAATATTTCGCACCTCGCCTATCTGAGGCTCGGTGAAGTCGGCAGCTGGAGGCGTCTCCTGAGAGCTGAACGCCAGACGGCGCCTGTTGCAACTTGGCTTCTCCGCGGTACGAGCTAGATCGCACATGTATTTTGTTGGGTTTGGTTCTTGAGAAGGAGGCCCCATGAAGTCGCCATCGTACCCATGCTCGGCAAAGTACTGATCGACGTTGCCAAATGTATCATCGTCGTCGTCGTCGTCGTTCTGATCCTGTGCCATATGCATGTTTGGATCCAGTGGCATAGGGATGTCCGGCACCGTTACGGCGGTCTTGCCATGGGGCCGACTTGGCGCCGCCACGACTGGCGGTGTTGTCTTTGGGGTGGTGTCCCCCGCCCCCAAACGAATCTGGCTCTTCGGCCAAAGCAGGGGCCAGCTCAGGCAGGCGCTGAGGGTCATCACGTCATCATCGTCGGCCCCGACGGGTCGAATCGGAGGTAACAAGTTGTCGCAGCCTGGCAGCACCCGAACCAGTTGAACCCTAAACAAGTTGGGTGGCATCTGGGTACTGTGGAACAAGGGGTTGCCCGGTTGAACGATTTTGCCCTTGGCGACATCGACCAACTCGTTGTTCACGAAGTGGAGGAGAGTGCACGTAACGTCGGCGGCGCCCTGCGAAAACATGTAGGGCGTCAGGGATGCCCAGTCAAAGGCAAGGAGATGAAGTCCTCGGCCGAGAGAGGCTTAATTAGTTACCGTGATGATGGCGTCGAGCTTGGCTAATGTCGAGGCACCGCCAACGGCGGGCGTGCAGTTGACGGAGCGGCCGCTTGCTGAAGAGGTGCCGGCCGGCGTACACCCGGGTGCATTAAGCTCCCGTGCCGGCGTCGGAGACACCAATGCCGCCTCCGCCGGAGGCACCAATGGCCCCGCCATCGCATTATGCGAGTTGCTGGCCGTGAAGCTAGGAATCGGGGGCGGCCCCTGTTGGCCGCCCGCAATCCACACACTCAACCCCGAGATCAAGGTAGGCACAAGGGTGGTGATCGTCGCTCCGAGTCGTTGTTCCACTTGCTCTTGGACAATCTCCAGAATCCGCGCCACCTGTGCCTTGAGTTCTTGAACCTCTCGCGCCTGGCTTTCCGAGCTGGTCTTTTTCTCCTTCCGCACACCAGCGATATAGTATGACCCCCATTTTGTCGACAAGCCTTTGCCGGCCACACGACCAGCTGACGTCGGCTTACTGAGCTTATCCTTGTTCTTCATTATATTCAACCCCCTATTTAGAGTGGTGTCCCAAGGGTTGCTCTGAGTCGACCCCGCGCTACTGCTTTCAGTCGCCTGTGGAAGGAATGTGAACCATTTAGAAATTCGGCTTCATTAATTAGAATGCAACCATATGGAGCTAATTACGCGGGGGTGTATTCCTTACCAGAACAAGCTCAAGCCGCCTGGTCTTCGGATCCGTGGTAAGCTCCTTTGTTTTCGGGTCCTTCTTGTACCGGGCCCTGACAAAGTTCCTGGTCTGCTTGTCACCGTATTTATCGAAGAGGGGCGGTAGGCCTTGCTCGGCACGGTCCGCCTCCTCCTTGTCCCATATAGGCTCCGCCACTCTGTAACCGCCGGGACCGAGTGTGTGTTCCCCTACGTTCAGCTCCCGCATTTGTTTCCCCCACTCACTTGATTGGGAGCTTGCGGTGCTCGAGCAATTGATCTTGAAGTCGTTGTAGTCATCTTCGGTGATCGAAGGATTTTTCTCCTTGATCTTCTCATAACTCTCACCTTTCTCGATCATTCTCTTCACATTGCTTTTCCAAGTAGACAGGGCCTTGCTCATCTTCGTGAGGGCAACATTGTTCACTTTATTCCCTTTGAGGCTTGTGTTTTCGAATTCAGCGGGGAACTTGTATCGTTCGTGCAGCTTCGTGAAGAGGAGGTGGCGCAAATTCCCCCGGTCAGGATGCCTCAGGTTCTCGGTGTTGATCGAGACGGTGCTCCGGACAATGCACCCGAGCTGAAGCGAGTACCCCTTGACTATTCGTTCGGGCGCCGTTGGATTCCCGTTGGAGTCCACTTCAGTAACTTCCTCCTTGAGGGTGCGGAGCACAATCGGGCGCCGGTCCTTCCGTTGCCTCTTCGGCTGGCTGCTATCTGTGCGTGCGCCGCCATCATCAGTGGTGGCATCCTCGGCGGCACCATCAGTGGTGGCATCAGTGTGGTCATCCTCGGCGGCACCATCCGTGGTCTCAGGATCGGTGGGGAAGGCGGCTGCCTCATACAAGTGAGGTTGTTCCTCCATCTCCTGGGACAGCTCCCAGAATGCCTTGCCGCCCGAACCCCCGGCCTCATCGTTGTGGGCCATGTTTCTCTCTAAATAGAAACAAAGTTTGGTCAAAAAGTTGGTTATTGTCAAGGAACAAGATCATGGTCTCATCATTTAGGGTTTGTCAACACCGAGGCATCCTAAAATCTAAGCTTTTATCATTGAGGGTTTTTCGACGCCAAGGCACCCTAAAAGCCTAACTTTTCATCATTTCGGTTTTTATCGACACCGAGGCACCCTAAAAGCCATGCATTAGTCACAAGTACGCCGGGGCACTTGATCCTACTTAATTAACTACTAAGATACCCCGGCCCATGCATTAGTCACAAGTACCCCATATGTCCTATTTTTAGGAAAGTCATGCTAAAATTCACGGAAAATTTCAGAATGACCTTTGCTGAAAATAGGACATATGGAGTACCCGAATTTGCCGGAACGGAAGTTAATTGACATTCCGGCAAACTCAAGGGCCTCTCGGGGTACCTGCAAAATCATCACGACACGATGGTCGGAGACAAAACCCAGCAAACTAGCAAAATCATCACAAATTGTTTTCTGTTAAAGATGATCATCATCTTTACAAGTCTTTCTCAATGTGATCACAAGTAATTCAGAGGCATCACAAGTAATTCAGAGCATCACAAGGCATTAGTAGTTCAGTACATGAACAAGTTTTACAAACCCAGATAAGAACAAGTGAATTCTAGTCCCATTGACACTCCTGGTTTTCTACAAACACCAAGTACTAGGGCACACAAAAGTTCTGAAATTTGTGTGCCTAACTGAATTAACTGAATTTTCAGTAACCGAATAAACTGAATTTTCAAACCTGCAAGAATACAATCGAGAAAAATCCAACAGCACTAGAACTGAGCTGATTGACAGTAGTTTTGTTCACTGTTATGTTGGCCTAACTGGATGTTGGATATCTTTTATAGTGTCTCTGTTACATGCCAGTTTGGTCATTGCTAACTTTTGATATGTTGTGTTTCTGACATATCAGAATCGGATATCCAAAAGAAGAAACAATATAATTTCTAACAAATCATTAGCCTGTTTGCTTCAAAAATAACAGTTCCTGTTGAGATTCCTGGGATCCAATCCCAACCAGTCCATTTGATTAAAATGACTGGATTACTGGAATGAGAATACCAAAAGAACAAGATATAGTCTACAAAAAAAAGAAAGAATACAGCCAATCCCCATCACTGTTTTCCCCTCTGGTTCAACCCTCTCACCATTTAAAGCAAAAATCTATATGGACCATCCATTCCTAGTTTGCATAAGTATCTACTTTTAATTTACCTTCACAAGAGCACCAATAACACCCAAGCTGGTAAGCCTCAAGTACTCAAAAGGTCTTGTCTTGCTGGTAGTATTCAGGAACGGGTACAGGTACAGTGGGATGTGAGCTGCAAAGGAAAAAGAAGAAGACTTAATTATTAACCACTGCTAGTTAAGATTTACTTATTCTGTAAAGTCACCAAAATGAGGAAAGCTTTTTAACAATAAACAATGGAAATATTTAAGACTTGGCATAGAAACAGCAGCGCTCAGTACCATTCAAGAACGGGATCCTGGTCTCAGGGTGTGAAGCAACACACTGCAATTAAAAAAAAGTAAAATGAAATTGAGGGGCAGATGGCAAGCAAGCATGATATGAAAGCAGTAGTATTCTCAATCCACCACAAGGCCCACCAGGAGTGAGGGTTTCCTTTTCTTTCTCATGTAAAAGCATACCTGAAGAAGTGCAAGTGCATTGCAGACACGGTTTGATGCAACTGGCGAAAAAAAAATACTATACTAAGTTCACAGATTGTTTCTAACCTATAAATGTCTTCCTATATAGTTTAAACTGTTTAGATTTCCTAACACCACCTCCTGATAAGTTTGCAAAGTCGTCAATAGGACAGGATTTCACAAAGTTCACACCCCCGCCCCCTTGTCCTTGAACAGGGTATCTCCACCAGATACTATAATTAAATGTGCACAGCTGAATACCCCTCCAGCCTGCTCCAGCACAAAAATATTCATTGGAAGTTCACTTTTACCAAGAAACAAATACATCAGGAAGCAGGGGATATTAACAAAAATGCGCTTCTTGTGGTATTCACTCCTGAGAGATTGTATATGATAACTGCAGTATTTACCATTTTATTCAGGGGTACTATAACAGAAATGGGCACGTCTCTTGTTGTATTCAATCCTAACAGAACAACATATAAGATAACGGCAGTACTTTCCACTTTAATCAGAGCAAGCAGAACTAAAATGGATACAGTTATCTGATGCACACATCGAACTGCCATCCGAGTGTGTCCAACAGAGATCGGCAACCATTCCTTCTACGGATGCTAATAACAGGTAAACCATAGCACATGTTTAAAGAATGTATCATAATAAAAGCTACAAAAATCACATACCAAACCCTACTTGCTTTCGCTACATATCTACAAGTCTACAGCAAGCTAAAGGACTGCACAAAATCACCCAATTTTCTTCATACTCCAGATATGAGCAGGCAGAGTTGCACTAAAATACCAAACACCACAAGCAAGTCATAGAATCGCCCTAAGGAGATCGGAGAGCAACATTTCCATACCAAGCACGGATCAAAGATAACAGACAAAGACGGGCGTGCACTGATCTATACCCTATAACCTTAGATCACCACGTGCGCGGGTGGGGTTAGGGTTACCTCCTCGTAGAGAGGAAGGGGTCGAGGCGGCGTCGGGGCGGCGGAGCAGCGTCCGGGCGGCGGGGTCGGGGCGGCGTCCGGGGCGGCGTCCGGGCGGCGGGGTCGGGGCGGTGTCCGGGC
>NC_041391.1:416905125-416932175 GCF_002162155.2 Triticum dicoccoides | reverse complement strand
AAGGATCGACCACGTCTATGTGTTGTAGCGCGACTAGGTTTGCTCTTTCAAAGTCGGCGAGTCGACCCTCGAAGTCGACATGCATTTCGCGGCGACCCTCACGGTGACCCCATCCAGCGAGCCTGCCGAGGTGCCTGTTGACGGGCAGACCAACGGGGTTCTCGATGCCTAGATAATTCGTGCAGTAGGAGATGCACTCTTCGGTCAGAAAGCCCCTGGCTATGCTTCCTTCTGGACGTGACATGTTGCGAACGTATCCTTTGATGACACCATTCATCCTTTCGAACGGCATCATGCTGTGCAGGAACGTCGGCCCGAGTTGGATGATATCCTCCACTATATGGACCAGCAGATGCACCATAACGTCGAAGAATGCGGGCGGGAAGTACATCTCAAGCTCGCATAGTATCACCACGATCTCTTCCTGTAGCCTTCTGAGTTGCATCACGCCAATCGACTTCTGAGAGATGACGTCGAAGAAGTTGCATAGGCCAAATAGCGTTTCACGGACGTGCGCGTCCATGATCCCACGGATTGCAACTGGAAGTATCTGCGTCATCAGCACGTGACAGTCGTGAGACTTCATCCCGCTGAACTTCTTCTTCGCTGGGTCTAGGTATCTGCTTATCTTCCCCGCGTAACCGTAAGGAAGTTTTACTCCTAGGAGGCAGGTGAAAAACTGCTCGATCTCCTCCTGACTTAGAGTGAAGCACGCGGGAGGGTAGTCATTTCCGGTCTTCTTGGCCTTTTTGCCTTTGCGACAACTTTCTGTGTCCTGCTTCGCCTCATCATCATCATCATCATCATCATCATCATCATCATCATCATATATACCGTGAAGCTCCTGCCTGATGCCCATTGATTTCAAGTCTGCCCTTGCTTTCGGCCCATCTTTGGTCCTCTCTGGCATGTTGAGCAGGGTACCAAGCAGACTCTCGCACACGTTCTTCGTGATATGCATGACATCAAGGCTGTGAGGCACACGGTGGATCTTCCAGTACGGCAAGTCCCAGAAAACAGACCTCGTTTTCCATACCTTCAGCAGCAGCTCTGGCGCCTTTCGCTTCTTTCCCGGCTCTGGCGCCTTTTGCTTCTTTTCTGGCAGTGGGCAGTCTTTCCAATTTTTCAACAGCTTGTCTATTTCCTCGCCGCTCCTCGTACACGGGCATTTTCGGGGTTCGGTTTCACCATCGAACAGATCCTTGCGTTTCCTCCACGGGTCATCGTCGCGAAGCCACCTTCGATGTCCCATGAACACGGTTTTCGAAGACCCGGGATCTCTATCTAGCTGGCGATACGTTGTGTCATCCATGCACCTTACGCATCTAGAAAATCCGTGGACTACCTGCCCCGCAAGATATCCATAACCGAGATAGTCGTGCACCGTCGTGACGAGTGCGACTCTCATAGGGAAATATTCTTTCTCTGCGGCGTCCCACGTATTGGCTGGCGTTTTCCATAGTGTGTCAAGCTCCTCTTTCAGCAGCCCCAGATACAGATTTGATGTGGTTCCCTGGTTGTTTCGGCCCTTCAATTAGCATACTCATGTGAATGTACTTCCTCTTCATGCACAACCAGGGGGGAAGGTTGTACATCCACACAAACACAGGCCATGTACTATGTGTGCTTCTCTGGCTGCCAAACGGATTGACTCCATCGGTGCTCGCGCCCAGCACGATATTCCTTGGATCGTTCCCAAATTCTGGGTATTCGAAGTTCAATGCTTGCCACTGGCTCGCATCCTTAGGGTGACTCAGCATCTTGTCTTTTTTATCTATCTCCGGATCATTTGCGTCATCTTCTCGCTTCTTCTCCTCCCTATCCGCGTGCCAACGCAGGAGCTTTGCTACTTTAGGATCCGCGAAATACCGCTGCAGACGAGGAGTGATCGGAAAGTACCACACCACTTTTCGAGGAGCTTTCTTCCTCTTCTTGTATCGAGTGACACCGCACACCGGACATATTGTAGACTCCGCGTGCTCGTCCCGATAAATGATGCAATTGTTCATGCACACATGGTATTTCACGTGCGGTAAATCCAGAGGACACACGATTTTCTTCGCCTCCTCCAAACTGGTCGGGCACTTGTTCCCCTTGGGAAGACGTTCGTGCCAGAATGACATGTTCTCGTCGAAGCATGCGTCGGTCATTTTGTGTTTTACCTTCATCTCCAGGGCCATGAGCGTTACTTTCAGGCGGGTATCCTTGGGCCTGCATCCTTCATACAATGGAGTAACCGCGTCTAACTCAAGTTGATCCATCTTGGCTTTCTCTCGGGCGGCAGCTCTTGCATTATCCGTCTGTTTGAGAAGCAGCTCTTGAATATGAGGGTCCTGCACCCAGCCCATCGATGGTCCAGCGTCGTCTGCTCCGCCGGCATCATCATCTTCATGATCATGCCCGTCGCCTGCTCCGGCATCTTCCTCATCATCATGTCCTGCATCTTCTACATGATGACTGTGTACAGCATCACAGTCGTGATCATCTCCTGGGGATTCTTCGTCTTCTCGCCCGCCCGAGCCGCGGTGGTTGTCTTGCTGCCCTTCCTCATTTCTTGCCCGGCCCGCATGGACGACTTCGTAGTCATCTTCATCACCTTGCCACCGATAGCCATCCATGAAACCACGCAACAGCAGGTGGTCCCGCACCTGCCCGGAATCCGGGTCCGCAATAAGGCTCTTCAGCTTGCATCTTCGACACGGACATCTTATCTCCGTCTCGTTCTTTTGAAGCATCTCGGCCTTCGCGGACCTCAAAAACCTATTCACGATGCCTTCGGTCATCGTGCGGACCATGGTCACCTGCGGGGTAGAGCAAAACGATATTTTAGAACCAAACAAAAATTTGGCATGACTTTCCCTAAAAATAGGACCAAAAAGAATTCTTAATGCCAAAATTCTCGCCGAAACGGAAATGAATCAACATTCCGGCAAAATATTGGCAACTATCGCATATCAAATACCGGTACACCTACAAACACAAACACATATGCAACACCACAAACATATGCAACACCACGAACATACATAGATCTAGCTAGGCCGTAAAAAGTGCATGTGCACATTGTTGTAAGGAGAACAACCTAAATATAGCTTCCCCCCTTACTTACCTATTAAAACAAGGTAATTTAACCACTTAATTTGAATGAATCTATGGTGGAAATGAGGTGAAAAAGAGGAGGCACCCGAGACAAGGAGGAGGTGGAGAGAATGAAGTGGGGAGAAAGTGAGTGTGTGGGTAGGAGAGGCTGTCCCAAATATCTTGTTGCTGCCCACTTACTAATGGCGCACCTCTTGCATGGTGCGCCATTACTAGTTACAACTACTAATGGCGCACTTGAGCAGGATGCGCCATTAGTATGTTTGGATAGGCGCACTAGTTCAAAAAAAAATTCTATACTAATGGCGCACCCACTGCCTGGTGCGCCATTAGTAGTTACAACTACTAATGGCGCACTTGGGCAGGATGCGCCATTAGTATGTTTGGATAGGCGCACTAGTTCAAAAAAAAATTCTATACTAATGGCGCACCTGCTGCCTGGTGCGCCATTAGTAGTTACAACTACTAATGGCGCACTTTGCCCGGATGCGCCATTAGTATGTTTGGACAGGCGCACTAGTTAAAAAAAATTGATACTAATGGCGCACCCGTAGCATGGTGCGCCATTAGTAGTTTAAACTCTAATGGCGCATCAGATTGTGGTGCGCCATTAGTATATACTAATGGCGCACCATCTTTCTGGTGCGCCATTAGTGTCAATCCCATCTATAGCCCCTTTCCTAGTAGTGATAATACAGCCAATGGTCGGCTATAAGAAGTTGCCATGTCATATACAACCAACCTCTTAGCCGGCATGTACAATAATAAGTTTTAAATACATACTAGTTTATTTATAGTTGGTCCACCTTACATCCTAACGAAGTGTCTTGCGTTTCGTGTTGTAGCTGGCTCTACTAACCAACAACCCGCTTCTCTTCTCTCTCCTCTTCTCTTTCCTCCAACTAATAAGCACGTATATATTATTCTATTCCTTATAGCCTGCTTATGTCACTCTATTGTACTTGCTCTAAGACTAGCCACAATGGAGAGTAAGATACACTAGTAACATACACATATCCCTAGACTATGTTACTACCTTTCATAGTGGGTAGTAACATAAGTATGGTAACATGCAAAGCCTCATTTATTAGGTTATAGACTCATATTGCATTGGGACATGTGATCTTACAGTAACCAGCTAAGTTACTCAAACTACCTCCTCATTAACTCATTGCCACATAAGCAAATTTGCTGAGTTGGACTCGATGTTACTGCTGAAGCTACTCCCACTGTGGCTAGTCTAATGCATAGTATCATAGAGTAGTCTCATATGTAGTACTTTATTTATTTTCATGCATGACACATAGTAGCATAACATTTATTATGATACGGTTTCATGATATGATACTTAGCCCTCTCTTTCTTCATTTAATTCTATGACAGCTCATCAAAATTGCCTAGTTGGCATGCATGATACTAGCTATGATACCCCCCTTACTATCAGCCTAGCAAAGAAGGTGTACAGATCATTTGTGCTTCGCTTTGTGAGTTTTCATCCGTTTGTTCGACAAGCAGGGAGAAGTTTCAAACATTTCGGCCGCGAGGTGTGGCCACTGGCATAGGCCTAGTTGGTATTTTAATTACAGGAAATTCAGATGGAGTTCGGACATCATCAAAATCGATGTGTGCCCGTGGCATGCTCTCACTACCCCGTGGAAAAAAATGGTAAGGTTTGACACAAGTTTTGATGACCGATCCTTCCAAACTGGAGCATGTCACATGAAGGATCATGGTTTCCAAATGGAGACATGTCAATTCAAACTTCTGTGGCCGGTGACTTCATCGTTTGGCCTCATAAAAATTCCGCAGTACGCAGTCACCATTATACCACGGGTTTGATTTTCTATCGCATTTCAGGTATCGTTTGCTATATTTAAGACATTTTTTGAGATTAACGTGCATTTTGTCCATAAAAATAAAATTACAACCGGAACTGCATGCGATGTCGAAAGGGATGACGATCGCCAATCAAAAAGCACGACTCAGATCATAGGTGGGTTTGGTTGGCACACGCCTTTCATCAACGAACCTGTGCTATTCGCAAACCATATTGCATATTTTTGTTCACATATACTGTAGTGAGATCAATTGAGTGTGCTACCTCTATGATATAATAATAATAGTAGTAGTAGTAATAACAAAAAACAGTTCATATTCATTGCGTGAGCAGACAACATATTAAGGTCAACATATTAACGGTTCTTACATCAACAGAAAACCGGGCTTAATTCACAAATTCAGTACACACGACAGCTCTAAATTGAACGAATTAAGTTGCAGGGTAGGCATAAAAACTAGTCTTAAAACTTAATTCCCATGTACATCGGGGAACTGCGATCATTACGTTGACCCCGAATGAACTTGGGTTTTATGATGATTTTACGCTTCTCTGTTACACGGGTGCGCGATCCCTTGGCTGGAAACTCGTCAAATTCATCGTATTCATCCTCATCAGCAACATCGTCGACACCAAGTACCCTTCTCTTCCCATGCATCACTACAAGGCAGTTCTTTTGCAAGGGGTCTTCCACAAAGAAAATCTGGGTAGCATCGCTGGCAAGAATGAATGGGTCCGCGTGATATGCCATTGTTGTCCTGTTAACACAGGTTTTCCTGTACTCATCAATCATTACCTGACCAAGAGGGATCCATGCGCACCTAAATAATGCCACCTTAACTTTCACATAGTCAAGCTCCCAAATCTCTTTGATGGTTCCATAGTATACCCTTTTATCAGCTTCATTTACAGTCATGCATTCTATTTGAACAGAGCTATTCTAATATGAGGTCTTCTTATCACATTCCTCAGTGTAGAACGTGTATCCATTTATGTCATATGCTTGGTACGTCAACATCGTAGGTGATGGCTTTTGTGCCAACCACGTAGCAATGTCATCGATGTATCCTTGTGCCAAATGATTCTTCAGCCATTCGGCGTAGTTCTTAGTGTGCTCCTTCATCTCCAAATCTGATGAAGGCACCATTGGTAAGAAGCTTTGGCGTATCTCCGCCAAGTGTTCTTCGGCATAAGCGCTGAGAACTGGGCTGTTAAGCAGCGCCGTCAAATGGGCTTTCTCTGCCAATTCTCCGGGTGCAGCCATTTGCGTGCCAGCAAGGACCGGCTTACCTTTCAGCCTTCACTCATGGCGAGGGCAAACCTATAGGTCATTGTTTCATGTGTTCGGTGCAAAACTCAACCACCTCCTCCACGGTATAACCTTGTAGGATGCTTGCCTCTGGATGGTTTCGGTTCCGACAAAAGTGCTTCAGTATTCCCATGAACTGCTCGAAGGGATACATGTTACAAATAAACACAAGACCACAATACTTTATCTCGTCGACAAGGTGCACAGTGAGATGGACCATGACATCAAAGAATGATGGTCAGAAAAACATCTCTAGGTTAGACAATATTCTTGCAATATCATCTTGCATACGATCCAACTCTTCAGGATCTACAACTTTCTGCCATAGTTGGCTGAAGAAATCACAAAGGTTAATGAGTGTGTTTCTTATATCTTTGTCCATCAGATTCCAAATGGACACCGGGAGGATTTATGTCAACATTATGTGGCAATCATGTGACTTCATGTGTCCCAACTTCATTTTACCTAAGCTCACATCCACGAGACTTCTGATGTTTGCGCAGTAGGAAGAGGGTGTGTTAACTGACAACAAATAGGTGAAGAACTATGTTGCTTCTTTTGTACTGAAATTGTAACCCTGGTGAGCTTTGATGAATTTCTCATCATCTTCTGCTTCACTCTTGCATTTTGATTGATCAGCAAGCATATCGGGCAATGAACCATCACCATCCTTTCTTTTATCTTCAATCTTGAGCAGAGTACCAAGGATGCTTTCACATACGTTCTTCTCTACATGCATGACATCGATGCAGTGATGTACATGTAGAATCTCCCAATAAGGTAATTTCCAGAACACCAATTTATTCTTAAACACTTGACCCTTGGGTGTTTGTTTCATAGTCAAAGGGTGGTTCTTGCCAAGCACAACATTAATTTTTTAGCCATGTTGTGGACCACCTACCCTTCACAGGGTCTTGGGCCCACACCTGCCTCTGCCGTACCATCAAATTCAGCTTTCATCTTTCGGTATGGGTGAGTTTTCTGTAAGAACCTATGATGACGCAAATACACGGTTTTGTGCGAGTTGGGAAGTCTTCTGCTAGCTGTCCTTTCCATGAATGTGACACACCCTACATCTCCCTTTGTTTTTTCCCCTATGTTTTGCCTAATGCTGGCATATCTTGAACGATGTGCACCATCATCGCATGTAGATTGAAAATCTCCTTTCTGTAAGCATCATAACATTTTACAGCAGGCGCATCTATCCACACTGTCAGCAGTTCTTCTACCAGTAGCTGAAAGTAAATGTCGATGTCATTTCCAGGTTGCTTCGGGCCTTGGATAATCATTGACATCACAATGTATTGTTTCTTCATACACAACCAAGGAGCTAGGTTATATATGCACAGAAGCACCGGCCATGTGCTGTGATTGGTGCTCATATCGCCAAAAGGATTGATCCCATCAGTACACTCCCCGAGCCTTATACTTTTACGATCCTTGGAAAAAAATTCAACCTTGTTGTCGATTAGTTCCCATTGAGCCCCATCTTCCGGGTGCCTCATAAACTTATACTCAATTCGCTCATCATGATGCCACCACAACCTCTTTGCCTCTCTAGGGTTTCCAAACAAACGCCTCAACCTTGGAATTAAAGGCAAGTACCAAACAACCTTGAACGGGATTCCTATCTTGATCTCGTCGTCCAATTTGTACTTGTCCTTTGCTCTCCTGCGCTTCTATCATGCATGCTTGCATGTGGGACATGCACGCAAATCTTTGTACTCACCATGGTACAATATACAATCATTCACACAAGCGTGTATCTTCTGTACTTCAAGTTCCAATGGGCAAACAATTTTCCTTGCTTCATTCATGCTTCTGGGGAGCACATTATCTTCCGGAAGAATTTCTTTGAAAAGACCTAACATCTCTGTGAAGCCCTTGTTTGATAGACCGTTTGCTGCTTTAAATCTGAGAAGCGCCAGGGTGGCACTCAACTTGGAATATTTCTTTTTGCAATCTGGATACAATTCTTTCATGGAGTCTGCATCAATGGTTGGCAGATCCTTGTACCCAATCATATCCTTTTTGAGCCCTCGAAATATGCAATGATAGCAGCAAAACCTGGGATATCAAGATCATCGTCATCTGCGTCGACGTCTTGGTTTTCCAGTGGGCGTTTCGGCTTTCCGGTGTTCCATTGGTAGCTTGACGCCTCTGCCCCGATGTTAGATTCAACATCCATGTGACACTGATCGGGGTTTGGCATCTCGCTGCCTGGGTATCTTCATCCATGACCTCCTCTTCACCGTGTCTGGTCCAACGTGTATATTCATCCATGAATCCCCTAGAGACTAAGTGCAACTGGCCATCTGCAACTTCATGTGACTCTGTATTGGCACAATCAGTACACGGACACAGGATGTAATCCGCCTCACCAATTCTCCTCTTTGTACTTTCAGCCAAATTCATGAACTCTATCACGCCACTGATAAAATCTGCGGTTTTCCGATTCTTCATCCATCGAGATCGTTCCATCTGCACCACATGAATGGTAATTAAAAACAAAACAACAACATTAATACACGGATTTACTCCTCCCAAAGATGCGTGCATAAATCACAAGGTTTTATTTTCATAATTACCGAGGGCGCTCCATGTTGTTATCTAGACGTGCAATGACAAAAATTAATGGCCAGTAAATTTACATGCAAAGTACTAGTACAACACTACCCTTAGGAATTTAATACCTTAATTAAGCCACTCACGAAAAGAATAACTTAATAATTAGCCGCGTGGTGACCTCCACCCAGCAGACAGAGAAGCGCGATGCGGCGGCATGCCGAGACAGCAAGGTCGAGGAGCAAAGCTGATGCGGAGCATCCCACAATCATCCCCATGGACGCATCTACATCTCCTATGACTCCACTTGGACCAATGACAAGATCCTGAGCAAAGGCTATAGAAGATAAGGTGAACTCGCTCCTTTGCAAACTACCACTTTCTATGCATGAGCCATGGCTGCTACCTCAAGCGGAAACACTATGTGTGATCAGGTACTCGGAGGAAAGCCACAGAACATCTACTTCCAATGGACAAGATAGTGAGGACACCAAGTGCGAAGGACAAGAAGAAGAGCCGTCACGGAAGCTACAGGCTCCGGACGACCGGCCCAGTCCGGACGTCCGACCCCTGGAGGTCACAACAGCCCAAGGAACCCAGGCGTGCAAATGCTACATCGACCGGATGACCGGCTAGGACCGGACGTCCGACGACCCCTAGGCTCCGGACGACCAATGCTACACTAACAAAACTGAAACTATGGAAATCCGAGGAAGACCGGACGATCGGCGACCGGATGACCCGACACCTATAGAAGTCCGACGCCGTGGCAACAGAACCTAATTCACGGACATCCGAAGATCTATGGATGTCCGGACCTCCGCGAGCCTCTAGACGACCGGCACCTCACGGATGTCCGGACCCTGGCCGCGTCCAGTTTCGGGCCGAAGCCCATGTACCCATCCACTTCGCCCCTCTTTGTACTAAGACTATAAATAGACCTCTCCCTCCTCCTAGTTAGGGTTAGCAAAGGATTAGCTCATGTTTGTGTGAGAGCTTTGCTCATCCACTTGGTTACCTTCTCCTCGGAGATCGCGCCTCCTCAGAGAAGATCCTTCCAAGCGGATTCAAGACCCCTTCGTGGGCGGCCCCATCAAGACCTCCTCACGGAGAAGAACCAGTTACCTATGTATCGTCCCTTGTTGACTTTGGATCCTGTATCTCCCTTTGTGTTCATGGATCTAGCGCATGTGTGATCTATTCTTGTTGGTTGAGTGTTTTCTCTCGAGTTCCTCTCATGATTCCCTTGTGTTTTCCCCTCGTGTTCTTTGTGTTCATCGTGGGATCCGCTCCTTTCGTGAAAGATCGGCCATCTAGGGTTCCACCCTACATCATCTTGGTATCATGAGCCACGTCGATCATGATTTTGGAGCCTCCCCTTTTTGTTTTCTAGCTTGATTTTGTTGTTTTTTGTCCTAACCCGAAAATCCCCACCAAAAATAGCCCCCAATTTTTTTGTGATTTGTTGGTGTGATGAAGTTTTGTTGGATTTGATCCATGAATTTGCTTTCCCTTGAGTGGATCTAGCTTTTCCCCATCATCTCCACCTTTTCCATCCACAAAATCGCCCGAATTTGACCAATTTCGCCACTCCCACCTTGAACAATAGCAGTTCATCCCGTGCCCGAAATCGCCCAGGCACTGGACGTCCGACAGCCTCCGGATGTCCACGACCGAACGACCGTAAAACCTCAGACGTCCGTAATACCCTGAATGTTGGGGATATAACTACTAAGTATAAACTGCCCAGGTAGGGCCGGGTTATACCTGTAACAAGTCATCCAGATTGAAGCCCATGAAGACAAGGAGTATGGTGCTTTACTATAGAGATTTAGAGGCCCAGGGCCCAAAGGTGGATTAGGGCCCGTAGACATAAACCGCCATATACTGTGTAACTTGTGTTGTAAGATAGGAAAAGGGTAGAAACTGAGCCGGACACGTGTATGAGCTGGCCGGGATTCTGTAAACCGTCGGGCGTCAACTTGTGTATATAAAGGGACGACCCGGCGGTGGTTCAAGGACAAGAAACAACAACTCGAGAGCCAGGTAAAGCAGATTCGCTCCCTGGTCATCGAAACCCCATCAATTCCACCACAAACTGGATTGTAGGCTTTTACCTTCACCGCAAGGGGCCGAACCAGTATAAACTCCCCATGTCCTTTGTAAAGTTTAACCCCTTTAAGCTAATCTCATTGCGATGGCTCCAAGACTAAGTCCTCACACTAGGACATCTGACGTGATAATTCCATGACAGTTGGTACCCACCGTGAGGCAATCACATGATGGTTTCAAGTTCTTAGAGGGCAATTTCGAAGGACTCAAGGGATACGCAGTGGGCCGGATGACCAATAGTCGTCGCAGCAAACTCTACATCAATGATGCAGGCTGGGGCCCCGACGCCGGCTTAATCGAGTACGGGTATCGGGTCCCCTTCGGAGGAATTCATGTTTTCATTGGCAAGATCGGCGAACCGGGCCCTGAGCCGGACATCTGCGCCGACCTCATCGAGACAGCTCAGCGTGCAAGCCCCACTCGGGTTCAGCCCGCCATGAAGCATGCGTTCATAGGATTCATCATTGGTGCAGAGTCTGAACAGGTATCCAACGGTGAGACGGTTGTCTATTCAGATGGCGAATCATCCACCGGTGAGACCGAGTCACTGTACCAACTGCAAGATGGCCGGTTTGGGGGCTGTTCCGATGGCGACGGTATTCCGGACCCCCTTGAACCACCAAATCGGGTTGCGATCTTCATGGCCGGTATGCAGCCCATGCAGCACTCCTCAGCTGCAGCGGCGATGATTTCCGGATCGGCAGCCGGGGTAGGAGGCCCCGCGCATCCACCGGCTCAAGTCCTATCCGTTTTATTGGACGCCTGGACGACATTGTTGAGCACAGAGGTTATCCCGGATAATCGAGATCAGCATAATGCGGAGGTCACGAAGCTGCGAGATCAGATAGCTTAGGCCAAGGAGGACTTGACGGCTGAGGAAACCAGGATGGCTGAGGAGCGGGCCGCTTTGGATGCTTAGGCATATCGGATTCAGGCAGAAAATTACCGGCTCAAGTTGGATCAGAACGCTTCAAACGACGTGTTGAGGAGGAGGCATCAGTCTCGTCTACCACTGGTTTATGAAGCAATGAACCTCTTTAACACACCAGGAGCAGGAACCAGTAACCCGGCAGCGGTAAACCGGATAGAAGCACCTGGGACAGGAGCGCCGGATCAGCCACGGACGATGGACCCACCTCGACGGAACCATGACCCGCCTTAGTACATGCCAACACCACCGGGTCACTTTTCCACCCCTTTGGATAACGTGATCGTTGCAGCCTCGCGATTGGTAGCTATTCCAAATGAAGACGGGTCCCTAGCGGCGGTTGAGACGCGGCGGGCCAGAGAGCTCCTTCAAACAGCTCTGGTTCAGCAGCAGGCTTATTCATATAATCGAGATAGGATTCATTCAACCCCTCACCCAAGCCGGAGTTACAGCAGGCATATTGATGAACCGGCTGTGTGAAGCAGTGCACGGAACCGTAACCCCCCTCGAGAGCCTAACCCGGTGGGCAGTGGTGCAAATGCTCTGGACGTGGTGGATCACAGTAGAGCACATCGAGAAGCCGAGTTAGCAGCGCAGTACGTGGACCGTCAGCTTACTCCGGTTCGTCCAACAACTTCAGTGGAACTAGGTGTTGTTTTCAGTTCTTGGGGGTGCCGTGTCTCACCCCGGCTCTATGCAATGTGCGGCTGCCCAAGGATTTCAAGGGTCCTCGTAAAGTGCCCAATTACACTGCTGACTTACCCCCCCCCCCGAGTCATGGGTCGAAAGCTATGAGATGGCAATGGAGATATTGCATGTGGATGAGGCGGCATGTGCTAAGTACTTCACCATGATGTTGGAAGGAACAACTCGCACTTGGTTGAAAAGTTTGCCAGCTAACTCCATTGGGTCATGGGCCGAGTTAAAGGCCCGATTTATACTGAACTTCAAGGACATGTGCAAGCAGCCCATGTCAATTGTGGATTTAGCCGCCTGTGTCCAAGAAGAAGGTGAATCGACAACCCATTGGGTGCGCCGAGTTTCGGAAATCTTGCATTCATCGGACCGCATCAATGCCGATTCAGCAGTCATAACATTGGAGGGCAATTGCCGGTTCAAGCCTCTGAAGCTGAAGTTGGGACGGCTCAAGCGTCACTACAATGACATGGGCACACTTATGGCGGCTCTGGTTAAGTATGCCGACTCTTATAGTACCAAGGATCCTGAGTCTGACGATGAAATGCCGGGGAAGGGAAAGAAGAGCGGCAGCACCAAAGGGCAGCAGCCTAACCCAGCGGGCCATGGAAACAATGGTAAGCATAAAGCGGATAATAGTTCAGATTTTGTGGCTAACACCAACGCGCAGGATAATAGTCAGCGTCGTAAGGGTAAACCACCCCCGTGGAGTGGAGGATCAGGTGTCAATCTTGAGCGCCTGTTAAATCAACCTTGCCCAAGGCACGGGACGCGAGAGAAGCCAGCGACGCACCTCTGGAAGGATTGCTTTATTATGTGGGAGTTCAAAAAGTCAGATCTTTTCCGATATGATCATGGACCATCCGGCGGTTCAGGACCCGGGTCTGATGGGCCGGGTTATGGTGAAAGTAGTTCTGGCTAAGGATTTCAAGGTAATCAAGGCGGACATGGCAATCAAGGAAATCAGGGCAACTAGGGTGGTTATAATCAACAAGGGAGTCAGCAGCAGCAACAGTCAGGTTACCAGAGCCACCCAAAGCAGTTGAATAGCAGGCAGTATCGTGTCTTCACCAGTAGACTGTGCAAGCGCGATCAGAAGCTTCATAAAAGGGTAGTGAACACAGTTGAACCGGCGGTGCCCCATTACTTGCGCTGGTCTGAACATCCTATTGTGTGGAGTCGAGAGGATCATCCGCCCCGGGTTGATAATCCGGGTCATCTGGCGTTGGCGGTGGCGCCTCAGGTTGGATGTTATAAGTTCACCAAGGTGCTCATGGATGGAGGGAGCAGTATCAACATCTTGTATTATGAAACCTTCCGTCGCATGGGTTGACAGACAAGAATCTTAAACCGTCAAACACCATTTTCCATGATGTGGTGCCTGGTAAATCGGCTTATCTAGTCGGTAAGATAGCTCTGGAGGTTGCTTTTGGAGATGATCATGATTCAAGATCAGCGATATTGACTTTTGAAGTGTTAAAAATCAGGAGCCCGTACCATGCTCTGTTCGGACGGCTGGCTTATGCGAAGTTCATGGCAAGGCCCTGTTATGTTTATCTGCAGCTCAAGATGCCGGGTCATAATGGGACCATCATAGTACATCGAAGTCATAAGATCGCTTTGGAATGTGAGGAAGGTGATGCGGCCTATGCTGAGTCGGTTTGTGCAACAGAGGAGTTGAAGTTCTACGAGGACAATGTTGATCCGGCGGATATGACTTCTTTGAAAAAACCAAGTACAGAGCATGATCCGGCTTCAAAGTTTAAATCGGCTGATGAGACTAAGCTGGTCGATTTTGTTCCTGGCAATTCATCCAAGCAGTTTAGCATCAGCGCTAACCTGGATCCGAAATAGGAAAGCGCGCTCATCGAGTTCATCTGTGAGAACCGGGATATCTTTGCATGGAAACCTTCTAACATGCCAGGTTTAAACCGGTGAAGCAGTTTCTCCGCCGCTTCAATGAAGAAAGACGCAAGGCCATCGGTGAGGAGGTAGCCTGCCTCTTGGCAGCAGGGTTTATTGTGGAGGTTTTTCACCCTGAGTGGTTAGCTAACCCGGTCCTAGTACTTAAGAATAACGACACTTGCTGTATGTGTGTGGATTACACAGATTTGAACAAGGCTTGTCCAGCTGAACCCTTTGCTCTCCCTCGTATTGTTCAAATTATTGATGCTACGGTGGGTTGTGAGCGTTTGAGCTTTCTGGATGCTTATTTTGGTTATCATCAGATCAAAATGGCAGTTAAGGACCAGGAGAAGCCAACTTTTATAACTCCCTTTGGAGCCTTCTGCTATGTATCTATGCCTTTTGGGCTCAAGAGTGCCCAGGCGACTTATCAGCAATGTGTGCAGAATTGTCTTCATAATCAGATTGGGCGCAATGTTCATGCTTATGTGGATGATATCATGGTGAAGTCCAGGAAAGCAGAGACGTTAATAGATGATTTGAAGGAAACTTTTGATAATCTCTGGGTTTATAAGATGATGCTTAATCCGGTCAAGTGTGTTTTTGGTGTACCAGCAGGCAAACTCTTGGGTTTTCTGGTGTCTAACAGGGGCATTGAAGCTAATCCGGACAAGATCAAAGCTATCACGTCTCTGGCTAAACCGGCGCGTATCAACGATGTTCAACGTCTGGTGGGTCGTATTGCAGCGCTAAGCCAGTTTATCAGCCGGTTGGGAGAGAAGGCTATCCCTCTATATCAGATGATGAAAAAGATAGAAAACTTTGTCTGGAGTGATGCTGCTAATGCGGCGTTTGAGGATCTAAAGAAGCAGTTGGTCGAGCCACCTGTTCTTGCAGCCCCCATTGATAAAGAACCATTGTTGTTATATGTGGCTGCTAACGCCCGGGCTGTCACCATGGCTATTGTGGTGGAGCGCAAGGAGGCAGGTAAGGAGTATCCGGTTCAGCGTTCGGTTTATTATATCAGTGATGTGCTTATTGGGTCGAAGCAGAGATATCCGCATTGGCAAAAGCTTGTGTATGGAGTTTTTATGGCGAGCCGGAAGCTTAAGCAATACTTTCAGGGCCATCCCATTACTGTGGTCAGTTCCGCCCCTTTGGGAGATATCATACAGAACAAGGAAGCAACTGACCGAGTTGCCAAGTGGGCTATCGATCTTGGACCTCACGGGTTAAAATATATGCCTCGTACAGCCATCATGTCCCAAGCACTCATGGATTTCATCAATGACTGGACGGAGTTGTAGGCGCCGGCCGATAAACTGGATAACACATACTGGACTATTCACTTCGACGGGTCCAGACAATTGGAGGGCTCGGGGGCTGGAGTGGTTCTTACTTCCCCTCGAGGTGACAAAGTTATGTTCTCCGCCTGATGTTTCCTTGTACTAAAAATGCAGCTAAGTATGAGGCCTTTCTCCATGGTCTTCGGGTGGCTAAGGAAATGAACTTAATCCAGGTAAGATACTTTGGGAACTCCGATTTAGTGGCTCAACAAGTCTCTGGTACTTGGGATTCTAAGGATCCCCTCATGGCGGCTTATCGGCGTGAGGTGGATGTGATTGCTGGTCACTTCAAGGGTTACCAGGTCGAGCACATTTATCGGCGCAAGAATGAAGCGGCGGATGCTTTAAGCTGGCTGGGGTCTCAGCGTAAACCGGTGCTGCCCAATGTCTTTCTTGACGTTTTGCATAACCGTCGGTCAAACTACCAACGGAGGAGGATCTGGTTGTTCTTGACCCGAAGGCTTAATTGGTGGCGGTTCTTCATGCTATCCCTGATTGGACGGTGCCATACCTGGCGTACATGACCAGGGGCGAGTTACCCGAGGACGAAGTTTTGCCTAGACAGATAATCCGCTGGTCCAAGTCCATGACTATTGTCAATGGCGAGTTACATCACTGCAGTGTCTCGGGGGCGTTTCAGCGCTACATTTCTCCTAAAGAAGTTAAGGCTGTGAGATTTTGCGTGAAATCCACGAAGGGGATTGTGGTTATCATGCCTTTTCAAATTCCCTTGTGGCCAAAGTATTCCAACACGGTTCTTACTGGCTAACGGCTCATGCTGATGTTGAGGATTTGGTGAGGAAGTGTGACAGTTGTCAGAAGTTTCCACGCCGAGCCCATGTTCCGGCTCAGGAGTTGAGGATGATTCCAATCACCTGGCTGTTTGCAACTTGGGGGCTGGATATGGTTGGGCCCTTAAGAGGTCCAAGGATAAGAAGACCCACCTTCTAGTGGTGGTTGATAAGTTCACTAAGTGGGTCGAGGCGGAGCCACTCAGCAAGTGTGATGCAGCCACAACGGTTCAATTCATGAAGAAGGTGATTTTCCGTTTTGGTTTTCCACACAACATCATAACAGATAATGGTACGAATCTCTCCAAGGGTGCTATGCAAGAATTTTGTCAACATGAGCACATCCGGCTTGATGTGTCATAAGTGGCTCACCCTGTAACGCCCCGGATTCGATGCGCCAGGTCTCTGCCAGTTATTCGCCGTCGTTGCCATGTCATGTGCTTGCATGTTGCATTTTATCATGTCATCATGTGCATCTCATTTTGCATTTGTGTTCGTCTCATGCATCCGAGCATTTTTCCCGTTGTCCGTTTAGCAATCCGGCACTCCTACGTCCTCCAGCGCCCCCTTTGACCTTGTTTTATGAGTGGCCGAAAAATGTTCTCGGAATGGGACGCAACTTGGCGTGCGGTCTTATTATAGTGTAGACAGAGCGCCTGTCAAGTTTCGTCGCATTCGGAGCCCGTTTGACTGCCCAACCGCCATCCGTAGCGACACCGTCGTCCTGGGTCCACCCCGTCCCTCCACGCCAGCAACCCTCGAACCGAACGGCTCCAGCGCCATCCCGAACCACTCCGTCCCGCTGGACCGTCCCGTCCCGTTTCCTGAGGGTATAATTTTCCGCTAAGTACCTAAAATTTGACATTACGTGTGTATGTTAGTGATGCCATAACTTTCTGCTCGTAGATCTGTTTTGCATGTATGATATGTCAAAATTGTTTGCACCGATGAGTACTTCATTTCATTCCATTGCATCATGTTCATTTGAGTCCATCTTGATGCCTGAATCATCATTTGAAGAGTGCTATATGATGTTAATCTGCTGAAACTGTTATAACTTGATGATTTGTCATTTTTGTTGCATTTGATGTGTGCATCCTATGAGCATGCGCTCTACATGTGTTTTGATCTATGATATGCCATCTTTCCAGAGGTGCAATCCATGTATTTTTGTGGGTCTTGTAGTGAGTGCATCGAGCTTGTTAATTAGGGTACTTGCTGTTGCTATTTTGCTAGGCTGATTCTGTTATATTATAATGCTATGTAAACCTGATGCTACAAGTCATTCTATGCATAATCTGGAGATGTTCACTAAGGATGTTTTGTTATACATGTCATGCTCTATCCATTCAGGCCCCTAGTTGCATTTATAGCCTGCTATAACATGTTGTTATCTTGCTCCAAACTTGCTAAATAATGTTGCTGTCAGCCTGTTAACATTAAGTTCAATGTTGCCATGTTTGTTGTTAGTGATCCATGCACCCTATGAATTTGTTCTTGCCATTCTTAGCTTCATAAACATATCTTCTTGCTGTTGGTTGCCTTGCCATGCCATGTATTGCTCTGTGGTGAGTGGTACAAGCTCACCAAAATGTCTACTTATCATTGTTTCTGCCATGTATGAATCTGTCATATATTTTGCCATGTTTACATGGGTGCCATCATATTTTCTGTGCCCTTTTGGCTCATGGTCATTAAGGGACTTTTGATACATGCTATTAGTAGATTCATGCCAGGTCGACAGCCTGGGCTAGCAGGGTGGATGTCGTTTGAGTTTATGTTTGTGTTTCATCCGTAGTCGGATGTTGATCTTATGTACGATGTTGTATTCGTGTGGCATTGTATGCCTTTTGTATGTATCCCCATCTATTATGTAATGTTGATGTAATGATATCCACCTTGCAAAAGCGTTCCAATATGCGGGTCTATCCTTGCTGGGACCTTCGAGTTCCTTTTGGATAGGGTCGCATATTGGGCGTAACAAGTTGGTATCAGAGCCTTGACCGACCTTAGGAGCCCCCCTTGATTGATCGTGTAGTTTGGCCGTTGTTGAGTCTAGAAGAAAACTGATTTCGGAGTCTAGTTATATCGGAGAGTAGGACTTATTTTTACTCCTCTGCCCCTTCGTCGCTCTGGTGAGGAATCTTGACATAGGTGTTTTGAATTACTCCTCTTCCCCTTCAAATTTTCTTTAGGTTCACACAGTTGGTTTTCCGTTCGTTGGTTCTCAGCTCTTTTCATCCGGTGCATTTCTCGTCAAGTTGACTCGAGTCTCTTCATCTTTGAGTTCAATCCTCAGTTGATTTCTTTTCCCACCCGCCCTCCCTTCTTCTCGGAACCGGAGTCCGTAATCGAGTATCCATCCTACTCGAGTGAAGTCTTTGGTTTCTTTCCTCAATGATTTCAACCGGTGTTTTCTCTTGAAGTTATTCGTCGGTTTCCCCTTCCAAGTTGCCTTTGTTTTCCCGCCCTCCCACCCTCTTCTTCCCTGAACCTGAGTCTTTTTCGAGCATCAATTTTCATTCGTACGGAGTCTCTTCAGTCTTCCCTCAATCATTTCAACCGGTGGATTCTCGTCTCGTTCGTCATTCTTCATCCCTTTCTTTTTCCGGTGGTTTCAATTCAAGTTTTTTCGGGTTGATCATATTCTTTTCCTTGGCTCAAGTGTTCTCCTTGCTTGTTTGCCTGTCGCCATTCAATCATTCCAGAGTTCGGAAGACATCTCAAGAGATTCGTCTGTGTTCCAATTAATTCGAGGTTGTCACCTCATTCAAATACTTCATTTGTTCCGGTGCATCATCTATCTGTTCAACATCCCTTCCCAACGGTGTTTTTTCTCTTCAGTGGGCCCTAACCCACAGGTCAGTTTCCAGGATCTTACCTAACTCTTCTAATTTCCCCGGAGTTATTCTCAAATTCTTTTCAAAGTGTGACGTAAGAATGGATTTCATCAGTCAGATGCCTTTCCAAGATCGATTTCAAATCATTTTCATTGTTGGCTCAACCTCTTCGCTTTTCATCCTCCCGGAGTACCTCAGTAATTTTGGTGGTGTTTCTCGTCGTCATTTGAAGATTGAAGAAGAGTTCTTCCTCTAAATCCTGTCTGTTCTCTCGAGTTTCGTGATTCTAGCTTCATGTTATCCTCTCATATTATTCCATTCGTCAGATTTTCTTTTCTTACCCATCCGGAGTATGTCAGTAGTTGTTTTCCCATTTATTTTTACCGGAGGCCATCATTCCAGTTATCATTCTCTATTTATCCCGGTGCTTCGTTTAAATGTTCTTTAATCAGCTCATGATCTCTTTGTTCTTTTGCATCTAAATCCCATCAAGCATATTTGTCTTCTAATTCTTCCCGGTGATTCATTCTCTTTCATCAGTCATTTTTGAATTCTTACGGTGGTTCGTTCAAGATTCTTTTTCCTTGATTATCTTTTTAATCCATTCATTCTTTCCAATCATGCCGGTGGTTCATGAAGACCTTCTCAAGTTTGCGATATGTCACTTCTCAATTCTTTTTCAAGAAGAATAAGTAGTATGAAAAATCCATTGCTTGTCATCAATTAAATTTGATGAAGGATAAGCATACAATAAATCTTATTCTTATTTCATCCAAGTGAGTAATCCCTTCCTTCGGAGTTTGTTCTTGGTGAATAAATTCTAGTTCCAAGTCTTTTCATCTTTTCTTTCCCAGAGTTCAAAGCTTCCTCGGCTATTTCATCGGAACCTCCATCTAAATCATCGCAAGGCTCATCTTATTCTTTCATCCTTCATTTCTATCTCATCATCCTTTTGTTACCGGAGTTCTTTCATGGTGGTTCTTCTGGATTTAATTCATTCTTCAAGAGTTCGTCAAGATTTTGTTGGAGGAATTCAAGTATCTTTTCTTCTCGCATCTCAAAGTGTAATTAATTATCCATATTCTTTTGAAGTGGAGTTTTGCATTTCTTCGTTCTTCTCAGCTATCCAACCATTTCCGGTTGTGGCCGGTTGTCACCTCAAAATTTTTGAGATGTTATTCATAAGTCCACGACAAGCTTATTCTTTCGTTGTTGATTTTCTCAACAACTCCGTTCAATCCTTACTTCTAAGTTCTTTTCATTCAATTATTTCAATTCTTCTGGAGGCATTGCATTGTTCATCTCGTCAAGTGCCATCTCATTGGGTGAAGTTCATGTTCTATTTTTCCATGTTCAGCCGGAGTGCTGCCTAAATCCTTTCAGTGTTATCCGTTTCTTATCTTGTTCTAACCGGAGTGGTGTCAGAGTCTATCTTGTTTCCATGAGCAGTTGATTCTCGTCATATTCACCGTTCATCTTTTCTAACCAAGTGCTCTCGACTTTGTTCATCTTCTCTCTTGTGTTCTTACTTCACCTCTTCCTCTTTCTCTTCCGTCTCGTTCCTAAGATCTCGGGACGAGATCTCTTGTTAGTGGAGGAGAGTTGTAATGCCCCGGATTTGATGCGCCAGGTGTCTGCCAGTTATTCGCCGTCGTTGCCATGTCATGTTCTTGTGTGTTGCATTTTATCATGTCATCATGTGCATCTCATTTTGCATTCGTGTTCGTCTCATGCATCCGAGCATTTTTCTCGTTGTCCGTTTTGCAATCTGGCACTCCTACGTCCTCCGGCGCCCCCTTTGACCCCGTTTTATGTCTGGCCGAAAAATGTTGTCGGAATGGGACGCAACTTGGCGTGCGGTCTTATTATAGTGTAGACAGAGCGCCTGTCAAGTTTTGTCGTATTCGGAGCCCATTTGACTGCCCAACCGCCATCCGTAGCGACACCGTCGTCCCGGGTCCACCCCGTCCCTGCACGCCAGCAACCCTCGAACCAAACGGCGCCAGCGCCGTCCTGAACCACTCCGTCCCGCTGGACCATCCCGTCCCGTTTCCCGAGGGTATAATTTTCCGCTAAGTACCTGAAATTTGACATTGTGTGTGTATGTTAGTGATGCCATAACTTCCTGCTCGTAGATCCGTTTTGCATGCATGATATGTCAAAATTGTTCGACTCGACGAGTACTTCATTTCATTCCATTGCATCATGTTCATTTGAGTCCATCTTGATGCCTGAATCATCGTTCGAAGAGTGTTATATGATGTTAATCTGCTGAAACTGTTATAACTTGATGATTTGTCATTTTTGTTGCATTTGATGTGTGCATCCTATGAGCATGCGCTCTACATGTGTTTTGATCTATGATATGCCATCTTTCCAGAGGTGAAATCCATGTATTTTTGTGGGTCTTGTAGTGAGTGCATCGAGCATGTATTTTTGATGCCTGAATCATCGTTCGAAGAGTGCCATATGATGTTAATCTGCTGAAACTGTTATAACTTGATGATTTGTCATTTTTGTTGCATTTGATGTGTGCATCCTATGAGCATGCGCTCTACATGTGTTTTGATCTATGATATGCCATCTTTCCAGAGGTGCAATCCATGTATTTTTGTGGGTCTTGTAGTGAGTGCATCGAGGTTGTTAAGTAGGGTACTTGTTGTTGCTGTTTTGCTAGGCTGATTCTATTATATTATGATGCTATGTAAACCTGATGCTACAAGTCCTTCTATGCATAATCTGGAGATGTTCACTAAGGATGTTTTGTTATACATGTCATGATCTATCCATTCATGCCCCTGGTTTTATTTATAGCCTGCTGTAACATGTTGTTATCTTGCTCCAAACTTGCTAAATAATGGTGCCGTCAGCCTGTTAACATTAAGTTTAATGTTGCCATGTTTGTTGTTAGTGATCCATGCACCTATGAATTGTTTCTTGCCATTCTTAGCTTCATAAACATGTATTCTTGCTGTTGGTTGCCTTGCCATGCCATGTATTTCTATGTGGTGAGTGCTACAAGCTCACCAACATGTCTACTTATCATTGTTTCTGCCATGTATGAATCTGTCATATATTTTGCCATGTTTACATGGGTGCCATCATATTTTCTGTGCCCTTTTGGCTCATGTTCAGTAAGGGACTTTTGATATATGCTATTAGTAGATTCATGCCATGCCTTTTTTTGCCATGATAAGTTCCTGTAGCATGTTGTTTGATAGCTCTAAACATTGCAACCTGATGTTATTTCCTGATAAGTCTGAAACTGGTAATATATGGAATCTTGCCATGTGTGTTTGAGCATGTTCTAGTAGTTTCTGGAGATAGCTCAGTGTTCATCTTCTGTCATGCCTTACCTGTACTTCATGCTCATGCATTTTGTTCTTATGTTGGGGTGCTGTAGCTTATTGTTTTGATGCTTGCAAGATGCCTAGTTGCTGTTTTGGTCAGATTGTTGTTATGGCTTGTATAGTGTATGTGTTGAACCGTTGCTCCGTTTTGAGTGTGCTTTATATGGAACTTGCTTGATTTTGCATGTAGCTTCATATTATAATGTTGCATCCTTGTTTTGAGGTGTTTGCTTGATGTTTGAGTGCCTTTAGCATCAATGCCATGTTTAACTTGTTTTGGTCATATCTTCTAGGCCGTAGCTCCGAATTAAATGAATTTTATATGTAACTTGACTAGAATCTCGTGTAGATCATCTTGGTGCATCTTAACTTGCTGTTTAACAACTTGAACATAAGGTTTATTCAGTTCTGGACAAATTTCTAAATTTGCATATGAGGACTTACCGGAATTGTTATATGTTGTTTCCGGCCTCATTTAAACTTGCTTTGATGTGTTGCTCTTGTTTGCATCTTCTCTTGCCATGAGTAGCTTCATGTAGCTTTGTCATGCATCATGCTTGTTGTGCATCATGTCTTGTCTATGTGTGGTGTGTTTACTATGTTGTGTGCTTCTTCTCGATAGTTCCCATTTCGTTGCGATCGTGAGGATTCATTCGTCTACGCTTGGTTCGTCTACGTGGCTTCATCTTCTTCATGGACTCGTTCTTCTTCCTAGCGGGATTTCAGGCAAGATGACCGCTACCCTGGATCTCACTACTATCATTGCTATGCTAGTTGCTTCGTTCTTTCGCTATGCTGCACTTCCGATAACTTGCTCTTCAAGCCTCCCAAGTTGCCATGAACCTCTAACCTTTGATACCCTTCCTAGCAAACCGTTGTTTGGCTATGTTACTGCTTTGCTCAGCCCCTCTTATAGCATTGCTAGTTGCAGGTGAAGTTGAAGATTGCTCCATGGTGGACAGGGTTATGTTGGGATATCACAATATCTCTTATATTATTAATGCATCTATATACTTGGTAAAGGGTGGAAGGCTCGGCCTATGCCTGGTGTTTTGTTCCACTCTTGCCTCCCTAGTTTCCATCATACCAGTGTTATGTTCCCGGATTTTGTGTTCCTTACGCGGTCAGGTGATTTATGGGACCCCCTTGACAGTTCGCTTTGAATAAAACTCCTCCAGCAAGCCCCAACCTTGGTTTTACCATTTGCCTCACCTAGCCCTTTTTCCCTTGGGAGTCGCGCTCTCGAGGGTCATCTTATTTTTACCCCCTCCCCCCCGGGCCAGTGCTCGTCGTGAGTGTTGGTCCAACCTGTCAGCTGCCGGTGGCCACCAGGGGCAACTCTGGGCTCGCCTACCGGAAGTTTGGACAATCCAGTGTGCCCTGAGAACGAGATATGTGCAGCTCCTATCAGGATTTGTCGGCACATTCGGGCGGCTTTGCTGGTCTTGTTTTACCATTGTTGAAATGTCTTGTAAACCGGGATTCCGAGACTGATCGGGTCTTCCTGGGAGAAGGTATATCCTTCGTTGATCGCGAGAGCTTATCATAGGCTAAGTTGGGACACCCCTGCAGGGTATTATCTTTCGAAAGCCGTGCCCGTGGTTATGTGGCATATGGGAATTTGTTAATGTCCGGTTGTAGATAACTTGACACCAGATCCGAATTAAAATGCATCAACCACATGTGTAGCGGTGATGGTCTCTTTTCGGCGGAGTCCGGGAAGTGAACACGGTCTTTGGGTTATGTTTGACGTAAGTAGGAGTTCAGGATCACCTCTTGATCATTACTAGTTGACGACCATTCCTTTGCTTCTCTTCTCGCTCTTATTTGCGTATGTTAGCCACCATATATGCTTAGTCGCTGCTTCTAGGCCCGGGCGTTCGGTAGAAACCGAAATTTCAGTTTCTACTGTTCGGTTTATTGGGCAATTCGGTTAGCAAAATAGGAAACCGAATTAAGCACTAAAAATGAGCTAACCGAAATTTCGGTTAACCGAAATTTTCGGTTCGGTTTTCGGTTTTAACCGAATTCTGCATCATGTACAGAAAATGCAAGTGCAGAACATATTTTGATAGCAGCTTGTACATATTTTGTAGAAAAAAAACTGACAGCATAACGGCGCAAAATTGTAAAAGTATGGACCATTTTCTTGCAGACGATTATAATATATCACATGCATCTCAGATAGAAGCATTTCACTATTTCAGAATAGTCTAGACACATCGCACATATAAAAGTTAAACAAGATTCAGCACACTGATTGTGACAAGTGACAACCAAATTCCAACGGAATAAATCCAAACTCCAAGTTGAACACACGACCAAGGTCAAATTATACTTGTCACATTTCAAAAATAGGCATACAACCAAGATTCAAGTGCACTTCAAGGAGCAGCGGACGATAGTTGCACTTCCCAATTTTCCATCAGGTGCACAGCGGCAAGCCACCAAGCATGAAGCCAAGGAACCAGCAACAAGTTGCTCTCATCTCAGGTTGAACTGTAGCAGTAGGAAAAATTAGAAGTGAAAAGTACAGAGAACACCAGTACATCCATCCACTAAAATCATGCATCCATAAAGAATGAAACAAAAATTGCAGACAAAGGATGAGATATTGGACTTATTAGATTGACAGAATGCTCAGTTTCTACCGTGGAAGACATGGTGATGAACTGGAGAATACGCTGGCGGGATCTTGCGAAGGTGGACCAGCGGTCGCCGCTGAGTTGCCGAGGTGGACGGACTGATAGGCGATGCCGCGGTGGTGGGTCCTTGTCTCCCTGCTCCTCTTCTTCCATCGTGCAGATGCAGTGTAGCCACGGCGTCGGCCGTCGGGGCCTCGGGGTTAGCCGTGTGGGGGCAAGAGAAAATGCGGTGGCGTAGGGGGTGGCCGGGTGGGGAAGAAGATGCGGTTACCGGTGGCAGCGCCAGCGCCGTCTCAGCCGCTCAGATGAGTAGTGGCGGGCTGGCGGCGACTGAGTAGGGCAAGGACAGGGAGGAGCTTCGCCTTCGATTCAGGTCTTGAGGTGTGGGGCGTGGCGGTTAGGTCTTAGGCGTGGGGTTTTGGTGGGCTTGTACTGGGCCGGGGGTGTGGAGTGGGCTGGGGGTGGCCGAGTGAGTGGGTTGGGATTCGGGGATTTCGGTTAACCGAGAAATCTACCGAACCGACCGAATTTGGTTCGGTTAGTAGACTAACTAACCGAATTTTTCACTACACAACAAAAAAACCAAAAATTCGGTTTTTTCGGTTTCAATTTCGGTTCAGTTTTCGGTTGGTCGGTTTTTATGCCCAGCCCTAGCTGCTACAACCTCACCACTTTACCCCTTCCTTTCCCACTAAGCTTTGCTAGTCTTGATACCCATGGTAATGGGATTGCTGAGTCCTCGTGGCTCACAGATTACTACAACAACAGTTGCAGGTACAGGTTATGCGATGATCATGACGCGAGAGCGATGTTTGCTTGTTTTGGAGTTCTTCTTCTGCTTCTTCGATCAGGGGACAGGTTCCAGGTCGGCAGCCTGGGCTAGCAGGGTGGATGTCGTTTTTGTGTTTCATCCGTAGTCGGATGTTGATCTTATGTACGATGTTGTATTCGTGTGGCATTGTATGCCTCTTGTATGTATCCCCATCTATTATGTAATGTTGATGTAATGATATCCACCTTGCAAAAGCGTTCCAATATGCGGGCCTATCCTTGCTGGGACCTTCGAGTTCCTTTTGGATAGGGTCGCATATTGGGCGTAACAAGTTGCTATCAGAGCCTCGACCGACCTTAGGAGCCCCCCTTGATTGATCGTGTAGTTTGGCCGTTGTTGAGTCTAGAAGAAAACTGATTTCGGAGTCTAGTTATATCGGAGAGTAGGACTTCTTTTTACTCCTCTGCCCCTTCGTCGCTCTGGTGAGGAATCTTGACATAGGTGTTTTGAATTACTCCTCTTCCCCTTCAAATTTTCTTTAGGTTCACGCAGTTGGTTTTCCGTTCGTTGGTTCTCAGCTCTTTTCATCCGGTGCATTTCTCGTCAAGTTGACTCGAGTCTCTTCATCTTTGAGTTCAATCCTCAGTTGTTTTCTTTTCCCACCCGCCCTCCCTTCTTCTCGAAACCGGAGTCCGTAATCGAGTATCCATCCTACTCGAGTGAACTCTTTGGTTTCTTTCCTCAATGATTTCAACCGGTGTTTTCTCTTGAAGTTATTCGTCGGTTTCCCCTTCCAAGTTGCCTTTGTTTTCCCGCCCTCCCACCCTCTTCTTCCCGGAACCTGAGTCTTTTTCG
>NC_041391.1:416896297-416904703 GCF_002162155.2 Triticum dicoccoides | reverse complement strand
TTTTCATTCGTACGGAGTCTCTTCAGTCTTCCCTCAATCATTTCAACCGGTGGATTCTCGTCTCGTTCATCATTCTTCATCCCTTTCTTTTTCCGGTGGTTTCAATTCAAGTTTTTTCGGGTTGATCATATTCTTTTCCTCGGCTCAAGTGTTCTCCTTGCTTGTTTGCCTCTCGCCATTCAATCATTCCGGAGTTCGGAAGACATCTCAAGAGATTCGTCTGTGTTCCAATTAATTCGAGGTTGTCACCTCATTCAAATACTTCATTTGGTCCAGTGCATCATCTATCTGTTCAACATCCCTTTCCAACGGTGTTTTTTCTCTTCAGTGGGCCCTAACCCACATGTCATTTTCCAGGATCTTACCTAACTCTTCTAATTTCCCCGAAGTTATTCTCATATTCTTTTCAAAGTGTGACGTAAGAATGGATTTAATCAGTCAGATGCCTTTCCAAGATCGGTTTCAAATCATTTTCATTGTTGGCTCAACCTCTTCGCTTTTCATCCTCCCGGAGTACCTCAGTAATTTTGGTGGTGTTTCTCGTCGTCATTTGAAGATCGAAGAAGAGTTCTTCCTCTAAATCCTGTCTGTTCTCTCGAGTTTCGTGATTCTAGCTTCATGTTATCCTCTCATATTGTTCCATTCGTCAGATTTTCTTTTCTTACCCATCCGGAGTATGTCAGTAGTTGTTTTCCCATTTCTTTTTACCGGAGGCCATCATTCCAGTTATCATTCTCTATTTATCCCGGTGCTTCGTTTAAATGTTCTTTAATTAGCTCATGATCTCTTTGTTCTTTTGCATCTAAATCCCATCAAGCATATTTGTCTTCTAATTCTTCCCGGTGATTCATTCTCTTTCATCAATCATTTTTGAATTCTTACAGTGGTTCGTTCAAAATTCTTTTTCCTTGATTATCTTTTTAATCCATTCATTCTTTCCAATCATGTCGGTGGTTCATGAAGACCTTCTCAAGTTTGCAATATGTCACTTCTCAATTCTTTTTCAAGAAGAATAAGTAGTATGAAAAATCCATTGCTTGTCATCAATTAAATTTGATGAAGGATAAGCATACAATAAATCTTATTCTTATTTCATCCAAGTGAGTAATCCCTTCCTTCGGAGTTTGTTCTTGGTGAATAAATTCTAGTTCCAAGTCTTTTCATCTTTTCTTTCCCAGAGTTCAAAGCTTCCTCGGCTATTTCATCGGAACCTCCATCTAAATCATCGCAAGGCTCATCTTATTCTTTCATCCTTCATTTCTATCTCATCATCCTTTTGTTACCGGAGTTCTTTCATGGTGGTTCTTCTGGATTTAATTCATTCTTCAAGAGTTCGTCAAGATTTTGTTGGAGGAATTCAAGTATCTTTTCTTCTCGCGTCTCGAAGTGTAATTAATTATTCATATTCTTTTGAAGTGGAGTTTTGCATTTCTTCGTTCTTCTCAGCTATCCAACCATTTCCGGTTGTGGCCGGTTGTCACCTCAAAATTTTTGAGATGTTATTCATAAGTCCACGACAAGCTTATTCTTTCATTGTTGATTTTCTCAACAACTCCGTTCAATCCTTACTTCTAAGTTCTTTTCATTCAATTATTTCAATTCTTCTGGAGGCATTGCATTGTTCATCTCGTCAAGTGCCATCTCATTGGGTGAAGTTCATGTTCTATTTTTCCATGTTCAGCCGGAGTGCTGCCTAAATCCTTTCAGTCTTATCCGTTTCTTATCTTGTTCTAACCGGAGTGGTGTCAGAGTCTATCTTGTTTCCATGAGCAGTTGATTCTCGTCATATTCACCGTTCATCTTTTCTAACCGAGTGCTCTCGACTTTGTTCATCTTCTCTCTTGTGTTCTTACTTCACCTCTTCCTCTTTCTCTCCCATCTCGTTCCTAAGATCTCGGGACGAGATCTCTTGTTAGTGGAGGAGAGTTGTAACGCCCTGGATTCGATGCGCCAGGTGTCTGCCAGTTATTCGCCGTCGTTGCCATGTCATGTGCTTGCGTGTTGCACTTTATCATGTCATCATGTGCATCTCATTTTGCATTCGTGTTCGTCTCATGCATCCGAGCATTTTTCCCGTTGTCCGTTTTGCAATCCGGCACTCCTACGTCCTCCGGTGCCCCCATTGACCCTGTTTTATGAGTGTTCGAAAAATGTTGTCGGAATGAGACGCAACTTGGCGTGCGGTCTTATTATAGTGTAGACAGAGCGCCTGTCAAGTTTCGTCGTATTCGGAGCCCGTTTGACTACCCAACCGCCATCCGTAGCGACACCGTCATCCCGGGTCCACCCCGTCCCTACACGCCAGCAACCCTCGAACCAAACGGCGCCAGCGCCGTCCCGAACCACTTCGTCCCGCTGGACCGTCCCGTCCCGTTTCCCGAGGGTATAATTTTCCGCTAAGTACCTGAAATTTGACATTATGTGTGTATGTTAGTGATGCCATAACTTCCTGCTCATAGATCCGTTTTGCATGTATGATATGTCAAAATTGTTCGACTCGACGAGTTCTTCATTTCATTCCATTGCATCATGTTCATTTGAGTCCATCTTGATGGCTGAATCATCGTTCGAAGAGTGCTATATGATGTTAATCTGCTGAAACTGTTATAACTTGATGATTTGTCATTTTTGTTGCATTTGATGTGTGCATCCTATGAGCATGCGCTCTACATGTGTTTTGATCTATGACATGCCATCTTTCAAGAGGTGAAATCCATGTATTTTTGTGGGTCTTGTAGTGAGTGCATCGAGCATGTATTTTTGATGCCTGAATCATCGTTCGAAGAGTGCTATATGATGTTAATCTGCTGAAACTGTTATAACTTGATGATTTGTCATTTTTGTTGCATTTGATGTGTGCATCCTATGAGCATGCGCTCTACATGTGTTTTGATCTATGATATGCCATCTTTCCAGAGGTGCAATCCATGTATTTTTGTGGGTCTTGTAGTGAGTGCATCGAGGTTGTTAAGTAGGGTACTTGCTGTTGCTGTTTTGCTAGGCTTATTCTGTTATATTATGATGCTATGTAAACCTGATGCTACAAGTCATTCTATGCATAATCTGGAGATGTTCACTAAGGATGTTTTGTTATACATGTCATGCTCTATCCATTCATGCCCCTGGTTTTATTTATAGCCTGCTGTAACATGTTGTTATCTTGCTCCAAACTTGCTAAATAATGTTGCTGTCAGCCTGTTAACATTAAGTTCAATGTTGCCATGTTTGTTGTTAGTGATCCATGCACCTATGAATTTGTTCTTGCCATTCTTAGCTTCATAAACATGTCTACTTGATGTTGGTTGCCTTGCCATGCCATGTATTGCTATGTGGTGAGTGCTACAAGGTCACCAACATGTCTACTTTTCATTGTTTCTGCCATGTATGAATCTGTCATATATTTTGCCATGTTTACATGGGTGCCATCATATTTTCTGTGCCCTTTTGGCTCATGTTCAGTAAGGGACTTTTGATATATGCTATTAGTAGATTCATGCCATGCCTTTTTTTGCCATGATAAGTTCCTGTAGCATGTTGTTTGATAGCTCTAAACATTGCAACCTGATGTTATTTCCTGATAAGTCTGAAACTGTTAATATATGCAATCTTGCCATGTGTGTTTGAGCATGTTCTAGTAGTTTCTGGAGATAGCTCAGTGTTCATCTTCTGTCATGCCTTACCTGTACTTCATGCTCATGCCTTTTGTTGTTATGTTGGGGTGCTATAGCTTATTGTTTTGATGCTTGCAAGATCCCTAGTTGCTGTTTTGGTCAGATTGTTGTTATGGCTTGTATAGTGTATGTGTTGAACCGTTGCCCCGTTTTGACTGTGCTTTATATGGAACTTGCTTGATTTTGCATGTAGCTTAATATTATCATGTTGCATCCTTGTTTTGAGGTGTTTGCTTGATGTTTGAGTGCCTTTAGCATCAATGCCGTGTTTAACTTGTTTTGGTCATATCTTCTAGGCCGTAGCTCGGAATTAAATGAACTTTATATGTAACTTGACTAGAATCTCGTGTAGATCATCTTGGTGCATCTTAACTTGCTGTTTAACAACTTGAACATAAGGTTTATTCAGTTCTGGACCAATTTCTAAATTTGCATATGAGGACTTACCGGAATTGTTATATGTTGTTTCCGGCCTCATTTAAACTTGCTTTGATGTGTTGCTCTTGTTTGCATCGTCTCCTGCCATGAGTAGCTTCATGTAGCTTTGTCATGCATCATGCTTGTTGTGCATCATGTCCTGTCTATGTGTGGTGTGTTTACTATGTTGTGTGCTTCTTCTCGATAGTTCCCATTTCGTTGCGATCGTGAGGATTCGTTCGTCTACGCTTGGTTCGTCTACGTGGCTTCATCTTCTTCATGGACTCGTTCTTCTTCCTAAACGGATTTCAGGCAAGATGACCACTACCCTGGATCTCACTACTATCATTGCTATGCTAGTTGCTTCGTTCTTTCGCTATGCTGCGCTTCCGATAACTTGCTCTTCAAGCCTCCCAAATTGCCATGAACCTCTAACCTTTGACACCCTTCCTAGCAAACCGTTGTTTGGCTATGTTACTGCTTTGCTCAGCCCCTTTTATAGCATTGCTAGTTGTAGGTGAAGTTGAAGATTGCTCCATGGTGGACAGGGTTATGTTGGGATATCACAATATCTCTTATATTATTAATGCATCTATATACTTGGTAAAGGGTGGAAGGCTCGGCCTTATGCCTGGTGTTTTGTTCTACTCTTGCCGCCCTAGTTTCCGTCATACCAGTGTTATGTTCCCGGATTTTGCGTTCCTCTAAGGGTCAACTGATGATTGCGACATAGACATACCAAACCGGAAGACTCAAGGTGATAATGACAAAGGACATCAATGGATACTGCTGGGCATATAGAATTAACCAGAGTGTAGGCAGGTAAGACCTGCTAGAGCAATAGGTGATAGAGGTCATCGAAAGCTCAGATTGTATTAAAAAGTATCTTATGAAGCATAAGTATAACTGGGGATGAATGGATACTCGATAAGAGCGAGTAATTATCCGTAGGGGTATTCATGCGGCAAGGACTACAGGGCAGTAAGCATAAAGAATCCTCGGAACATCGAAGAGTATTTTAGGACATCTTGTAATAACAAGAGCAACTGGGGATGAAGGTATGAATGACAACGTAGGTAGTTACCCATAGATTTATCGGTGTTAGGGATTGCAACGACGAAGGGCACAAGGGTCCCGACAAAACTTCGGAGAGTATCTTCAAAATCTTCTGGTGCACCAAGTAATCATCCGGAGTGAGGGACTCTTCGGGAAAAAGTATTTACGAGAACCTAGAGTTGTTAGCAAAATCAGTTAGTCAGAATGGAGGAGAGATCAGAGTCCCAGAGTATAGTCAAGGAGTAAAAGATCCTAATACCACCCAATGGCGTTGTGGGCCCGTAAGCCACACAACCATGTTAGTAAATCAGTTTTTTTTAAAGACTAGACACAACTTCGGCGAAGGAGTTGGAAAGTGGGATCCTACAGGCAGTCGGCTCTGATACCAACTTGTGACGCCCCCGATTAGACCGTACACTAATCATACATGCAAATGTGTACGATCAAGATCAGGGACTCACGGGAAGATATCACAACACAACTCTAGACACAAAAAGAAATAATACAAGCTTCATATTACAAGCCAGGGGCCTCGAGGGCTCGAATACAAGCTCGATACACAAGAGTCAGCGGAAGCAACAATATCTGAGTACAGACATTAGTTAAACAACACTGGCTTAAGAAGGCAAACACAAAAGCAACAACGATCGAAGAGGCAAGGCCTCCTGCCTGGGACCTCCTAACTACTCCTGGTCGTCGGTGGTCTTCATGTAGCAGTATCTGTCGGCGGTGGCATCTGGCTCCATGGATCCACCATCTGGTTGCATCAACCGGAAAGAAGAAAGAAGGGGGAAAAGGGGTAGCAAAGCAAACGTGAGTACTCATCCAAAGTACTCGCAAGCATCAGATCTATACTATGTATGCATTGGTATCAAATGAAAGGTTGTATCTGTGGACTGAACTGCAGAATGCCAAAATAGAGGGGGAAGGCCTAGCCTATCGAAGACTAGCATCTTCGCGCAGCTCCGAGCATCTTGCAGCATGTAGAAGAGTAAAGAATAGCAGTTTATAATTAACAAGCATGTTTTAACATTAATGCCCAGAGATCCTCCCTCGACTCCCTACGAGAAAGCAATCCCGGCGCCACATATTCAAGTATCCATTTGTAGTTGTATAAGATCAGGATATAAGTCTGAACGTCCATTACCGTGGACACGGTATTCGAATATATAACTTCCCTGCAGGGGTGCACCACGTTACCCAACACGCTCGATTACTCTGGCCGGACACACCTTTCTGGGGTCAATGCCTGCCCTTGGAAGATCAACACGTCGCAGCCCGACCTAGGCTCAGCAGAGAGGTCCCCGCCGGTCTACATCCTAAGCACTCCGGGGTCTTGGGCCCATCGCCCGCAGCACTCCGGGTCGTTGCACGCAGGGTGAATACCAGCACCGCCTCGGATGGCCAGCATGATCCGACCGTGCCGCGCTGTTGAACTGGACATCTGACAAAGCTTCGGCTGATACCGCGACGTCGAGGCCCATAACTATTCTCGCGTGGTGGTTAGTGCGTAAAGGCCAGAGGCCAACTCAGAACAAATACCCAAACCATAGTGTATTATTAGCTTGCAGAGACGAGCAGAGACTCACGATCGAAAGTGACCCTGTCGCCCCGTCTCGTGGACTTACGACAAGGGCTCAGAATGCCCGGCCGTGCCACGTCATTATCTTGCGGGTGCTCTCCAGGCCCGCCCGACTTTCGCCAAGGTCTCAAGTAAAGTCATTGTAACCGTGTGTCCAAACATCAAGGGGAAAACTCGAGGAATCACCCACGGAGGATTCCACTCGATGTAATCATCAAGGTGAAAGTAAGAGGGACCACCCTCGAGGTTCACACTTGGGGTGTTGAATGACAGAGCCGTACCGGGAATGGTGAAAGAGGAAATCACCCTCGATGACCACGACCGAATAGCTACACTACAGAATTATCATCAGGAGTGCGTTATGAGGGATCACCCTCGGCATTCGATAGTAGCTCTGTAGAGTCGAGCAACTAAAGGGGCGTGATGTGATGTGAGGTGTCAGGCTCTAGTCGTCGATCACGCCGATCGAGGCGTCGATGATGAAGCAGGGGCAACAAGGACAAGTGGGGGGGTCACTGATGGATCACTAGCCAACCTATACTATGAAGTTTAGGATAAGCAGGTAGGTAACAATAGCAGGTACAAAAGCAGTCTATGCATCAGAATAGGAGCAAACAATAACAGTAGCAAAATCTAGTGCAAGCATGAGAGTATAGAATGGGCGATATCAGGATGATCAAAGGGGGGGCTGGCCTGGTTGCTCAGACAAGAAGGAGGGTCGTCATCGACGTAGTCGATTACAGTGGCATCGGCAGCCGTCACGGGGTCTACCAAAGAGAAGAGGGGGGAGAAAACAGTAAATACATAGTAAGCAAGAGCATAACAGGACAACGGGCAGAGATAGATGTGTTCTAACGCAGCGCTAGGCGATACTGGCGAAGGGGAAAACATCCGGAAAGGTTTTCCCGGTCCCGGACGTCTGTTAGACAGATGAACCGGAGGGGAAAGTTTGCATGCTCGCTATGCTAGGGACGTGTGGCGGACGAACGGAACGCGTGTTCGGATTCGTCTCGAAATTCTGAGCAACTTTCATGTATAGAACTTTTTAATCCGAGCTACGGTTTAATTTCTATTAATTTTCAAAGTTTTATTAATATTCTGAAATTAATTTTAATTCGAAAATCAAAACTAAAATGCTACGGGTACCCACCTCTGCATACACATAAGTGTACCAGAGGCTGACAGGTGGGCCAGGGGGTCCCAGTTGACCAGTCAACATTTGACTGGTCAACAGGGGGTGGGGTCCCCCTGTCATGCACTGATTAGCCTAGCCTAACAGTTTAGTTAACTAAACTGGTGATTAGGCTAATTAATCCCGGCTTAATTAAGCTAATTAACTATTTAATTAATTAACTAACTAATTAATTTATTTCTATATTTTTTTAAAGGCCAGGGCAACAGGGGCCCGCTGGCAGTGGCATTAGGCCAGCGGAGTGGGGCGGGTCAACGGGCAGGCGCGCCCGTGACTGAAGCCACCAGGGGCGCCGGCCATGACAACGGCCGGAGGGGCCGCAGCCATGGCGAGGTCGGCCGGGCTGCGAGCGGCGCCGGCGAGGCGACCGAGCGGCTGGCGGGGCGCCGGCAGGGCGTGGCGCGGCAGAGGCCACGCGGCCCCAGGCGGCTGCCAGAGTCCGACAGAGGCGGGGCCGAGCGAGCACTAGGCTCGGCATGGGGGGAGCG
>NC_041391.1:416815632-416895948 GCF_002162155.2 Triticum dicoccoides | reverse complement strand
AGCGTCGCGCCGGGCAGCAGCAACCGAAGGCCATAGCGGGCGGGCGACCGCGGGCGCGAGTAGAGGCAGATGCGTGCGGGCGTGACTGCAGGGCGGCCGACGCGGGGTGGCGACGGCAGAGCGGGGCTGCAGCCACCCGCGGTGGGCGCGCGCAGGGCGCAACCGGCCAGCAGGGACGCGTCGGAGTGGGCACATGGTTCACGGGGAGGGGGCCAGAGACGCCCGGGACGCGCGCTGTTGAGCGGAGCAGCGCGGGGTTCGGCCCCGCAGCGGGCGCGCCGAGCGAAGGGAGCAGGGTGCTGCCGCAGGGAGCGACGGGTGAAACCACGGCAATCGCGAGCTGCGGTGGCTCCAGGCGCGGGGCGATACGGACCTACGACGGCGTTCCGAGGCGGGGAAAAGGAGGGAGAGGGAGTGTCGCTCACCGAGAAGGCGCAAGGAGGCCCGTCGAGTGGCTTAGGAGCAGCAGGACGATGGCGGTGTTCGTCGGAGAAGAGACGGTGCCGAAGATGAGGACGAGCTCGATCCCGTCGACGTAGATGAAGCAGGGGACGACGACAAAGTAGAAGGACGAGGCCTCAGGCGCCAGGGAGCGCGGTGGGCACGAGGACGAGGTCGGCCATGGCGAGGGAGACGAGGTGACCACGGCGAGGACGAACAACGTTGGTTCACGGCGTCGGGCGCGAGGGGGATTCCTGATCCAGATCGAGAAAAAAAGGGGGGAGTGGTTTTGGGGTAGCTAGGGTTCGCACCGGGGAGAGAGAAACGTCGGCTAAATAGGGGGGCGATGACGGTGGATGGGCGCCACGGCGATGGACGCGGCCATCGCAGCCATCGGCTGTGGCCACGAGCGCCCCCCCCTTGAACAGGGAAGGGGAGGCACTGCGCTCGGGGGCTGGCTAGTGGCCAGTTGGCCCAAGGCCCAGATAGGGAACGGGGGTTTGCCCCCTTTTGTGTGTGTGTGTGTGTGTTTCTTTTTATTTATATCTCCTTGCTGTTTTATTTACTATTAGCATATTGTAGTTTTATAAAATATGAGACCAACATCTAAATTAATGTTTTAGTTTAGCCCTCAGCCACAAAAGTTCTACTCCCAAATAAAAATAGTTTGCTAATTTTCAGAAATTACAAAAGGCATTTATATAATTGTTTAGGCCACTGTTCTAATTATTTTGAGCACTTCAATGTTTTATATAAGTGTGGTTTCTTCACCAATAATACTTTTAAATTGTTTGGCACAGTTTGAACATTTTTGTTTTGAAACTTGAAAACTTTTATTTTTGACTTTGTTCTAAATTTGACTTTAAATCTGAGTTTGAATATGAACAGTGATTTGGATCAACTGAGGATTAGCAACAGTAATGTGATGACGTGGCACCATTAACGGAGGATTACTGTAGTTTAATTATCCGGGCGTCACAATTCTCCTCCACTACAAGAAATCTCGTCCCGAGATTTAAGGAGTGAAATAAGAGGGAAGCTATAAGAACGGCTGTCTGAAGGATCGGCATCCGATAGTTATCTCTGGGAAGGAGATTTTGCAAGCACCAAGAAATGTATCGAGAGTGCTATAAGGAGATTCAAGAGGTTTCAACCGGGTAGGCATCCAGCGGATGCCTAAAACAAGTGATGATGGGGTTCAAAGTAATGAAGAATAATGTTGCCTCTGGTACCAGAATGAAACATGGGGAGGAAGTTGGCTCGCGAATTACATACGAAGCCGAGTGCAAAGAACGTCTCGGAATCAAGGTGGTACATGAGAGTAAGGTTTCGATCCTGTGGAACTGTGGGTTATGGGCCCACCATGTGGGTTAAAAAGCAGGAAGGCTGCTAACATTTTGTACGGTCATGATAGCAAGGCAGGTCAGAGGACAGCCTGTCAGTTATGTTGGCAACAACGTCGGTACCAAGGGCGAGGGACGAAGAGAACCATTTTCCTGCTCGTTAAGACGAGGCGGACCAATAGGCAAAGTTCTCGTCCATCGGTGGCTACCAGAATGTCATCAGCAATAGTAACAAGGCCTTACGGAAAGAGTTGTACACCGGTGTTTACATAAGCAGGGAATTATCACTACTCAGATAAGATAGGTTACAAGAAAGATTAAACAAAATAATGGAAAGGAAAGCGTAGACTGTTATCTGTATTCTCGAGTGTCTAACAACACCGAACCAGTGAAAATTTTGAATCAGCGAGAAATATTAGTTGATCAAGAACTCATAAGAAGTTATGTAGTTCCGTCATATTCTCGAGATACCGGAGGATAATACCCGAAGGTATATCAATGTAGAGGTTGAACAGATGAAACGATCTGAAGAAGACAAGTACTTTAACTTGTCCGATAAATGGATCAAACAAGAACAATATGGTCGGAACCACGATTGCAAAGGACCAAACATGGATACGAGATGAACTTATCGCAAGGGGGCTATTATTATAAGAAGAAGCTTCCATGTTAAGCTCCACATTGGGTCCATGGGCATGAACACAAGGCTCAAGGTCGACTCCCACTTCTCTAATGCACAACTTTTCATTTACTTCTCGTCTTTGACAAAGTTGTAGAATTAAAAATTTATCCAAAGAAACGCCAGTAGTTATACCCACATAATCTTTGGGTTCACACAGATTAGGCCAGGCGTAGGCTCAACCCATCGGAGCATATTAGGAGCATATACCACAAACTTACGAATAATTAACTCAAGCTTGGAAGCAGAGCATGGTTGACAAAGGCAAGGGATACAAGGCATTATGTATCCGAGGAAAAGCTCACAAGGTTACTGAAAATGAAGGACGTTGTCGGACAGAACCCAACAAAGACTCTGGTGGTCCACCAGGGATCTGATGTGAGTAATGGTACTCAACCAGAAGAGGAAAGGATGCAAGAAGATTAAATTATAGAAACAACTGACTAAATCAAGGCTCAGAAGCAACGGATTTATGATTTCCAAAATATCAAGGGATCGGAAGCAAATGCTCTGACCACGGATGGATAAGTTGAATAGACTTAGGGCACAATCGATGGCAACCTGATTGGCCGAGAACCAGCTCATGTTCGGGAGGACGTCTAAGCCGAAAAGATAACCTCTAAGGGTCAACTGATGATTGCGACATAGACATACCAAACCGGAAGACTCAAGGTGATAATGACAAAGGACGTCAATGGATACTGCTAGGCATATAGAATTAACCAGAGTGTAGGCAGGTAAGACCTGCTAGAGCAATAGGTGATAGAGGTCATCGAAAGCTCAGATTGTATTAAAAAGTATCTTATGAAGCATAAGTATAACTGGGGATGAATGGATACTCGATAAGAGCGAGTAATTATCCGTAGGGGTATTCATGCAGCAAGGACTATAGGGCAGTAAGCATAAAGAATCCTCGGAACATCGAAGAGTATTTTAGGACATCTTGTAATAACAAGAGCAACTGGGGATGAAGGTATGAATGACAACATAGGTAGTTACGCATAGATTTATCGGTGTTAGAGATTGCAACGACGAAGGGCACAAGGGTCCCGAGAAAACTTCGGAGAGTATCTTCAAAATCTTCTGGTGCACCAAGTAATCATCCGGAGTGAGGGACTCTTCGGGAGAAAGTATTTACGAGAACCTAGAGTTGTTAGCAAAATCAGTTAGTTAGAATGGAAGAGAGATCAGAGTCCCAGAGTATAGTCAAGGAGTAAAAGATCCTAATACCACCCAATGGCAACATGGGCCCGTAAGCCACAGAGCCATGTTAGTAAATCAGTTATTTTTAAAGACTAGACACAACTTCGGCCAAGGAGTTGGAAAGTGGGATCCTACAGGTAGTCGGCTCTGATACCAACTTGTGACGCCCCCGATTCAACCGTACACTAATCATACATGCAAATGTGTACGATCAAGATCAGGGACTCACGGGAAGATATCACAACACAACTCTAGACATAAAAATAAATAATACAAGCTTCATATTACAAGCCAGGGGCCTCGAGGGCTCGAATACAAGCTCGATACACAAGAGTCAGCGGAAGCAACAATATCTGAGTACAGACATTAGTTAAACAACATTGGCTTAAGAAGGCAAACACAAAAGCAACAACGATCGAAGAGGCAAGGCCTCCTGCCTGGGACCTCCTAACTACTCCTGGTCGTCGGCGGTTTTCATGTAGCAGTATCTGTCGGCGGTGGCATCTGGCTCCATGGATCCACCATCTGGTTGGATCAACCGGAAATAAGAAAGAAGGGGGAAAAGGGGTAGCAAAGCAACCATGACTACTCATCCAAAGTACTCGCAAGCATCAGATCTATACTATGTATGCATTGGTATCAAATGAAAGGTTGTATCTGTGGACTGAACTGCAGAATGCCAGAATAGAGGGGGAAGGCCTAGCCTATCGAAGACTAGCATCTTCGCGCAGCTCCGAGCATCTTGCAGCATGTAGAAGAGTAAAGAATAGCAGTTTATAATTAACAAGCATGTTGTAACATTAATGCCCAGATATCCTTCCTCGACTCCCTGCGAGAAAGCAATCCCGGAGCCACATATTCAAGTATCCATTTGTAGTTATATAAGATCAGGATATAAGTCTGAACGTCCATTACCGTGGACATGGTATTCGAGTATATAACTTCCCTGCAGGGGTGCACCACGTTACCCAACACGCTCGATCACTCTGGCCGGACACACCTTTCTGGGGTCAATGCCCGCCCTCGGAAGATCAACACATCGCAGCCCGACCTAGGCTCAGCAGAGAGGTCCCCGCCGGTCTACATCCTAAGAACTTCGGTGTCTTGGGCCCATCGCCTGCAACACTCCGGGTCGTTGCGCGCAGGGTGAATACCAGCACCGCCTCGGATGGCCAGCACGATCCGACCGTGCCGCACTGCTGATATGGACATCTGACAAAGCTTCGGCTGATACCGCGACGTCGAGGCCCATAACTATTCTCGCGTGGTGGTTAGTGTGTAAAGGCCAGAGGCCAACTCAGAACAAATACCCAAACCATAGTGTATTATTAGCTTGCGGAGACGAGCAGAGACTCATGATCGAAAGTGACCCCGTCGCCCCGTCTCGTGGACTTACGACAAGGGCTCAGAATGCCCGGCCGTGCCACGTCATTATCTTGCGGGTGCTCTCCAGGCCCGCCCGACTTTAGCCAAGGTCTCAAGTAAAGTCATTGTAACCGTGTGTCCAAACATCAAGGGGAAAACCCGAGGAATCACCCACGGAGGATTCCACTCGATGTAATCATCAAGGTGAACGTAAGAGGGACCACCCTCGAGGTTCACACTTGGGGTGTTGAATGACAGAGCCGTATCGGGAATGGTGAAAGAGGAAATCACCCTCGATGACCACGACCGAATAGCTACACTACAGAATTATCATCAGGAGTGCGTTATGAGGGATCACCCTCGGCATTCGATAGTAGCTCTGTAGAGTCGAGCAACTAAAGGGGCGTGATGTGATGTGAGGTGTCGGGCTCTAGTCGTCGATCACGCCGATCGAGGCGTCGATGATGAAGCAGGGGCAACAAGGACAACTGGGGGGTCACTGATGGATCACTAGCCAACCTATACTAAGTAGTTTAGGATAAGCAGGTAGGTAACAACAGCAGGTACAAAAGCAGGCTATGCATCAGAATAGGAGCAAACAATAACAGTAGCAAAATCTAATGCAAGCATGAGAGTATAGAATGGGCGATATCAGGATGATCAAAGGGGGGGTGGCCTGGTTGCTCAGACAAGAAGGAGGGTCGTCATCGACGTAGTCGATCACAGTGGCATCGACAGCCGTCACGGGGTCTACCGAAGAGAAGAGGGGGGAGAAAACAGTAAATACATAGTAAGCAAGAGCATAACAGGACGACGAGCAGAGATAGACATGTTCTAACGCAGCGCTAGGCGATACTGGCGAAGGGGAAAACATCCGGGAAGGTTTTCCCGGTCCCGGATGTTTGTTAGACAGATGAACCGGAGGGGAAAGTTTGCATGCTCGCTATGCTAGGGACGTGTGGCGGACGAACGGAACGCGTGTTCGGATTCGTCTCGAAATTCTGAGCAACTTTCATGTATAGAACTTTTTAATCCGAGCTACGGTTTAATTTCTATTAATTTTCAAAGTTTTATTAATATTCTGAAATTAATTTTAATTCGAAAAGAAAAACTAAAATGCTACGGGTACCCAGCTCTGCATACACATAAGTGTACCAGAGGCTGACAGGTGGGCCAGGGGGTCCCAGTTGACCAGTCAACATTTGACTGGTCAACAGGGGGTGGGGTCCCCCTGTCATGCACTGATTAGCCTAGCCTAACAGTTTAGTTAACTAAACTGGTGATTAGGCTAATTAATCCCGGCTTAATTAAGCTAATTAACTATTTAATTAATTAACTAACTAATTAATTTATTTCTATATTTTTTTAAAGGCCAGGGCAACAGGGGCCCGCTGGCAGTGGCATTAGGCCAGCGGAGTGGGGCGGGTCAACGGGCAGGCGCGCCCATGACTGAAGCCACCAGGGGCGCCGGCCATGACAACGGCCGGAGGGGCCACAGCCAAGGTCAGGTCGGCCGGGCTGCGAGCGGCGCCGGCGAGGCGACCGAGCGGCTTGCGGGGCGCCGGCCGGAGCGGCGAGGGGGCTGGCAGGGCGTGGCGCGGCAGAGGCCACGCGGCCCCAGGCGGCCGCCAGAGTCCGGCAGAGGCGGGGCCGAGCGACCACCGGGCTCGGCATGGGGGGAGCGGGAGCCACAGCGTCGCGCCGGGCAGCAGCAACCGAAGGCCACAGCGGGCGGGCGACCGCGGGCGCGAGCAGAGGCAGATGCGTGCGGGCGTGAGTGCAGGGCGGCCGACGCGGGGTGGCGACGACAGAGCGGGGCCGCAGCCACCCGCGGCGGGCGCGCGCAGGGCGCAACCGGCCCGTAGGGACGCGCCGGAGTGGGCACATGGTTCACGGGGAGGGGGCCAGAGACGCCCAGGACGCGCGGTGTTGGGCGGAGCAGCGCGGGGTTCGGCCTCGCAGCGGGCGCGCCGAGCGAAGGGAGCAGGGTGCTACCGTAGGGGAGCGATGGGTGAAACCGCGGCAACCACGAGCTGCGGTGGCTCCAGGCGCGGGGCGATACGGACCTACGACGGCGTTCCGAGGCGGGGAAAAGGAGGGAGAGGGAGTGTCGCTCACCGAGCAGGCGCAAGGAGGCCCGTCGAGTGGCTTAGGAGCAGCAGGACGATGGCGGTGTTCATCGGAGAAGGTGTTAATTGCACAGAAGTACCACAATTGGGGCATTGGAAGCAGATTAGTACCAAGATTGGTAATTTTTACGTGTCAGTACCAAGATAGGGGCGAGCCATTGCAAAAAAGACTAAAAGTGCGTTTTATACGTATTCACGTTGTATCTGACCGGTAGGTACCACCCGTCAGGTGTCAACGTGGCATGTTTTTTGCAGAAACCCCCCTTATGTTGTATGTAATCACAAAAATGCCCAATTTTTTTGCGTGAAAAGGCTCCATGAGAGGCATTCTTTTTTGTTCGCAATTTTCTACCCCCGAATCAGGACTGGTTTGAAATTTTCCGCCGCTTGAACAAATAAATAAAAGAAACAGAAAATCAGGCGAGGCGGGAATCGAACCTGCGACCTGCAGAGCACGGGTGCCACACGCTAACCACCACGCCGCAGCGCAGCTCGCGTTTGTACACAGGCGTTTCCTTTCTTATACCATGTCTGAAGCGCTGGGCTGGCCCACCGAGGCCTGCAATTTTTTTCGATTCGCACTTCACTGCCGCTTGTGTTGGGCTCGTTCGACGTAAGTAGGACTTCAGGATCACCTCTTGATCATTACTAGTTGACGACTTTTCCTTTGCTTCTCTTCTCGCTCTTATTTGCGTATGTTAGCCACCATATATGCTTAGTCGCTGCTGCAACCTCACCACTTTACCCCTTCCTTTCCCATTAAGCTTTGCTAGTCTTGATACCCATGGTAATGGGATTGCTGAGTCCTCGTGGCTCACCGATTACTACAACAACAGTTGCAGGTACAGGTTATGCGATGATCATGACGCGAGAGCGATGTTTGCTTGTTTTGGAGTTCTTCTTCTGCTTCTTCGATCAGGGGATAGGTTCCAGGTCGGCAGCCTAGGCTAGCAGGGTGGATGTCGTTTGAGTTTATGTTTGTGTTTCATCAATAGTCAGATGTTGATCTTATGTACGATGTTGTATTCGTGTGGCATTGTATGCCTCTTGTATGTATCCCCATCTAGTATGTAATGTTGATGTAATGATATCCACCTTGCAAAAGTGTTCCAATATGCGGGTCTATCCTTGGTGGGACCTTCGAGTTCCTTTTGGATAGGGTCGCATATTGGGCGTAACACACCCCCAGTCTAATGGTCAAGCTAAGAGGGCTAATCAAGAAATCCTGAAAGGCATCAAACCTCGGCTTATGGTTCCTTTGCAGAGGACGCTGGGTTGTTGGGTGGAAGAGCTGCCTTCCGTATTGTGGAGCATTAATACCACCCCCAATAGATCTACGGGTTATACACCTTTCTTCATTTTTTACGGAGCAGAAGCAGTTCTCCCCAGTCACATTCGCCAGGACTCGCCTCGGGTGGCAGCTTATGTTGAAGCGAACAACGAGCAAGCACGCCAAGACGCATTGGACCTGCTAGATGAAAAACAGGACATAGCGGCAGCTCATTCGGCGATTTATCAGCAAGACCTGCAGCGTTATCACAGCCGCCGGGTTAAAACCAGAGCTTTTCAAGAAGGCGGCTTAGTGCTCCGGCTTATCCAGGATCACACCGATATGCACAAGTTATCCCCTCCTTGGGAAGGACCCTTTGTGGTCAGCAAGAATCTGAACAACGGGTGATACTACCTTATCGATGTTCAAGAGCACAAAGACTCACGCAAATCGGAGGAGGAGACCCGCTGGCCGTGGAATATTGCTCATCTTCGGCCTTACTACACCTGAGCCATAAGCTCCTATTATGTGCATATTCTTGACAATGTATATATTATGATCAATATAATAAACCGGCATCCTTGCTAAAGCAGGCCTCTGCCGTTCTTCCTTAAAGTTTTCTCTGTTACATGGGGGCTTCTACTTATAAAGCAGAGTTCTGATTGTCCATTAATCCAGCTTATAAACCTACAAAAAAAAGAGCACAGCTCAAACATAAGCTTGGGGGCTTCATACCCGACATCATAAGGAGCCAAAGAGAGTTTGTTGCAAAAGCACAACTCAAACATAGGCTCCCACTGAGCACATCTCAAAATATTTCTTGGGGGCTCTTTGCTTCTACAAGAACAAAGAGTCTATAACTTTGCAATAGGCTATAAAAGCCAGGCTTGGAAGCCAGGTGTATTCACCTAAAACCCCGGGTTATCCTGCCTTTTTAAGTAAGTCACTCTATCCAGGTAATCCTGGTAAGACCCGTCGAATGTTTGACAAGTCAATCTTATAAAGACCCCGAACTTGTCATCGTTAAATTGAAAATTGGTCATGTGAGGTCCATCTTATAAGGCTTTGTAAAATGGTTTAACTCAGTGGCCTGGCAACCCATGAAAAGCCTCGCCTTTTGCGTGTTTTATTCGCAAGTCTTTCTTTTCGATGTTTATTTGATGAGGTTTATATTAAATCTGGTGTTTACTAACCCGGTCTGGTTTTTGAGTTGCCAAGTACAAAACTACAAGATGACCACTGCCAATTGACTCGGCTTGGCTTTCAGCTATAAGTGGTCAGTACATGATCAACTATAGTCCGGTGTTTGTTAACCGGGTCTGGCTTTGACTACAAGTCACCAGTACAATATATGGATAATCCGGTGTTTATTATAACCCGGTACGGCTTCATTATAAACCAACAAAACATGGTGGGAGTTATCAGTACTCAAGATTTGGGTTATCACCCTCACTACAATAAGTTGGTAAACCAATGATGTGATTCAATATCACAAGTATGATATATTTCATATTTTTCTTGAAAGTACAGCCTTGGTTATAAACCCTGGCTTTATGTTGGGTGTTATGACCCGTCCGGCAGTAAACTGCCAGGACACTTTAAGCTTCTTGTATGCAGAAACAGGATTGAGTAAAGCTGCTAAGCATCATAAGCAGACATAGCATAATCATGACAGATTAACAGTATTATGCAAAGTGAATATGCATGATGGCATAGCAGACCAAGTGTTTAAACTAGCCTATTACAAGGCACTTTGATGGCCTAAAAGGATAATTGTTTATCACACGGATGGCAGTGTGCAAAAACTAAACCGGCCTCCGGATCATGATTCTTCACCAGGCTGACCTGAAGGCTGTGGATCATCCTGCGCCGGTTCACCCTCCTCCTCTCCACCCTGTGGCTGGAAGTCAATGGTTGCCCAGTCAATCCCAGTTAAGGCTTGGAAGATAGCTTCATCACTTATAAGGGTGGACGGTTCAACATCAGGGGCATAGGTATGCTTACGGATTGCCGAGATAAGATTTTGCACATCATAAGTCTATGCATTAACCCGTTTGTTATTGGCATCATAAATCGTCTGATAAAATGACAAATCAGTGTCTTCATCCAGTTTGCTTGCCAGTGGACGCATTTCCCTCGTTATGGCCCTGAGGTCGTCATTATCAAAATCTGACCCGTCCTCTTTTTGGCCTGCATAGCCATTTCCAATATCTTCCGGATCAAGGTCAGATATCCATGCCTTGGCCCGAGTCAATGCAGTAAGAGCATCGGCCCTAGCAGCTGATTTATTCAACTCCTCAAGCCAGGCAGGCATCATAGATAATTTTTCCAGCATTTCCTTGATTAAAGTCGGGTGCAGTTTATTATGAGAAGCTGTGCAGATGACCCGTTGAACGCCGGTATATAATTGCTCTATCAGTGTATAGGCAGCCTTCAGTTTTTTGCGCATGTCTGAGCCAAGATGAGTAACGCGGCTACCTACAATGGTCAAAATAATAGTAAACTGGCAGTTTCATGGATGTTGTTTAGTTACAGATTATGAAGAGGGTATTTACCGAATACAGCAGAGGTCATAGCATTGATTTGCCGCTTCAAGACAGTCAGTTCTTCTGCTACCGGATTAAGGGCTGTTTCAGTGTCCTCCGCCCGCTTTACCAAAGTTGCTTTTTTAGCATCTCATCCTGCCTATTCACTTTTGAAGTTTTCCTTCAGTTGTTCCATGGCTGTTAAAGCGCTGGTCAGTTCACCTTTAGCCTTGGAAGTTTCTGCCTGCTGGGACTTGAAATTTTCTTGAAGGTCAGCAATTAGAGATTCCTTTTTGCTCAGATCAACCTGCAAGAGACATTTAATGAGTTGGTAGTGCATCTTTTAAGTCCCAAGCACATAACAAGTTATACACTTGGCACTTGGGGGCTAATGCATATTGCTTCTTATCAACTGTCATTTTAAGTCCCAAGGACATAACAAGTTATACACTTGGCACTTAGGGGCTAATGCATATTTGCTCAAGTTTAGGTTATGGATTTTCCTCCTCAATCGGATTACAAAGATGATTATCAAGAATTTTGGAAGCTTCATGACAGAAAGGTACCAATTCATCCTATAGGTACAAACCGGTCCCTGGGGGCTATGCAGGCAAAGTTAGTATTGTTCTGCTACAAGTCCATGTTCCCATTAATATTATGAACCGGCCCTTGGGGGCTACTGGAATTGATAGCCAGTCATAAGGAAAGAAAGCTTATGCAGAGAGTGATATTTGCCTCATACCGCTCCTTCATCAGGCCAACTAAACCGGCTTCATAGTCGCGGCTTGTGTACAGGCGGTTTAGGAATCCAGAATGAATGTCTTGGGCATTGAGGTGGGCGTAGCTGGACAAATCTGTTTTTCACTTTCCCTTGTCCATAGCAGAAAGTTCTTCCTTGGCACTATGCTTTGATAAAGCGATAGGATTGCCAGAGGAGGTGAAAGCAGTGCCAGTAACAATGACATCTCGTCAGCACCCTTAGCCGGGCTTGGCGGATCATCAACATGAGCCGAGGGATCAATACCCATGTTCTAGCTTCAGTTGTTTGATCCGGCAATGACGGGCCATCAGGAATATTGTCAACATTTGGATGTGACGGTTCAGGAGTTTTTTCCGTTTCATCCTGATTGAGGTCTTCAACCAGTTTGTTCACTTTGGCCTTCTTGTTGGCTCTGGCTTTGGCCCTGGAAAGTACTAAGTATGCATCAGAATAGTGCAAGGATAAAAAATATAAAGGTATGACGGATTAGCAAAATCTGCTCACCCAGGAACCGTTTTAAGGGTTGGGAGCTTCGTCGATGTTGATTCGCCAGAAGATGAATGGGAGGTCCCCTGGTAATTCGAGTTAGACGGATTAAGAGGATATCAGAAATAACCTGCCCTGGGATAAGGTGTATCAGACGTACAAGAGACCACTTGGCGGCGTTTACGAACCGGAGAGTTCGGTAAACCGGAGGAGGTAACTACTTGGCCGCTATGCCGGGTTGTGCGGCGAGCTTCATGCTGTTGTGTCTTCAAACAAAAGTGCGGATCCGAATAAGCTAGAGGGTGTGAAAATTTTACTTTCCGGACTGCTTGACGGGTTTTTGGTGTTGGCACAGGAACTGAGTCGGAAGGAAGAATAATTACCTCTACATCACCAGCACGGCTAGCCTCCGCGTCATCCTGATAATGATCATTGTCAATGAGGTGTATGAAAAAAGAACCAAGAGAATCAAGTTCTACCTCTAACTCCAGATCATCAAGCTCTTCATCATTAGGCAGGTCAGGGGACTCGGCAGTTTTCTTCTTTGCAGGTTTCCTAGTAACTTTGGTCTTAGTGCGAGGTATTTTCGCCGGTTTATCCTACGGCTTCGCCAGTTTATCATGCGGTTTCCTCTTCCAGAACGGATCATCACCCGGCAAAGATGGATAACAAGTTATAAAGAAATGTTTAAGAGTGGTCAAATTAAGACAAGAATGATGCAATTCTTACAGCTGGTGGTTTATTGGAAACACAAAAAGGACTGAGCCCTGTCTTGCTGCACTCAAATACGGGTTCATCCAGCATCTTCTTGATAGATTCAGTAATCTCCTCGTCAGTTAGCTGAATATCAATATGCCGCTGAGGATCGCTGGCATTTCTTGTGTATTCGCACATTAAACTGGTGCGACGGCTTAAGGGCAAGATACTCCAAGAGACCCAACAACGGACAAAGTTGATGCCGGTTAAACCATTCACCATAAAGGCTCGGAGCTTTGAAAGTTGTGGTGCATACTTAGCTCGTTCCTTTGTAGTGAGTCGTTGGGGAACTGGATGTGTATTGGTAAGCCGGTGAGCACGATAACCCGGCAGAGGATTTTCATCAGAGGATTCCAGTCCTTGGGGTGGCTACGATGTTTGGCGTGAGGGAAGTTGACATCTTTCCTTTTCTGAATTGACAGTCCGCCAAGTTCAGTGTTGGGTCCATCCGAAAATTCAGTACGGCGGTTTAAGTAGAAGAAATCTCTGAATAACTCAATAGTGGGTTCTTCTTGCAGATAAGCCTCGCAAAATACTTGAAAATTGCAAATATTGGACACGGAGTTCGGTCCAATATCTTGAGGGAGGATTTGGAAGCTAGAAAGCACATCACAGAAGAATTTTGATCCGGGAGGGCTAAACCCTCGACTCAGATGATCGGCAAACACAATCACCTCTCCATCCTTGGGCCCAGGAGGATTTTCTAGACCGGGGACCCTCAAGTGGATGATTTCTTTACTCGCTAAAGCGCTGGTTGCAACACACCCGTTCAGCTGCTCTTCTGTAACCCGGGAAGGAACCCAGTTGCAAGCATAAAATTTCTTGGCCATTTGTTAAACAAGACCTGAAGGAGCATTGGTGATGGTTTATGAAATCATGATCAACTGTTAAAAGTAAAGGGGCAGGAAGTATAAAAGCGTGAAGGAGTTATAAACCGAAGATGTACATTATCAGCTTGCAGAGATAAGCAGTTGGCGGTTTAAGAGGTGACTAATGGTACCTGGCAGGTTATGATTTAAAAGTTAAACCGCCCGCACAGATGCCAATTTTGAGATCTATGAAGTGAAAAATTTCTAAGTGTTGCACAAACATGTTTTATAGATTGACGCTATAATTTCGGATCTACCGCAGTCCAAAAAAGGGAGAAAATTCAAAAACCCTAAGTTGTGACAGCGCAATAGTTAAGGTCCATATGGGGTTTTCTACTTCAATAAGACGCACTAGTGGAAAGGGAGAATCATAGATATCTCTATACAGGATAAATATCAAGGTCTAAATCAAGAACTGCTGCGCAAAAACGAATAAAGATGAACACTGATGAACACCGATGGATATGGAAACCCTAATGACAGATCTAGGGGGGAAGGAAAGAGAACTTACCAGTGTCACGGGAGTGGAGAGGCGCCGCGATTTTCTGGTAAGCTCAGGGTGATGCAGCGGCCGGAGTTGAGGTCGAGGACAAAGACGCAGCGGCGGTGGCTGAGCTTGAGCGCTAGGTTGACGCGAGGAGGAAGAAGAAGTGAAGAGGCATGAGGGGAAAAAGTAAAAATGACCCTCGGCGTTATTTATAAGGCGAAGGGATAAGCGACAGGCATGAGAATCGAGGAGCCCAAAAAATGTATAAGTGACAAAGTTGTCGCCTTGATTTTCGGAAGCTCATTAATAAAGGGGAGGTATGTACGGTTTTTTAGTAAGCAGGTGACGTCATGGCGGTTTATTATAATCTTGGAAGATGACGTCATGACGGATTACAAGGTTCACACGAAGGTGGTCAAGAAGGAATTTTCTTAAGTGTGGAAGATTGGCATGAACAGGTTCAAATCAATCTGGGGTCTAATATTGGGGATATAACTACTGAGTATAAACTGCCCAGGTAGGGCCGGGTTATACCTATAACGAGTCATCCATATTGAAGCCCATGAAGACAAGGAGTATGGAGCTTTACCATAGAGATTTAGAGGCCCAGGGCCCAAAGGAGGATTAGGGCCCGTAGACATAAACCGCCATATATTGAGTAACTTGTGTTGTAAGATAGGAAAAGGGTAGAAACCGAGCCGGACACGTGTATGAGTCAGCCGGGATTTTGTAAACCGCCGGGCGTCAACCTGTGCATATAAAGGGATGACCCGGCGGCGGTTCAAGGACAAGAAACAACAACCCGAGAGCCAGGTAAAGCGGATTCGCTCCCTGGTCATCGAAACCCCATCAATTCCACCACAACTGGATCGTAGGCTTTTACCTTCACTGCAAGGGGCGAACCAGTATAAACTCCCCGTGTCCTTTGTCCAGTTTAACCCCTTTAAGATAATCTTGTTGCGATGGCTCCACGACTAAGTCCTCACACTAGGACATCTGACGTGATAATTCAACGACACTGACGAAACTAAAATTTGCCAACAATTTTCGGCCATATCCACCACTTCTGCATGCACCTTCCTATACCACCACCTAACTTCCGCAAACCCTTTCGATACACCAAACCCTACCACCACTTGACCGCTACCAACTCCGACACATTTTGATCGCATTTGGTTTTGATAATTCGAGTTGTGGTTCATCATTTCCTATGGTGTTTTGGCTAACTAGGAACGGTTCGACATCGACATCACCACCACTCATCTTCGCCACGGACTACTACGAACGACTACATCATTTTGGTATCAAGCTCACCTTGGTATCATCTTGGTATCGTGATATCATCATACATCCTCGCAATTGCCTTGATAATCCCATAGCCTTACTTTTGCATAGCTTACCCATCGAGACTAGCCTTTGAGTATTGCCGGGAACGTGACTTGTGCACATTAGTGATCATAATTCCCGTGGCATACATACCATATCATCGTGGTGCATATCTTGGTATCATCTCTTGTGTCACAAAGTTGTCATCGCATACACAATTGCTAGCTTGGTTCGTGAAGCATTGCATGAGAAAAGAGATCAAACAACAAAGAGCCAAACAAGCTTTTAAGCAAAAGGGAAGATAAGCAAAGAGCTTATAAGCAAGAACCATAGCATCATATAACATTAAGATTGTCATATTCGATCATCTTGGATCATACCTTTGGAACATCATATACATATAGAATACTTGGGATAGAAGTCGTTGCATTTTGCTTAAGTAGGTTGTGCACAAGTTCGTATCCGCCTATTGTGCAATCGTGCTAGCGTTAGTCTAGTATTGTGCAACAAGAGCATTTTCGTGGATTCCACATTTTGGCTCATCCCTTGGTTGCACAATCCCACATATCTATTTGCGTGTGTGTTTTCGTGTACCATATCTTGCTATTGGTCTACTTGTTGCATTTGCACATTTATGAATCTTTTCCAACATTATTGAGTCTCACTTACAATTGCATCAAATTTTGTGCCACCATCCTAACCAAGCTCCACTATAAGCTTTACTTGTGTAGGTGTGAGAAACCGACAAGAATTGGTACCAATTGTGCTATTTCCTTGTTACACATTGAGTGATCATTGATCCATCTTCAACATCGGTCAAGGTACATTTGGTATAAGTTCTTCTCCTTCTCCCACCCACGTATTTGCTTGATATGATGGATAGGCCAAGTTCCTCTACCGACCCACTCTACCTTGAGCAAGAAGACGATCCGAACAACTACGTCACCAAGCTACACCTCTTTGGTACAAAACAAGCCTTGCATCAAGAGCAACTAGCAATAAACGACCGCATCGACAACCTCGCCACTGACTTGCGACTCTCCGAGCAACGTACAAGAGACTACTTCAACAACAAGCTCGACGAACACAAGCACAAGAATGATGCAAGAATGGGCGAGATTCATGCCTTGTTGATCAACCGCTCTTCTACCACTTCGTCCTACTCAAGAAGGAGCCGCTCGAGTCGACACTCCGACGACACTATCTCCGGCGCAAGTACCCCGACATCGAACACTCTTCGTCGTGCTGCACGTCAAGATCGTCAAGCAAACCGCAATCCTATACACGACACCGACTCTCATGAGCTTCGACAACGCCAAACCCAAGCTACATTCGTGCAAGCACAAGAACAGCAACGCCAACGACAACAAGAACAAGAGGAGCGAGCGTGACAACATCAAGATGCACAAGATGCCGAGGCACAACATCAAGAACAACAACTACGTGAAGCTCAAGCTCTTGAGGCGCAACATGCCCTTCATGAATCTAGTCCAGCCGTAGCCAACCGAGGAAGACAAGCTCATGAACATCAAGAAGCACTTCGCGATGAAGTTCAAGAAAGGATTTTCCAAGCACATGTGCATCATTACGCTCCTCGTCAAGCTCGACAAGCTCCTCCTCTATCAAGACAAGAACATCAAGTCAATCGAGAGCATTAAGACAATGGACCTCCTCCAAGACAAGCGCAACATGAGGTCGACAACCCTCCTTGCCAAGAGAAACATGAGGTCGACAACCCTCCTTGCCAAGAGCAACATGAGGTCGACAGCCCTCCTCGCCAAGAGCAACATGAGATTGTCAATCATCAATGACATGTGCGTCATCATCCCTGACACTAGCACAATGAAGAGCAACGATATGGCAAGCTAAAGTTCACCATGCCCAAGTTCACCGGAAGCAATGACCCCGAAGAGTACATCTCATGGGCATTGAAGGTTGACAAAATCTTTCTCTTGCACAACTACGAAGAAGAGAAGAAGATCGCGATGGCATCCCTTGAGTTTCAAGACTACGTCCTCGTTTGGTGGGAACAAGTCATTGAGCGCCGAGAGGTAAGAGGTGAACCACCCATCACCACTTGGGCAGAAATGAAGGATGTCATAAGAGCACGCTTCGTGCCAAACTACTACAACTGCCACCTCTTCAAGAAACTCCAACTACTCAAGCAAGGAACCAAGAGCATTGAAGAGTACTACAAGGAAATAGAGATTGCCATGATAAGAGCCAATGTCACAAAAGATGATGAGGAAACTATGGCACGTTTCTTGAATGGACTCAATCACCCTATCAAGAAGATTGCTGACTTCCAACCATACTCGAACCTCATAGAGCTAGTGCATCAAGCTACCAAAGCGGAACGTCAAGTGCAAGCTGACTTCAAGTATGCCAAGTTCTCATCCAAGTCCTATGTTTTCTCCAATACCCAAGCTTCAACGACTCCAACAACTTCTAGTTCAACCAAGCCATCTACAAGCAACGGCGACAAGTCAAGTTACAAGAAAACTTCGACAACCTCAAGTCGTCCTCCTACAACAACCAACTACAAGCCGAAAGCTTCATCATCATCTACTCCAACCGAAGAGACCATCAAGACAAGTTCTTTCAAATGCTTCACATGCGGCGGCCGAGGCCACAAGTCCTTCGAGTGCACAAACAAGTGCACCATGATCCTCAACGACGACAGAACCTATGACTCAATGAGTGAAGGAGAAATGGAAGCCCTTGAGAAAGTGGCCATGCACCGACAAGTGAACAAAAAAGATGAAGATGATCAAGTCTTTTGTGATGAAGATTCAAGTCTCGCTCTCGTTGTCTCCAAGGTTTTGACTCTTCAACATCAACAAGAAGACGACCAAAGATGCCATATCTTCCACACCAAAGCCGTCATCAATGGAAGGTCCGTCAAGGTCATCATCGATGGAGGGAGTTTCCATAACTTAGCAAGTGAAGAACTATGCTCCAAACTCAACTTGGTCAAGATGAAGCACCCGCACCCTTACAAAGTTCAATGGTTAAGCGACAACGGCACCATCCAAGTCGACCATAGAGTACAAGTCTCTTTCAAGATCGGAGCTTATGAAGACACTTTGGAGTGTGATGTACTTCAGATGACCGTTTGCCACCTCCTTCTTGGACGGCCATGGCAATTTGACTGAGGTGTCATCCAAAACGGACGCACAAACCACTAAAGCTTCAAGATGAACGGAAGGGAGTTTGTGCTATGACCTATGTCTCCAAGCCAAGTGCTCGCCTACAAGCAAGCCACCCATCATGGAGAGACTAGTGAGCGAGCGAACCACCAAAAAGAGAGTGAGCGCCGCAAGCCCAAATTGAGTACCTCCACGATGAGCGACAAGACAAACTTAGTTCTATTTGCCACCAAACGTGAGATGAGAGAAGTGTGTGAGAATCCATCAAGTGTCCTACACTATGTCCTTTTTTGCAAAGATGAGGCACCAAAACTAACACCTCTCACAATCTTCCTCTAGTGTTATCTTCTATTTTGCAAGAATTCCAAGAAGTTTTCCCCGACGAGCTACCTCCGGGTCTACCTCCACTATGCGGCATCGAGCACTGCATCGACCTCATCCTCGGAGCACCACTTCCAAACAAGGCTCCCTACCGAGTCAACCCCGAAGAAACCAAAGAAATACAAAGGCAAGTAAAGCATCTCATAGACCATGGACATGTGCGCGAAAGTTTGAGTCCTTGTGCCGTACCGGTCATTCTTGTGCCAAAAAGAGATGGTAGCTTTCGCATGTGTTCCGATTGTAGATCCATCAATGCTATCACCGTTAGATATCGGTACCCCATTCCACACCTTGATGATATGCTTGATGAGCTTAGCAGTGCCACTATTTTTTCCAAAATTGATCTTAAAAGTGGTTACTATCAAATCCGCATACAAGAGGGTGATGAATGGAAAACTGCTTTCAAAACAAAGTTTGGTTTGTATGAGTGGTTAGTCATGCCTATGGGATTATCAGAAGCACCCAGTACTTTCGTGCGTCTTATGCATTATGTGTTTCGACCTTATATTGGTGAATGTGTTGTTGTCTACTTCGATGATATCCTTGTTTTTAGCAAATCTCTCAAAGAGCATGTCGCACACCTTCGAACCGTGCTACAAACTCTTCGAAAAGAGTGTCTCTATGCTAATATGGAAAAATGCCTCTTTGGTGTTGATAAGCTTGTTTTCTTGGGTTTTGTAGTATCTTCTACGGGTGTTCATGTTGATGAATCTAAGATCAATGCTATTAAAACTTGGCCCCAACCAACCAATTTGCAACAAGTGCGTAGTTTTCTTGGTTTAGCCGGTTTCTACCATAGATTTGTGAAGCATTTTAGCACCATCGCTTCACCTTTGCATGCTTTGAGTAAGAAAAATGCACTGTTTGTTTGGGGAACACCCCAAGATACCGCATTCCATGAGCTTAAGAATTTACTTACTCATGCTCTTGTGCTTGCATTACCCAATTTTGACAAACCCTTTGAGATTCATTGTGATGCCAGTAGTAATGGCATTGGAGGTGTGTTAATGCAAGAGAAGCGCCCCATAGCATATGTTAGTGGGAAACTTTCCGGAGTGCAACTCAATTACCCCATCTATGACAAAGAGCTATATGCTTTAGTGCGAGTTTTACGTGAATGGGAACACTATCTTCGCCCTCATGAATTTATCATCCATACCAATCATGGAACGCTTAAATACCTTAAGTGTCAAACTAAGTTGAACAAGCATCATGCTAAGTGGAGTGAATTTATTGAGTCTTTTCCTTATGTCATAAAGTATATTAAAGGTAAGGAAAATGTTGTGGCAGATGCGCTTTCCCATATATGCATGCTTGTTACTCAACTTGAATTGAATGTCATCGGTTTTGAGCACATAAAAGACTTGTATGCGCATGACCCTACTTTTGCTACTCCTTATGCAAAGTTCTTGACGCGTCCATCTTGGGAACGCTATTACATCAAGGATGGTTATCTTATGAGAGTTAACAAACTTTGTATCCCCGAGTCTTCTCTTCGTTTGTTGCTTTTGCAAGAATCTCATGGAGGAGGAATAATGGGACACTTTGGACAGGACAAGACACTTGCTACGCTCTCCAAGAACTATTTTTGGCCAAAGATGTTTCGCGATGTCAACCGCTTCACCAACCGATGCTCTACATGTCGCAAAGCTAAGTCTAAAGCTCAATCTCATGTCCTTTACATGCCACTTCCAATTCCATATCAACCACGGGAAGATATTAGCATGGATTTTGTGCTTGGTTTTCCTAGGACTAGAAATGGCAAGGATTCCGTGTTTGTTGTTGTGGACCGGTTCTCTAAAATGGCACATTTCATTCCTTGCAACAAGATAGATGATGCTTCACATGTTGCCAATCTCTTTTGTAGGGAAATCTTGCAACTTCATGGCGTGCCAAAGACGATTGTCTCGGACTGCGATGTCAAGTTCTTGAGTTACTTTTGGAAGACTTTATGCGCCAAGCTCGGAATCAAGCTACTATTCTGCATGGCATACCATCCACAAAACGACGGCCAAACGGAGGTGACGAACCGTACACTCTCCACTCTACTACGCGTGCTAATCAAGAAGAACATCAAGGAGTGGGATGAGTGCCTACCGATCGCCGAGTATGCCTACAACCATGCAAGGCATTCGACTACCGGCAAGTCCCCTTTCGAGGTTGTTTACGGCTTCAACCCGTTGTCCCCATTGGACATTCTACCTCTACCACTACAAGAGCGCATCAACATGGACGCGAGCGTCCGAGTCAACTACCTCAAGAAGATGCATGAAGATACAAGGCACACCATCGAGCACCAAGTACAACGACTCACGACCAAGCTCAACGTTAACAAGCAACCCATGTTATTCAACATTGGATATCTTGTGTGGCTACACCTTTGCAAGGACCGCTTCCCCAATGAACGCAAGTCCAAACTTCTACCACGAGCCGATGGACCCTTCAAGGTGCTAGCACGCTACAACAACAACGCTTACAAGATTGACCTCCCGCACGACAAGTACAACGTGAGCGACATCTTCAACATTAAGGATCTTTCGCCCTACCATGGTGATGAAGATTTCAATCCGAGGTCGGATCTTTCCCAAGGGAGGGGAGATGACGCGGATCATCCCACAATCATCCGCATGGACGCATCTACATCTCCTATGACTCCACTTGGACCAATGACATGAGCCCGAGCAAAGGCTATCGAAGATAAGGTGAGCTCGCTCCTTTCCGAACTACCACTTTCTATGCATGAGGCATGGCTGCTACCTCAAGCAGAAATACTATGTGTGATCAGGTACTCGGAGGAAAGCACGGAACATCTACCTCCAATGGACAAGACGGCGAGGACACTAAGTGCGAGGGACAAGAAGAAGAGCCTTCACGGAAGCTACAGGCTTCGAACGACCGGCACAATCCGGACGTCCGACCCCTGGAGGTCACAGCAGCCCAAGGAACTCAGGCCTACAAACGCTACAGTGACCGGACGACCGGCCAGGACCAGACGTCCGATGACCCCTAGGCTCCGGACGACCGGGTTCATCCGGACGACCGACGCTACGCCAATAGAACTGAAACTACAAAAATCCGAGGAAGACCGGACGACCGGACACCTACGGACGTCCGACGCCGTGGCAACATAAATTAATTCACGGACATCCGAAGATCTACGGACGTCCGGACCTCCGCGAGCCTCCGGACGACCGGCATCTCACGGACGTCCGTACCCTGGCTGCATCTAGTTTTGGTCCAAGCCCATGTACCCCTCCACTTCGCACCTCTTTGCACTAAGACTAAATTTACCTCTCCCTCCTCCTAGTTAGGGTTAGCAAAGGATTAGCTCATGTTTGTGTGAGAGCTTTGCTCATCCACTTGGTTACCTTCTCCTCGGAGATCGCGCCTCCTCGAAGAAGATCCTTCCAAGCGGAGTCAAGACCCCCTCTTGGGCGGCCCCATCAAGACCTCCTCACGGAGAAGAACCGGTTACCTATGTATCGTCCCTTGTTGACTTTGGATCGTGGAGCTCCCTTTGTGTTCATGGATCTAGCGCATGTGTGATCTATTCTTGTTGGTTGAGTGTTTTCTCTCGAGTTCCCCTCATGATTCCCTTGTGTTTTCCCCTCGCGTTCTTCGTGTTCATCGCGGGATCTGCTCTTTTCATGAAAGATCGGCCATCTAGGGTTCCACCCTACATCAAAAGCTTAGTGCGGATGCCGCCTATAGTTCGACCTTTGCTATCCCGCCATCGACCGTGATGGATGTGCTCGAATCACGCCGCCACCAACCTCGACGGTTGAGCTCCTCCTATCTCCCACCGCAGACCGAGGATTGACCTCCTATGTCTCCGCCACCGCCCATCGACCGAGGATTGACCTCTTCTCCGGTAGCTGCTGCCTAGGCCGTCGCCGCCATCTCTATATGCAGAGCGTCTGCTTTTTTACGGATATCCGCAGAGCGGCTGTTTACACGGTATCACTTTAACTCAATTATATGGACTAGGTAGTACATCAGGTTATGTAATGGCAATCGTATCTAACCTATGTTGTCTTCTCACACGGTTTGGTGAGGAAATCATGTGTGACGTTTTAATACCTAACACAAACGACATGTATAAACAGTGTGCCATATACAACATATAGTGCCATAAGTAGTTCTTGACCGTTAGCTTATACCCACAGTTTCCCCATTTCCCCCAAATCCCTACATAGCATCGAAATTCCCTCGCGTGGTGCTGACATTGGGGTAATGCGGACGAGTGGTGCTGATGGTTTCAGTGTGGCTGCTCCTCCTCATATCGCCGCCATGACGGCGGTCGCCGTCGGGCACTTGCCTAAGGTCATCAGAAGGCAGGTGTACTACGGATTCGAATAATCCTGTCAGGTTCCAATCTATCCTGATATTTTTTAGCATGTCCAAAGTATAGCTCCCTGCTGAATCCATCCTGAATGACACGCCCCCTCGCACCCCAGGAAAGCGATCTACCGCCAGATCCGGAGCATGACTCCAGACTCCTGCAACACGAGTTCGACTCCGAGTTTTGCGCCACCGAGATGTACCAAAAACTGAGTTGTGTGCACGGGCACACTCCCGCTCATCGTGTATGCCTGAAGGGATTCAACATTGGTAGGCGGTTTCTGAGTTGCCCCTTAGAGGTTAGTGCTAAGTTTATCATTTTACTTCAGTTAATGCCACCGCTCATCATGAATACTATTTAACATTGGCAGGGATATGAGGCTTGTGCCTTTGATAACTGGCTGGATGAAGAATGGCATGGCAGGGCTCGGAGTGTTATCACCAAGCTCGCAGAAGATAACGTAAAGCTGAAGAAGAAACTGGCTGATCTAGAATGTACAATCAGTGTGATGAAGCAAGAAAGAATCAATCACAGGCAACAGATGAAAGCAAGAGACAAGAAGGAACTAGCATGTGTAGTTCTGGTTGTCGCATTAGCCATGTTCTATGCACTGTTTCAGTGATGATTAGGGGTTTTGTTTGACGGTATTGCTAAAGCACATCTAGATGTGCTCTAAGTAATGCACATCTAGGTCCTATGCCATTGAGTTTACGCGAAGATTCGTGCAGATATTTTCCTTTGTCTTTTTTTATTTTCTTTACAGTTTGACTATTACTGGCTTTATCAATAAGAATAGCTTAATGTATTGCTTGCCAACTATCCTACTCCGTTCGTACCGGCACTGGTGCATAATCCCAAAACACGTTCCTTCTTTTTGTCCTGAAAAAATAAACCAGCCAATAGGAGTCTTGCGCAACCCCGGGAATTTGGAGTGACTGGGTACAAATAATTGCGGTTGATTATATCAGCGGTTAGATAATACGTCAACCCCTGCTTCAATTGGAATTTCCTCTTCTCTGCATACCTCGCTTATGTGTCCACCATCTTCATCATCCCCGGAAGGCCGTGCTACACACTGGGACACACTCTGCAGCCATGTCGAGCGATAGCGAGGATGACAGTTCGGCCAGCAGTCTGGCGCCCGATGATAGGTCAACATAGGAATCATCCTACTCGTCTTCCATAAGTCCGACGTCGAGCCTAGACCTTGATTATATCCGGATCATGGAAGGGACGCCGCCTCCGGAGTCATCAGACGACAACTATATGGACGAGGAGCCGTCGGAGGACAGAGAAGAGGATGACGATGATGAGGAGGAGGAATGGTCGAACAAGGAAGAGGAGGAGGACGATGACAGCAACGACGATGATGACGGCGGCAACGATGAAAAGCCAACTGTTAACGGCAAGAAGCATCCTCGCCAAGACGATGTTGCGAGGCCATCCAATAACAACAACAACAAGAAGAAGGACTAAATTAAGCATACTGTACATATCTTTGTTTCCGTTCGCTCATATTAATTTGTTATCTCTCTTTATCCTACCAATCTCATCACAGACGGTTAGTAATAAGTATTCGACAAAGATCTCCTACATTATCGCCGACAGGTTGGTTTGTTGAACCGTGTGCCTTGACGAGCACACAATTCACAAAAAAGGTCTGTATGGGCTGTCTATAATGATTGCACACAATTCTGATTACCGACCTGTCTGCTGGGTATCACACACATCTTGTTACGCCGAATCATTTGTGTTCACCTCGATCATCTTAAACAGTTCATTGGAGCAAATTGTATGCCGTATATCACACACACATTGATATGGTTGCCTGTTTCTGTTGTTCTATCTAATCGCAAACAGTTCGTATGGATCAACCGTATGCTCAGCATCACACACGCAACTAAAATCTAAACCGTGTTTGATGTGCCCGCCATCGCAAACGGTTTGCACCCTTTTTGACGGTTATTTTACACCACCATTTGCGATTATTGCATCGCACAAAGTTTTCTCGAAGGGTCTCTGATTGTAGTATCGCATTAGTAGCATCCTGCAGTAGTGTGAATATCCTATCCTGGAGGGTTATTCTGCAAATTTTCAGCACCTTAGCATACGGCCGTTCGATCTCAGATCTAAGGGCAGCCAGCAGCCTGTATCATGGTCGCGCCTACCACGACTGTCGCGTCACTCGCATGGTTGCGCTCTTGGTGATTTCACACAGTGCGTTAGGCTATCTGATGTTGGCATGTCATACATAGTCATCACTTAGTCACTCATACAACAAGGTTAGCTATAAAGTTGGCTATAAGAGTATTTTTTTACATCTCGCTATCTCTTTTTTCGTAGTATTTATTGCATTTGCCAAGGAGTGACTTCTTCCAATGAAATGGTGCTTAGATGAGGTGCTAAGGGCATTAAATGGCTTAGCAACTCAAGTCCCCAATGCATAGGTTCTTAGTTTTTTGGTTCTAAGCTTGCTTCATTTAATTAGCTATAGACTCTGCTACCTCTTGAGCATGCATTGGTTTTCCCTTGAAGAGGAAAGGGTGATGCAGCAAAGCAGCATAAGTATTTCCCTCAGTTTTTGAGAACCAAGGTATCAATCTAGTAGGAGGTTACACACAAGTCGCCACGTACCTACACAAACAAACAAGAACCTTGCAACCAACGCAATAATGGGGTTGTCGGTTGTCAATCCCTTCACGGCCACTTGCAAAAGTGAGATCTGATAGAGATAATAAGATAAATATTTTTGTTATTTTTATGATATAGATTGGAAAGCGAAGATTGCAAAATAAAAGGTGAAGGGAATAGTAAATTGATAGGAAAATAATATGATGAAAGATAGACCTGGGGGCCATAGGCTTCACTAGTGGCTTCTCTAAAGATAGCATAATTTACGGTGGGTGAACGAATTACTGTCGAGCAATTGATAGAAAAGCTCATAGTTATGAGAATATCTAGGCATGATCATGTATATAGGCATCACGTCTGTGACAAGTAGACCGAAACAATTCTGCATCTACTACTATTACTCCACACATCAACCGCTGTCCAGCATGCATCTAGAGTATTAAGTTCATAAGAACAGAGTAAAGCATTAGGCAAGATGACATGATGTAGAGGGATAAACTCAAGCAATATGATATAAACCCCATCTTTTTATCCTTGATGGCAACAATAAAATACGTGCCTTGTTGCCCCTGCTGTCACTGGGAAAGGACACCACAAGATTGAACCCAAAGCTAAGCACTTCTCCCCTTGCAAGAAAGATCAATCTAGTAGGCCAAACCAAACTGATAATTCGAACAGACTTGCAAAGGTAATTAAATCTTGCATAAAATAATTCAGAGAAGAATCAAATATTGTTCATAGATAATCTTGATCATAAACCCACAATTCATCGGATCTCGACAAACACACCGCAAAAAGAATTACATCGAATAGATCTCCAAGAAGATCCAGGAGAACTTTGTATTGAGATCCAAAGAGAGAGAAGAAGCCATCTAGTTATTATTTATTCCCTCATATCATGATAAATGTTTATTATTCATGCTAGAATTGTATTAACCGGAAACATGATACATGTGTGAATACATAGACAACCATAACGTCACTAGTATGCCTCTACTTGACTAGCTCATTAATCAAAGATGGTTATATTTCCTAACCATAGGCATGTGTTGTCATTTGATTAATGGGATCACATCGTTAGGAGAATGATGTGATTGACATGACCCATTCCATTAGCCTAGCACTTGATCGTTTAGTATATTGCTATTGCTTTCTTCATGACTTATACATGTTCCTATAACTATGAGATTATGCAACTCCCGTTTACCGGAGGAACACTTTGGTTGCTACCAAACGTCACAACGTAACTGGGTGATTATAAAGGAGTACTATAGGTGTCTCCAAAGGTACATGTTGGGTTGGCATATTTCGAGATTAGGTTTTGTCACTCCGATGTCGGAGAGGTATCTCTGGGCCCTCTCGGTAATGCACATCACTATAAGCCTTGCAAGCCATGTAGCTAATGAGTTAGTTACGGAATGATGCATTACATAACGAGTAAAGAGACTTTCCGATAACGAGATTGAACTAGGTATTGGATACCGACGATCGAATCTCGGGCAAGTAACATACCGATGACAAAGGGAATAACGTATGTTGTTATGCGGTTTGACCGATAAAGATCTTCGTAGAATATGTAGGAGCCAATATGGGCATCCAGGTACCGCTATTGGTTATTGACCGAGAATAGTTCTAGGTCATGTCTACATAGTTCTCGAACCCGTAGGGTCCGCACGCTTAATGTTACGATGACAGTTTTATTATGAGTTTATAAGTTTTGATGTACCGAAGTTTGTTCGGAGTCCCGGATGTGATCATGGACATGACAAGGAGTCTCGAAATGGTCGAGACATAAAGGTTGATATATTGGACGACTATATTCGGACACCAGAAGTGTTTCGGGCGTTTTCGGAGAAAACCGGAGTACTAGAGGGTTACCGGAACCCCCCCCCCCCCGGAGAAGTAATGGGCCTTATGGGCCTTAGTGGAGAGAGAGAGGGGCAGCCAGCATGGGCCGCGCCCCCTCCCCCTCTGGTCCGAATTGGACTAGGAGAGGGGGGGCGGCGCCCCCCTCTTTCCCTCTCCCTCTCCCCCTTCCTTTTCCCCTCCTAGTAGGAGTAGGAAAGAGGGAGTCCTACTCCTACTAGGAGGAGGACTCCTCCTCCTTGGCGCGCCCACAAGGGCCGGCCGGCCTCCCCCCTTGCTCCTTTATATACGGGGGCAGGGGGCACCGTAGAACACACAAGTTGATCTACGCGATCGTTCCTTAGCCATGTGCGGTGCCCCCCTCCACCATATTCCACCTTGGTCATATCGTCGCAGAGTTTAGGTGAAGCCCTGCGCCGGTAGAACATCATCATCGTCACCACGCCGTCGTGCTAACGAAACTCATCCCCGACACTTTGCTGGATCGGAGTCCGGGGATCGTCATCGAGCTGAACGTGTGCTGAACTTGGAGGTGCCGTACGTTCGGTACTTGGATCGGTCGGATCATGAAGACGTACGACTACATCAACCGCGTTGTCATAACGCTTCCGCTTACGGTCTACGAGGGTACGTGGACAATACTCTCCCCTCTCGTTGCTATGCATCACCATGATCTTGCGTGTGCGTAGGAATTTTTTTGAAATTACTACGTTCCCCAACAGTGGCATCCGAGCCTGGTTTTATGCGTAGGTGTCATATGCACGAGTAGAACACAAGTGAGTTGTGGGCGATACAAGTCATACTGCTTGCCAGCATGTCATACTTTGGTTCGGCAGTATTGTGAGATGAAGCGGCCCGGACCGACATTACGCGTACGCTTACGCGAGACTGGTTTCACCGTTACGAGCACTCGTGCTTAAAGGTGGCTGGCGGGTGTCTGTCTCTCTCACTTTAGCTGAATCGAGTGTGGCTACGCCCGGTCCTTGCGAAGGTTAAAACAACACTAACTTGACGAACTATCGTTGTGGTTTTGATGCGTAGGTAAGAACGGTTCTTGCTAAGCCCGTAGCAGCCACGTAAAATTTGCAACAACAAAGTAGAGGACGTCTAACTTGTTTTTGCAGGGCATGTTGTGATGTGATATGGTCAAGACGTGATGCTATATTTTATTGTATGAGATGATCATGTTTTGTAACCGAAGTTATTGGCAACTGGTAGGAGCCATATGGTTGTCGATTTATTGTATGAAATGCAAACACCCCATAATTGCTTTACTTTATCACTAAGCGGTAGCGATAGTCGTAGAAGCAATAGATGGCGTAAACGACAACGATGCTACGATGGAGATCAAGGTGTCGCGCCGGTGATGATGGTGATCACGACGGTGCTTCGAAGATGGAGATCACAAGCACAAGATGATGATGGCCATATCACATCACTTATATTGATTGCATGTGATGTTTATCCTTTATGCATCTTATCTTGCTTTGATTGACGGTAGCATTTTAAGATGATCTCTCACTAAATTATAAAGAAGTGTTCTCCCTGAGTATGCACCGTTGCGAAAGTTCTTCGTGCTGAGACACCACGTGATGATCGGGTGTGATAGGCTCTACGTTCAAATACAACGGGAGCAAAACAGTTGCACGCGCGGAATACTCAGGTTAAACTTGACGAGCCTAGCATATAACAGATATGGCCTCGGAACACGAAGACCGAAAGGTCGAGCGTGAATCATATAGTAGATATGATCAACATATTGATGTTCACCGTTGAAACTACTCCATCTCACGTGACGATCGGACATGGTGTAGTTGATATGGATCACGTAATCACTTAGAGGATTAGAGGGATGTCTATCTAAGTGGGAGTTCTTAAGTAATATAATTAATTGAACTTAAATTTATCATGAACTTAGTACCTGATAGTATTTTGCTTGTCTATGTTTGTTGTAGATAGATGACTCGTGCTTTTGTTCCGTTGAATTTTAATGCGTTCCTTGAGAAAGCAAGTTGAAAGATGATGGTAGCAATTACACGGACTGGGTCCGTAACCTAAGGATTATCCTCATTGCGGCACAAAAGAATTACGTCCTGGAAGCACCACTGGGTGCCAGGCTTGCTGCTGATGCAACTGACAACGTTAACAACGTCTGGCAGAGCAAAGCTGATGACTACTCGATAGTTCAGTGTGCCATGCTTTACGGCTTAGAACCGGGTCTTCAACGACGTTTTGAACGTCATGGAGCATATGAGATGTTCCACGAGTTGAAGTTAATATTTCAAGCAAATGCCCGGATTGAGAGATATGAAGTCTCCAATAAGTTCTATAGCTGCAAGATGGAGGAGAATAGTTCTGTCAGTGAACACATACTCAAAATGTCTGGGTATAATAATCACTTGATTCAACTGGGAGTTAATCTTCCTGATGATAGTGTCATTGACAGAATTCTTCAATCACTGCCACCAAGCTACAAGAGCTTCGTGATGAACTATAATATGCAAGGGATGGACAAGACTATTCCCGAGCTCTTCGCAATGCTAAAAGCCGCGGAGGTAGAAATCAAGAAGGAGCATCAAGTGTTGATGGTTAACAAGACCACCAGTTTCAAGAAAAAGGGCAAAGGGAAGAAGAAGGGGAACTTCAAGAAGAATAGCAAACAAGTTGCTGCTCAAGAGAAGAAACCCACGTCTGGACCTAAGCCTGAGACTGAGTGCTTCTATTGCAAGCAAACCGGACACTGGAAGCGGAACTGCCCCAAGTATTTGGCGGATAAGAAGGATGGCAGAGTGAACAAAGGTATATATGATATACATGTTATTGATGTGTACCTTACTAATGCTCGCAGTAGTACCTGGGTATTTGATACTGGTTCTGTTGCTAATATTTGCAACTCGAAGCAGGGACTACGGATTAAGCGAAGATTGGCTAAGGACGAGGTGACGATGCGCGTGGGAAATGGTTCCAAAGTCGATGTAATCGCGGTCGGCATGCTACCTCTACATCTACCACCGGGATTAGTTTTAGACCTAAATAATTGTTATTTGGTGCCAGCGTTGAGCATGAACATTATATCTGGATCTTGTTTGATGCGAGACAGTTATTCATTTAAGTCAGAGAATAATGGTTGTTCTATTTATATGAGTAATATCTTTTATGGTCATGCACCCTTGAAGAGTGGTCTATTTTTGTTGAATCTCGATAGTAGTGATACACATATTCATAGTGTTGAAACCAAAAGATGCAGAGTTGATAATGATAGTGCAACTTATTTGTGGCACTGCCGTTTAGGTCATATCGGTATAAAGCGCATGAAGAAACTGCATACTGATGGGCTTTTGGAATCACTTGATTATGAATCACTTGGTACTTGCGAATCGTGTCTCATGGGCAAGATGACTAAACGCCGTTCTCCGGAACTATGGAGCGAGCAACTGATTTGTTGGAAATCATACATGCTGATGTTTGTGGTCCAATGAATGTTGAGGCTCGCGGCGGGTATCGTTATTTTCTCACCTTCACAGATGATTTGAGCAGATATGGGTATATCTACTTAATGAAACACAAGTCTGAAACATTTGAAAAGTTCAAAGAATTTCAGAGTGAAGTGGAAAATCATCGTACTAAGAAAATAAAATTTCTACGATCTGATCGTGGAGGAGAATATTTGAGTTACGAGTTTTGTCTACATTTGAAACAATGCGGAATAGTTTCGCAACTCACGCCACCCAGAACACCATAACGAAATGGTCTGTCCGAACGTTGTAATCGTACTTTACTAGATATGGTGCGATCTATGATGTCTCTTACTGATTTACCGCTATCGTTTTGGGGTTATGCTTTAGAGATGGCCGCATTCACGTTAAATAGGGCACCATCAAAATCTGTTGAGACGACGCCTCATGAACTGTGGTTTGGCAAGAAACCAAAGTTGCCGTTTCTTAAAGTGTGGGGATGCGATGCTTATGTGAAGAAACTTCAACCAGATAAGCTCGAACCCAAATCGGAGAAATGTGTCTTCATAGGATACCCAAAAGAGACTGTTGGGTACACCTTCTATCACAGATCTGAAGGCAAGATTTTCATTGCAAAATTCGGATCCTTTCTAGAGAAGGAGTTTCTCTTGAAAGAAGTGAGTGGCAGGAAAGTAGAACTTGATGAGGTAACTATACCTGCTCCCTTATTGGAAAGTAGTTCATCACAAGAACCAGTTCCTGTGACAACTACACCAATTAGTGAGGAAGCTAATGATATTTATCATGAAACTTCAGATCAAGTTTCTACTGAACCTCGAAGGTCTACCAGAGTAAGATCCGCACCAGAGTGGTACGGTAATCCTATTCTGGAAGTCATGTTACTTGACCATGATGAACCTACGAACTATGAGGAAGCGATGATGAGCCCAGATTCCGCAAAATGGCTAGAGGCCATGAAATCTGAGATGGGATCCATGTATGAGAACAAAGTATGGACTTTGGTTGACTTGCCCGATGATCGGCAAGCCATTGAGAATAAATGGATCTTTAAGAAGAAGACTGACGCTAATGGTAATGTAACTGTCTATAAAGCTCGACTTGTTGCGAAAGGTTTTCAACAAGTTCAAGGGGTTGACTACGATGAGACTTTCTCACCCGTAGCGATGCTTAAGTCTGTCCGAATCATGTTAGCAATTGCTGCATTTTAAGACTATGAAATTTGGCAAATGGATGTCAAAACTGCATTCTTGAATGGATTTCTGGAAGAAGAGTTGTATATGATGCAACCAGAAGGTTTTGTAGATCCAAAAGGTGCTAACAAAGTGTGCAAGCTCCAGCGATCCATTTATGGACTAGTGAAAGCATCTTGGAGTTGGAATAAACGCTTTGATAGTGTGATCAAAGCATATGGTTTTATACAGACTTTTGGAGAAGCCTGTATTTACAAGAAAGTGAGTGGGAGCTCTGTAGCATTTCTAATATTATATGTAGATGACATATTATTAACTGGAAATGATATAGAATTTCTGGATAGCATAAAGGGATACTTGAATAAAAGTTTTTCAATGAAAGACCTCGGTGAAGCTGCTTACATATTGGGCATCAAGATTTATGGAGATAGATCAAGACGCTTAATTGGACTTTCACAAAGCACATACCTTGATAAAATTTTGAAAAAGTTCAAAATGGATCAGGCAAAGAAAGGGTTCTTGCCCATGGTACAAGGTGTGAAATTGAGTCAGACTCAATGCCCGACCACAGCAGAAGATAGAGAGAAAATGAAAGATGTTCCCTATGCTTCAGCCATAGGCTCTATCATGTATGCAATGCTGTGTACCAGACCTGACATGTGCTTAGCAATAAGCTTAGCAGGAAGGTACCAAAGTAATCCAGGAGTGGATCACTGGACAGCGGTCAAGAACATCCTGAAATACCTGAAAAGAACTAAGGATATGTTTCTCGTATATGGAGGTGACAAAGAGTTAGTCGTAAATGGTTACGTAGATGCAAGCTTTGACACTGATCCGGACGATTCTAAATCGCAAACCGGATACGTGTTTTTATTAAACGGTGGAGCTGTAAGTTGGTGCAGTTCTAAACAAAGCATCGTGGCGGGATCTATATGTGAAGCGGAGTACATAGCTGCTTCGGAAGCAGCAAATGAAGGACTCTGGATGAAGGAGTTCATTTCCGATCTAGGTGTCATACCTAGTGCATCGAGACCAATGAAGATCTTCTGTGACAATACTGGTGCAATTGCCTTGGCAAAGGAATCCAGATTTCACAAGAGGACCAAGCACATCAAGAGAAGCTTCAATTCCATCCGGGACCAAGTCCAGGTGGGAGACATAGAGATTTGCAAGATACATACGGATCTGAATGTTGCAGACCCATTGACTAAGCCTTTTCCACGAGCAAAACATGATCAGCACCAAGACTCCATGGGTGTTAGAATCATTACTGTGTAATCTAGATTATTGACTCTAGTGCAAGTGGGAGACTAAAGGAAATATGCCCTAGAGGTAATAATAAAGTTATTATTTATTTCCTCATATCATGATAAATGTTTATTATTCATGCTAGAATTGTATTAACCAGAAACATGATACATGTGTGAATACATAGACAAACATAACGTCACTAGTATGCCTCTACTTGACTAGCTCATTAATCAAAGATGGTTATGTTTCCTAACCATAGGCAGGTGTTGTCATTTGATTAACGGGATCACATCATTAGGAGAATGATGTGATTGACATGACCCATTCCGTTAGCCTAGCACTTGATCGTTTAGTATATTGCTATTGCTTTCTCAATGACTTATACATGTTCCTATAACTATGAGATTATGCAACTCCCGTTTACTGGAGGAACACTTTGGGTGCTACCAAATGTCACAACGTAACTGGGCGATTATAAAGGAGTACTATAGGTGTCTCCAAAGGTACATGTTAGGTTGGCGTATTTCAAGATTAGGTTTTGTCACTCCGATTGTCGGAGAGGTATCTCTGGGCCCTCTCGGTAATGCACATCACTATAAGCCTTGCAATCAATGTAGCTAATGAGTTAGTTACGGAATGATGCATTACGTCACGAGTAAAGAGACTTGCCGGTAACAAGAATGAACTAGGTATTGGATACCGATGATCGAATCTCGGGCAAGTAACGTACCGATGACAAAGGGAACAACGTATGTTGTTATGCGGTTTGACCGATAAAGATCTTCGTAGAATATGTAGGAGCCAATATGGGCATCTAGGTTCCGCTATTGGTTATTGACCGAGAATAGTTCTAGGTCATGTCTACATAGTTCTCGAACTCGTAGGGTCCGCACGCTTAACGTTATGATGACAGTTTTATTATGAGTTTATAAGTTTTGATGTACTGAAGTTTGTTCGGAGTCCCGGATGTGATCACGGACATGACGAGAAGTCTCGAAATGGTCGAGACATAAAGATTGATATATTGGACGACTATATTCGGACACCGGAAGTGTTCCGGGCGTTTTCGGAGAAAACTGGAGTACCGGAGGGTTACCGAACCCCCCCCCCCCGGGAGAAGTAATGGGCCTTATGGGCCTTAGTGAAGAGAGAGAGAGGGGCAGCCAGCATGGGCCGCGCGCTCCCTCCCCCTCTGGTCCGAATTGGACTAGGAGAGGGGGGGGGCGGTGCCCCCCTCTTTCCCTCTCCCTCTCCCCCTTCCTTTTCCCCTCCTAGTAGGAGTAGGAAAGAGGGAGTCCTACTCCTACTAGGAGGAGGACTCCTCCTCCTTGGCGCACCCACAAGGGCCGGCCGGCCTCCCCCTTGCTCCTTTATATACGGGGGCAGGGGGGCACCCTAGAACACACAAGTTGATCTACGTGATCGTTCCTTAGCCGTGTGCGGTTCCCCCATCCACCATATTCCACCTTGGTCATATCGTCGCGGAGTTTAGGCGAAGCCCTGCGCCGGTAGAACATCATCATCGTCACCACGCCGTCGTGCTGACGGAACTCATCCCCGACACTTTGCTGCATCGGAGTCCGGGGATCTTCATCGAGCTGAACGTGTGCTGAACTTGGAGGTGCCATACGTTCGGTACTTGGATCGGTCGGATCATGAAGACGTACGACTACATCAACCGCGTTGTCATAACGCTTCCACTTACGGTCTACGAGGGTACATGGACAATACTCTCCCCTCTCGTTGCTATGCATCACCATGATCTTGCGTGTGCGTAGGATTTTTTTTGAAATTACTACGTTCCCCAACACTATGGACCCGAAGGTCTGTGGTAAACTACTCACACATCATCGAAGAGGCTATGGTGTTGATGTAGAAGCCCTCCGTGATCGATTCCCCCTTCGATAGAGCGCGGAAAAAGGCTCCAAGATCTGATCTCACGGGTACAGAAGGTTGAGACGGTGGAAATAGGGTTTTGTGGTGCTCTCGGATGTTGTCAGGGTATATGAGTATATATAGGCGAAAGAAGTAGGTCGGTGGAGCCACAAGGGGCCCACCAGGGTGGGGGCGCGCCTACCCACCCTGGGCGCGCTCTCCTACCTCGTGGCCTCCTCGGTTCTTTCTTGACCTCCACTCCAAGTCCCCTGGATTGCGTTTGTTCCAAAAATAACTCTCCCGAAGGTTTCATTCCGTTTGGACTCCGTTTGATATTCCTTTTTTGCGAACCGCTAAAATAGGCAAAAAACAGCAATTTGCACTGGGCCTTCAGTTAATAGGTTAGTCCCAAAATTAATATAAAATTGCATATTAAAGCCCATTAAACATCCAAAACAGATAATATAATAGCATGGAACAATCAAAAATTATAGATACGTTGGAGACGTATCAGACTCAAAATTGTCTTTTCACCTAGGTACACGCGCTTAGCACCGTTTTTTCCTGGGGTTACCAAACTAGTCTCTCTCCTCTTAATTAACTTGCCACATTAGAGTTTATGCCTATGTGGCAGGCTTAGCACATGTACGAGCAAGTACTATAGTGGGCTATAAGCCCGCTTACATGGCATTTTTGCATATGTTGAGGAGAGAGGCAAGGAAAAAGTGGAGGAGTGGGCTCTCATGCAAGATCCAGCCTCTACACGTGCTCGTAGACAAAAGCATTTAATACAAGGAGAGAGATAGAGAGAAAGTGAGAAAAACCTTATAGCCATCACATGGCATGTTTATATACTCATGTAGCACTAGCAGCTGGCTATACTATCAACCATGCTCTACATTGTGGAGCATTGGGAGCGGCACCTGTATACCATGGAGGTGGTCAAGAATTAGGAGACTCACGCCGGTCGTAGTGCTGCCATTAAAATGATAATGGAAAGTCAAATCATGGGTCCCCACATGTCCAGCAGTAACTCGCTGTCAAATCACACAGCCCTACGTTTGCAGCAGCCTAGTCCCTAATCTGCTCTCGTCTCTATCGAACCGACTAGGCGGAACTGCACTGCCTACCACGTGTCGACTTTTAAAAAGTATAATTTTGTATCCATGGATTGTGCCATGGAGCAAAGCCTCAAGAAAACGGCGGTACACATGTACGGAGTATACAACACGCCCGTCGCATTCACATCGTACCCCTGACGGTCAATCGGTCTGGCATGCCGCTTTCCGAATGGAGAACGCATCATATTGCGATTGCACACACATGTGGGACCGCAATTGAGAATGGACCATAGGCACACTCCCCGGCCCTGCAAGTCGGGTGAATTAATAGAAGAGAGAGACGAGCGATAGTACTGGAGCAGTATTGTACAGACGTCAGTGCCTGGACGATCCCTGCATGACACAGAATATCAGTTCGTCCATGCATGTGACCAGACTCTAGCAGACACGGCTGGATTGGCTATCGTCTACATATCATGCAGGCTGTGTTGTACAGGGTTGTAGTTCTAATGAGAAATCTAAAAAAAAGTTTCTTGTCATCTCGCAATATTAGGTGTCATGTGCTTCAGATCACTGCGAGGGTTAAACAGCGACAATTGAGTTCCTCCAAGGCGCTGGTCATTGGGGACACATGCACGAAGACTACTCGGCTGCCATCTAGGTCAAGCCGGCTATATTAATTAGGACATCTATCGATGGGCCCCTTTTCTATGAGTTTATCTTTAATTTGAGCTTTGATCCTCATCTAGTTTGTCCGTCGGGATTCATGTTGTCTCCTTGGGGCAGCGAGGTTATGGTTTCTTGTCATGTGGCATTTTTTCGTTTTATATGTTAATTCGGCGCTTCAGATAAAAATGACGACAACTGCGCCTCCAGGGCATGTGCATGAAGACTTCTTGACAGTCATTGATGATGTCAATACGGCTCTGGTAGATAAAAGAAAACTACTCCACTATATAGGCAGGAGCCTCCGCGCTTGCTTGCTAGTGTTGCTGTCTTCACACTGTCTCGTCCTCTCCAGATCTCAACACGACAGTGGTGGCCACACTCTCTCTGCTCACCGCTGGTCACAGATCCAGCCGGATTCTCTTCACCGGGAAGGTGAGAAGGTGCAATGTTCACACGGTCGTCCTCGGCGACGACTCTTACCCTGTGTCGGCGCGTCCTGATTAGCGGGGTCAATTGACCCCAATGTTTACATGGGAGCTCTGTCACTGATCCTAATGCCCACACTAATATCTAGCAATGCTGCTACTTTAGAAATTGCTACTGTCCTTGTAGGATTGCCATTCAGATAAGGACATTCTTCTTTTGATTTGATGTATGTTTCTTCACTTGTTAGTCACCTTCATTTCCACCTTTTTGTGCAAACAGAGATATACATTTCACACTTGATCTTAGTTGAACTGCACAAATGATATCCAAATTATAGTTGAACATTCCACAAGCTTCACAACAAACCTTGATATTGCTCAATTTTATTGCAGCTAATGAAGAAGAAGCTACTAGCTCATGGGACATTGCTTCATTTTAGGTGAACTGCACAAAAAGGTCCCATGAATTGAATCATCCATGTTGGTGACTGGTGTCATCCCTTCTACGATGGCTGGCGTTCACTACAGATATGGTTCCCATCACAAGGTATGTTCCTTTTTGGTCCTACCATTTGCCAAAGATCCTGCATGTTGAGTCTGCTCTCGTGCTGCTGTTTTTGGCACTACCATGATAAAGCAGCAATGTTATTATTTTGCACCTTAATCTAGTGGCACTATTAATTTGAGGCAATGTTTTGGCACCGCTAGTGCCGCTGATTTTTTATATATATTGAAAGAGGGGGTTTCCTCCGATTTCATTAAAGAAACACAACCATGCATAGAGAACCATTATCCGAAAAAATCTCAGTGTAAACGGGCAGTTATGCAACTACTACTACAATGGACTGAGTACTAGTAGGAGACAAGTTCACCACATAAGCTAGGTAGGTAGGGGGCGCAGCACTAGCTCGACCAAGTTTGGATTACAACCCAAATGCTACCACAGAAACATCAGGGGGGGAGGGAGATAGGGACTGAAAGAGACAGCTTCAGCATCCCAGTCTAAGCACCCGCAGCCTCCATCCTTGCGATGCACGGTACACCTCGCTTGGCACCTGCTCGACCCTACTGCCACTGATAAAATGAAGTAATAATATAGTTAAAATAGATCGAGTGTCCTCTCTATCATTTCATTTCCAATGTAGATAAAGAAAGTGCTTCTCTTTGTTAGTATATGTTTCATCAACTAGTCCCATTGTTAATGTTTAAGCGTTTCTGCAAACTGGGGTGCTTAATTCTAGTTGATCTGCATAAAAATAGAGATTGGAATGTCTCAAGGCCCCTCCTTGTACTACCGCTGTACATTGATGTTCATCACTGGCAGAAGGTGTATCGGGGAGAACTGGGTTGATTTCCAGTATGAGGCGTACCGTATGAGGCGTCGCAGGGCCCATCTTGCCCTCGCAGCATGACATACTATGATACTATCGAAATATCTCTACTCTTATAAAAAGCCTGCCATCCTGCAATATGGGCCGTCCAATATATATCTAATGGATAGGAAGGAAACTATGACAATTTACCCGCACTCCTCTCCACATTTGCAGATACGTCCTTCCCTCATTCATCATTTTCTCCCACAAGATAAACTACTCATACAAATGCATCTTCATGTTTCGTGCAATGCACGGGCATCTTGCTAGTTCTCTTCTATTTAATAGTGTATGTTTCATCAACTAGTGCCACTATAATGTAATCATGCTTTTTCATTATCTGTGCAAACAGGGTTACTCAGGCGCATTTTGGTGGCACTGCACAAATGTATAGATGGAACCGGCATATATGTAGTGTGCGAGGTGTGCCAAGTAAAAATTACCGACACCAACCATGCTCCATGCACTTATTGGCATCCACCACCACCAGTGGTATGTGTGGAGCTCTCTATGGACGGATCTTTCTCGCCAGCAAATCCCCTAACCAAATACTAGTACCTTATATTGGCAGTTTTCAAGGGAGTACTCTTTTCTGAAAGAAGCACCAATCTATTTTTCCTTATTTGTACACAGTGTCAGAACTTTGACCCAACGGTCCAGAGCTATTTTAGGGTGATTGGCGTAGTACTCGGAGATTGATTGAAAGCATGATTTTTATTAGCCGTCACACCGATTGTAAGCATGAGCAGATGCATGATTAGGTTAGTGCGAAGCTTACCTTAAATCATATCACCGCCGTTAAAATGAGGCGAGCATCGATGGAACCATGGAGAATGGCGGGGAAGGGATGTCGTTCCATCCGGCCTCCTCTTGCGGTCGGAGAATGAATACTCCTGTTGCTCCGGCTGGCTCTACACCCTCACAACGACACACCGTACTCGATCGATTCGTTATCCTCTAGATGCTCGACCTTCGACCTGTATGCCCACCACCTTCGCCTGACTTTTGCCTCAGGTGAATCTATCTGCTCCATCGCCCAGAGGAGATACTTGATGAACTCGAAGGACTGTGGCGTGACTGCCGCCGCGGAGTACATCGCCGCCCTCATCGTCGTCGTCTCGCTCTTTCGCATACATTGCCACATGGCCCTCACCGTCCTCGAAATCTCCTACTCATTGTCAAACCAAGTAAGGATCTCCTTCAACCTGGCTAACTTTGCCTGGTCGCCACCGGTGATCTGCCCGATTCGGTGCTGCATCCTGTCCATAGATGTTCTTCTGAGAGGTCGGTGCTAGCTTTGGAAGATGGGAGGAGAGACGGTGGTCTTGCAATAGAGAAGAGGGAGAGGCGAGACAGTGGTTTTGCAATGGAGAAGATGGAGAGGAGAGGGGGTGGTTTTGCAATGGAGAAGAGGGAGAGGCAAGACGGTGGTTTTGGAATGGAGGTGATGGAGAGGAGAGGAGGTGGTTTTGCAATGGAGAAGAGGGAGAGGAGTGTGCGGCAGCGATTTAGGATTGGACGAGAGGGCCGGCGCGCTATGACTGGATCAAAATCAAAATCAATTTACCCTTCAATTAAGAAAGCGACCCCATATTAACTGGTCTCCCTTCAATTAAGAGAGTACATTCAGATACGAACCAAAGATACAATTTTTGGTGACATGCATTCACATTTTGCTTGTCAAATACAATACGTGGTCAAACTATGACCCAAAATACGCAAAACAAAAAATACTTCCAAGACCAGTGCTGCTCCTCTCCTCTTAAACCACCGCGCTCCTCTCCTGTTGCAATTTAAATCCAGCGCCGCTCCTCTCCTCTTCCATTTCAAAACCACCGCCCCTCCTCTCCTATTCCAATCCAAAACCAGCGCCGCTCCTCTCCCGTTCTAATCCAAAACCAGCGCCACTCCTCTCCTCTTCCATTCAAAAACCACCGCCGACGAGTGAAGGTGCTGTGGAGAAGTCGATCGACGAAGGAGTACAACCGATACATGAGGATCACAGACGGCAACCGTGTGAAGCTAGCTAGGATGATGGAGATACAGTCTTGGTTTGACAACAAGGACCAACTAGCAGCGACGGCGGCATCCATGGCCAAATATCTGCAACAGAGCGAAAGGTGGCGATACTCCCGAAGGGAGTCGTGCCGGAGTACATAGAGCTGCTCCTCTGGGCCGTGGAGCAAACAGATCACCGAATCTGATTGTGAGGCAGTGGTAGTGGGAGGATCGATCAGAGGTGGAGCATCCACCAAAGATTGAAGGATCGAGCATCTACAGGGTGTCGTTTGAGAGGGTGTCATGCCAGAGCAAGCAGATGGAGTCTTCATCGACCGAACCCAACTGCAAGAGGAGAAAAGCAGTTGGCCCGATGACGCTTCCCCGCCATCCTCTCCCTCTCCGTTCACATCGTCTCACGGGGCGGCTGTCTGCCACCAAGGAATAGGAGGGGACTGTCCCCCAGCCCAATAGTCAGGCAGGTTATGAATTGTCAAGAGGAGCTTAGGATTGTCAGTATTTGCAGGTTGTGAATTGTGTTTTATGTTGTGTATTTTGAGAGTACTTTCAGATATGAATGTCTTTTGAATTTTAGATTTTTAGTATTGAGCATATGAAGTATTTTATGAATTCTAGAGATCTATTTTTAGCACTTAAAAATGTAGTTTCATTGGAGTACAAAAGTGTAGACAACGTGATTCTCAAAGAAGAAACTGCAAGTTTCAGTTTCAGATAAGAAACTGCAAGTTTCAGAGGCAAAGCATTTATATTAACACACCCTTTTCAAACAGGGATAACATCATGTTGGAAGTTTTATTCATGGTAAAAATGGAACTACCAGCCAGTTAACATCATGCTGATCAACATTCATGCATAGCACATCTTCATATGATGCGCAGTCAAAAATATATGCTATTTTCAAAATGCCCACATTATGTCAAGTGTGCGAAAAACAGAGAAAACGAGGGACGAAGTTTTGGCATGTGTTGGACGTGGTGTGCGTATATGACAATGGGGACCCACATGTCAATAATGGCAGAGGCAAAAAATTTGGAGATATTTTCCCTACACCAGGTTGAATCGAACCCGGGCGGAACAGCGGCCGGGTAGTGTCACTTGGCCACTGGGCTAGATCAGTAGTTTCAGTAGTAATAAGGCACTGCCTGTCGTGGTTCGTTCTCATCATGCGCCTTTGTGCGCTCACCGCGGCGCCGCTGTCTGGCGTTGTAAACATGTTGAAAAAAATGAGAGGAACCTGGAGAGAACTGTACGTGGAGAGGCGGACAGTCGGGATCCACCAGGTCTATGACCGTACGCAAGCAAGTGCGTCATTGAAAAAATACTTCCTCCTAATGCTATACTGATGTTGGGGCCCACGGGTTTGTCAACGTAGTTACATTTTTTTGAGGTGCTTTAACGTAGTTACTAAAGGAGATAAATTTACAATGAAGCCAGGGAGCTAGCATGTATCATTTATTATCAGTGGGCCAACAAGTATCAGCTGGGTCGTGGGCTGCCCCGTCTAGTCTTTCTTTTTTAACATGCGCAGCCCACGACATGCCGGTTTGTATTTTCTTGAGGGTCGTCATGTATGGACTGGCCTATGGATCTCCCATCCAATGTTTTATTTTTCCTGAAACATGGGCAGCCCAACTTATGTATTTTTTTGAAGAAAACGCACAGGTCTTTTCTATTTTTCTATATAAGAATAGGAATGCCAGATCCAACTTATGTTTCCCTGATAACTATATTATATATATTTAAATTATTTTATATGTTATTATATGTTAATGTTATTGTCACCATATATTTAACAGATACTTACATATATAAGAAAACAATATCCCACATCTTATTAACTTATAAAAATAGTTGTTTAACAATAAAATCCTGGATTTTTTACATTAAGGCAACGGAAATCCTGGTGATTGTGTACAAAAGCTTGGTAAGATTTAAGGACCAATGTGATAATAAATCACTTATTATTTAAATATATTCATAACAAAATGCTTAGCCTATGTTTATTTTTTGATAACATTGCTGCGCCCAACCCAACATTATAATTAGAACCAGCCCAGCAAAATTGTGTATTTCGAGAAAATGCAAATGGCCTGTAATTTTTTAGGAAAAAATAAATGGGCCGCATGGACGCTACATTATTTTTTCAGCCAGCCCAGCAAATTCATGTATTTCGAGAAAGTGAAAATGGGTTGTAGTTTTAAAAAAATGGACGACATGGATGCTACATTAATTGTTCACCCATCTTCGAAAATGGACTATAATTCTCAAAAAAAATCAAATGGACTGTAAATTCTGAAAAATGGGTTGAATATGTGCCACATTTTTGGAGGCTGAAATGTGGGCCAATAGGTCGAAGCCAACACAAGTAGTTGTCAACTTAGTCAACAAATGATTCTGACATTGTTAGTCGTTGGATTTACATCCAACGACCGGCATCCATCTTCTACCTCTCGTGTTCTTCCTCCAGCGCCGCCGAGACCACTTGCTCCCGCCTCCTACTGCTAGCAGCTCTACTTAGCATGCTTCACTGTGAAGCGCTACCCCACCGCCAGCCAGGCCATCCCTCCACACCTCCTATTCTTCTCCACCGGCTACCGAACCACGCCGCACCAGAACCAGTTAACCCTTGTACACCTCTCCGTCTGCGACTCCACTCCTGTGTCTTCCCATCTCCGACTCGTTGTTGTCCGAGGCCTCGCCCTCATCCACCACTTTGGATGCGCTCAGCGCGGTGTGGTCAACACACAAAAATAATAATACCCCCGCTGCTAGCTGGGACCCACCATAGTGGGAGGCTGACTTGTGGGCCTACTAAGTTGACGGGGACGGAGGGCTTTGTCAACTTAGTCAATATGAACGATTCTAGCTCCAGTGACCGTACGATGTCCATCCAACAGCCGTATTGCTTCTTTAACCTCTGGTCTTCTTGCTCCAGCCGCCCAAACCAATGCCAATTGTGCCGCGTGCTCCTTCCTCTCGTGGGTGTGCTGCCGTGGAGGCCTCACCGCCACCTTCTACTCCCAACACTGGCCAGGCCATCCCTCTACTCACCCACACCCCCTGTTATTCTGCGCTGGCGGCAGCCTCACACTGCAGCCGAACCAGTGAACCCTCGTACTCCTCTCCGCATGGGCATCCACTGCCGCATCTTCCCCGGCTCCGCGTCGTCCCCTTCCTAGGCCTTGCCGTCGTCCACCATCTTGGTGCTCTCGGCGTGGCCTGGTGAATGTGGTCAAGGAACGACTTCCATGGAAAGAGTACTATACGTGGAGAGGCTGACAGCCAGGTCCACAGTCGCAGCAAGGAAGTGCCTCCTTATTACGCGCAAAATAATGATTCCTCCACCTGACAGCAATATCTTGCTGAAAACCACTGGTCATTTCCTTCCGCTCCTTGTTGGCTTTGACACTCTTACTTATCGAAAAGACTAAGATTGATCCCCTATACTTGTGGGTCATCAAAGCTCTTTTCTAGCACCATTGCCGGGGAGAGAAGCGCTCTTGGTAAGTGGAAATTGGTTAGGAAAAATTATTAGTATGTGCTGAAATTTATTGTCACTTGTTACTATGGAGAACAATCCTTTGAGGGGTTTGTTCGGGGTATCTTCACCTCGACCGGAACCACAATTAGTCACCTCTCAACCTACTGCACCTACTGAAAATATTGAATATCAAATTCCTTTGAGTATGATAGAACAACTGCTAGCTAATCCTTATGCAAGAGATGGAACCGAACATTCTGATATGCACTTGATATATGTGGATGAAATTGGTGGATTGTTTAAGCTTGCAAGTTTACATGGAGATGAAGCTAAGAAGAAGGTTTTCCCTTTATCTTTGAAGGTAAAATCATTGGCATGGTATAGGCTATGCAATGATATTGGATCTTGGAATTGGAATCGATTGAAATTGGAGTTTCACCAAACGTTTTATCCTATGCATCTAGTTCATCGTGATCGGAATTATACATATAATTTTTGGCCTCGTGAAGGAGAAAGTGTCGCTTTAGCTTGGGAGAGGCTTAAGTAAATTTTATATTCATGCCCCAATCATGAGCTCTCAAGAGAAATTATCATTCAGAAATTTTATGCTCGGCTTTCTCATAATGATCGACCCATGCTCGATACTTCTTGTACTGGTTCCTTTATGAAGAAGACTATTGAATTCCGATCGGATCTTTTAGAAAGAATTAAATGCAACTCTGAAGATTGGGAACTCAACAATGGTAAGGAGTCAGGTATTAAGATTAAGTTTGATTATGTTAAATCTTTCATGAATACCGATGCTTTTCAAAACTTACCACTAAATATGGAGTTGACTCTGAGATAGTTGCCTCCTTCGGTTAATCTTTTGCCACTCATGTTGATCTACCTAAGGAGAAGTGGTTTAAGTATCACCCACCTATTAAAGAATAAATTAAAGAACCGGTAATAGCTAAAGATGAAACTATTATTTATAATGTTGATCCAGTTGTTCCTACTACTTATATTTGAAAAACCACCTTTCCTTTTTAGGATGAAGGAACATGCTAAAGTTTCAACTATGGTCAATAAAAGTTATATTAGAACACCTAAACCAGATGAACAAATCAAGGTAGAACCTAGTGTTGCTATGGTTAAGGATCTCTTGGTTGAAAATATAGATGGGCATGTTATTTACTTCTGTGATGAAGCCGCTAGAATTGCCAAACCTGATGAAAAAGATAAACATAGACCTGTTGTTGGCATGCCTGTTGTCTCAGTTAAGATAGGAGATAACTATTATCATGGTTTATGTGACATAGGTGCTAGCATGAGTGCTATTCCTTTTACTTTATACCAAGAAACTGTGAATGACATAGCACCCGCTGAGATAGAAGATAGAGATGTTACTATTAAACTTGCTAACAGAGACACCATCACACCTCTTGGGATTGTTAGAGATGTTGAAGTTTTGTGTGGGAAAATAAAATACCCTACTGATTTTCTTGTTCTTGGTTCCCCACAAGATGACTTTTGTCCCATTATCTTTGGTAGACCTTTATTGATTGTGAGAGACAAACTGTCAGTGTTAGCTTTGGTGGTGAGTCTCATGAATTTAATTTTTCCAAGTTTAGTAGAAAGCCTCATAAGGAAGAATTGCCTAGTAAGGATGAAATTATTGGTCTTGCTTCTATTGATGTACCTCCTACTGATCCACTAGACCAATATTTTCTAGACCATGAAAATGATTTGCATATGGATGAAAGAAATGAAATAGATAAGATTTTCTTTGAACAATGTCCTTTGCTTAAACACAATTTGCCTATTGAAACTCTAGGAGGTTCTCCTCCACCTAAAGGTGATCCTGTGTTTGAATTAAAACAATTGCTAGACACTTTGAAATATGCTTATCTTGATGATAAGAAGATATATCCTATTATTATTAGTGCTAACCTGTCAGAACATGAAGAAGAAAGATTATTGAAAGTTCTAAGGAAGCACTGAGCTGCTATTGGGTATACTCTTGATGATTTAAAGAACATTAGTCCCACTCTATGTTAGCACAAGATTAATATGGAATCTGGTGCTAAACCCGTTGTTGATCACAAACATCAATTAAATCCGAAGATGAAAGAAGTGAGATGTGAGCAAACAAATCTTGTCTTGAATTGGGAGAAGTGCCACTTTATGGTTAACGAAGGTATTGTTTTGGGCCATAAAATTTCTGAAAGAGGTATTGAGGTGGACAAAGCTAAGGTTAGCGCAATTGATAAAATGCCATGTCCTAAATATATCAAAGGTATTCGTAGTTTCCTTGGTCGTGCTGGTTTCTATAGGAGATTTATCAAAGACTTTTCTAAAATTTCTAGGCCTCTTATGAATCTTTTGCAAAAGGATATTCCTTTCGTTTTTGATGATGATAGTTTAGAAGCCTTCGAAACACTCAAGAAAGCCTTAATTTCTGCACCATTGTTCAACCACCTGATTGGAACTTGCCTTATGAAATTATGTGTGATACTAGTGATTATGTTGTTGGTGTTGTTCTAGGACAAAGAGTTGATAAGAAACAAAATGTTATTCACTATGAATGTAAAACTCGAGACAGTGCACAAAGAAATTATGCTACTACTGAAAAAGAATTTCTAGTAGTGGTGTTTGCTTCTAGTAAATTTAGATCCTATATTGTAGATTCAAAAGCAATTGTTCACACTGATCATGCTGCAATAAAGTATCTTATGGAAAAAATGTGCCAAACCTAGGCTTATTCGATGGGTTCTTTTGCTACAAGAATTTGATTTGCATATCACTAATAGAAAAGGAGCAGAGAACCCCGTAGATGATAACTTGTCTAGGCTTGAAAATATTCTTGATGACACACAACCTATTAATAATAGCTTTCCTGATGAACAATTAGCTGCAACAATTGTTTCTAATAGTACACCTTGGTATGCTGACTATGCTAATTACATTGTTGCTAAATATTTACCCCCTAGTTTAACATACGAACAAAAGAAAAAATTATTCTATGATTTAAGACATTACTTTTGGGATGACCCACATATTTATAAAGAAGGAGTTGATGGTATTATTAGATGTTGTGTACCTGAGCATGAACAGGGACAAATCCTACACAAATGTCACTTCGAAGATGGAGGACATCATGCGGGAGATAGAACTGCTCACAAATTATTGCAATTTGAGTTTTATTGGCCTACTCTCTTCAAGGATGCTCGTAAGTTCGTCTTATCATGTGATAAATGTCAAAGAATAGGTAATATTGGTAAGTGTCAAGAAATGCCTATGAATTATTCACTTGTTGTTGAACCAATTGATGTTTGGGAATTCGACTACATGGAACCTTTTCCTTCTTCTAATGGGTATACTCATATTTCGGTTGCTGTTGATTATGTTACTAAGTGGGTAGAATCTATTCCAACTAGTAGTTCTGATCACAACATCTCTATTAAAATTCTTAAAGAAGTTATTTTCCCACGGTTTGGATCCCTAGATATTTATTGACTGATGGTGGTTCACCCTTTATTCATGGTGCTTTCCGTAATATGCTTGCTAAGTATGATGTTAACCATAGAATTGCATCACCCTATCATCCTCAGTCTAGTGGTCAAGTTGAACTTAGAAATAGAGAAATAAATTAGTTTTACAAAAGACTGTCAATAGGTCCTGGAAGAATTGGTGTAAGAAATTAGATGATGCACTTTGGGCTTATAGAACAACATATAGAAATCCTATGGGTATGTCTCCTTATAAAATGGTTTACGGAAAATCTTGTCATTTGCCTCTTGAGTTAGAACATAAAACTTATTGGGCTATTAAAGAACTCAACTATGATTTCAAACTTGCTGGTGAGAAGAGGTTATTTAATATTAGCTCATTAGATGAATGGAGAACCCAAGCATATGAAAATGCCAAGTTATTTAAAGAAAAAGTTAAAAGATGGCATGATAAAAGAATCCAAAAGCGTGAGTTCAAAGTTGGAGAATATGTTATTTTGTACAACTCTCGTTTTAGATTCTTTGAAGGAAAACTCCTCTCCAAATCGGAAGGACCCTATATTAGCGAGGAGGTTTATCGGTCTGGAGCTATAAAAATAAATAATGTCGAAGGTACTAACCCAAAGGTTGCTAATGGGCAACGAATAAAACATTATATCTCAGGTATGCCCATTAATGTTGAAAGCAATATTATCCAAATATGACACTAGATGAATACATAAAAGAAACCTTCTGGAACACTCCAAAATCGTGAAAAAGAGGAGGTACGTGATATGGTAAGTAAACGGACTCCGAAAAATCTGCAAAAATATTTTCTATACATTTTGGAATATAACAAAAATTAGGAAAACAAGAAACTACTAGGAAGGTGACCCTTGTGGGCACAAGACACCAGGGCGCGCTTAGTTTGCTAGGCGCGCCCAAGTGGGTTGTGCCCACCTCGGGTACCCTCCGGACTCCATTTTTCTTCTGTTTGCTTGTTTCCCAAGATAAAAATTCTTTATATACCCCCTGAACCTATTGACCACCGTATCATAGAGAAATCTTCTATTTTTTTTCTTGATGTTTTCCTAAAAGATCTGAAAATATGTCATCCCAAGACTCGGAGGGTGAGAGCTATGTTGCTGATTATATCACAAATCCCAAGGCTTATGGGGATGTGGAGCACTATAGCTGCACTTCAGAGGAAGAGGAAGACTATGATCCTAAAGGGGAGGAAGAGACGAGCTTTGACGAGGATGAAGTCCCATTGCCTCAACCTAGGGACATGCACATGGAATTCAAGAAGTCAAGTTTATCCGACAAAGCAAAGAGACCTAAGATCCAGTTTATCCTCTTTTGTCTTTTGTATGAAAACAATCAAGATTCATACAAAAAGGTATTGGAGCTTGATCAGGAGATCGGTGAATTGAAGGAGGAAAATTCCATCCTCAAGCGTAAGCTAAGGAAGAAGGAAAATGCTACCACTTCATCAACACCACCTCCTTCTTCATCACCAAAAGAAAATTGAGTATCGGGTATGGGAACTCCCCTTGGCTTGAGCCAAGCTTGGAGGTGCCCCTATATCATATCACCTCCACTATCTTTTGCCTTTATTTGCCTTAGTTTGATCCATAGTTCTCTTTTGCTTTAGATGAATAAAAGTTTAGTTTGATCCTTTCTTTTCAAGAGTTTGCTTAGTGATGATCTATCTTTTTAATCGTGTGCAAGATATATAAGAAACTTTAGTTCGAGTTTTGCTTTCTTTACTTTCATGTTTCAATAAAAATAAAGGAAATAAATGAAAAAGATCATATGCTAACCTTATGGTAAGTAATGACAGCACATAAGGAAAAGTATAAGTAGAATTTGTTTTTTGGAGAGTGACAACATAGCATTGGTCAATGATGCAATTTATGAATGAATTAATGAGGGAAGAGAAGATTCACATGCAAATACACTATCTTGGAAATCTTTTGTGATTGTGAGCCTCCATCAAAATATTATATGCCAAAATTGTTGACATTGGACAAGGAAGACAACGTAATGATTTGTGTTTGTTCATATTCACATAGAAGTTATCTTGCCATAGATCCTTCAACATGTGGTGCTTGACCCCCATCTTTGCTAGACAAGAATTCCGCACTATGTAGAGATACTACTTGTGCATCCAAAAACCCTTAAACCCAAATCTTGTTTTCAGAGTCCACCATAACTACCTAAGGATGGAGTCCATCACCAGAATCCACCGCCTCAAGTCTGCCAGGCTCACCTTGGAGATGATCGGGGCCAATTTCCTCCGCCGACGCATCGGCCCTCTGCATAGCAAAGGGAGGCCGGCTTGGGATTTCCGGAACACGGCGGACATCATGCGGTTGCGCCCCGGCTTGAATCAGAACTTCACAGTGATGCAACACGCATCCCTCTGCTCGAAGCTGTTCCAGCTCAAGGTTGACAAGCCCGGCAAGGCCGGCAAGGCTGAGGAGGCCGACAAGATTGAGGAGGCCGGCAAGCCGTTCAAGTTGCCGGTGGTCGTGGTCCTGATGTGCAACAATTCTGCCCGGACCTCCAACGACAAGAGGCCCCGGGGCAAACTGTGCGCCATACGAGGCGCACGGCCGTGGCGGCAAAGGAAGCAGTGGTCGCCGCCTCCGCTACGGCCAAGCGGCCCAGGCTTCCATCCACACCCCTCCACATGGACACCATACCAGAGGCCGATTACGACCTCTCTGGCATGAGCCCGAACAGAAGGAGACCGGAGGAAGAGGATGAAGAAAGGAATGAGTAAGTGCTCCACCACCTTCTCCATTTCTTGTTTTGGTTCTTGTTATCTCGCTTGATTTGATCTTGTCTTGGCTTGCCTTTGCAGGGACACAGAGACACTGGCGCAGATGATGGCAAAGAGGGCCAAGACCTCGACGGGCGACGAGCCCCTGGCAAGCTCCTCAAGTGCGCCGAAGGTGATCACAATCAGCCCGGGCCCCATTCCACGACGCCGCCCCCGACTCATCCCCCAGTGTCGGGGAAACTGATCCACGAACACCTATGGGACCGGCGGACCGAGCCCCTTTCGGTTCAGCGGGGGGCAGAGGTCGCACGAAGAGCAGATCGAAGCAACACACACGAGCAGTTTACCCAGCTTCGGAGCTCTCCGGAGAGATAACACTCCTACTGCTGCTTGTTTGTGTATTTCGAGTTCTTACTCGGGAGCGATCAGAGCTACAAGACCGAGCGTGAGAGTGTTTCTGGCCTCGAATGGGTCGAACCCCCTCTATGTTGCGCATGGGCCTCCTTTTATATGCTCAAGGGGTCACCGACAGGTGGCAACACAGAAAAAGGGGCAAAAACAGAAAAAGAGATGCGGTAGGTACAACTACCTATACTGTAGATACAGTGTATCATACCTAACTCTGACGGCAGGGGACAAGGGCATTAAATGCCCGTCTGTGTCGCCCAAATAGTGCAGAAAGAGACCGTCAGGGACGCCACCGATCGCCACGATGGCCTTCTTGTCAGCGCCGCTTGCCACCGTGCACCCCTGGCTGCACAGCCTCTCGCCACGCGCGCCTGGAAAGGCCTCCAGGGCGACACGTTGGTGGATGTGCTGGAGCGCGGGTGCGGAGTGGCCGCTTGTCGCGGCAAGTGCCTTGTCGCGGTTGTTGTCTTGTCGGGCCCGGGAGCTTGTCGCTCGCCCAGCCTTGCCGGGACGCGTGTCGTGTCGCGGCAAGCTTTCTTGAGATGCCTTGGTTGGCCTTCCCAGCAAGCTCCTCTTGCCGGGGCCTTGTCTTCTTGGCTTGAATACTTTGTTCTTGAATGGCTTCCCGGCAAGCTCCTCTTGCCGGTGTCTTGTCTCCTAAGGAGCCACGGAGGATCTTGGCGGTCGCCTGGCAAGCCTTGCCGCGGGGTGCTGCAACTGCCCGTGCACGAGTTCGGGATACTAGGGTACCCCTACTCTAGTACACCGACAGGAGCCCCCGGGCCTGGTCCACACACGGTGCCGAGCGCTGTTGGGCCAGGCCCAAAACAGGGCACGGGCACGCGCGGCCTGGGTCACGCCGTTTCTTACTCCATATCCACCGCGCCCTCCCCGAACGGCACGCGTCGAATGCGGCGCCGTGGGGGAGATCGTGGGTGATTTCTTTATTTGGAAAAGCGTAACGTCCGCCCCTTCCCTCTTTATAAGCAGAGGAAATAGGGGCAGTCGCCCAACTCACCGGTTTCCACTCCAAAATCTCCGCCGCTCCCCCCTTCTGAGAGAGAGCAGCGCTCCGCCCCTCATCTCCGTCGTTGCCACCAACGCCGTCGATCTCCTCCACCACCTTCGCCATGGCTCCGAAGACCGGGAAGGTCGCGAAGTCGGCCGAGGCGCTGTGGCTCGAGGCGCCACGAAAGGAGCGGGCCACTTTCCCCTCCGAGCTCGACGTGGCGGAGCTGAGGGAGTGGTACTACCTCTTCTGGTCGACGGAGACGCGAGTGCATCCGCGCACGAAGGTACTCTCCGCCGCCGCTTCGAAACGGGCTCCACACGGATACCCCTTCTTCGTACTGTTCTTCTACTGCGGGCTCTACCCGCCCTTCTCGGAGTTTTTCTGTGATATCATGAACACCTACGGGTTTCACCTCCTTGACTTCACTCCCAATGTCGTTCTGACCATGGCAGTTTTCGCACATCTCTGCGAAAACTTTGTCGAAGTCCACCCAAATGTAGCCCTTTTCCGCCACTACTTCATGCCCCGGGTCAAGAGAGGAGAGCCTCTATCCGGCGGGATCGCCTGGATCTCGAGGGCCGGCAAGAAGGAGGCGTATCTGGAGGGGGAGCTCCGCAGTAAATGGGAGGAGTGGAGAGCGAATTGGTGTTGGATCATGGAGGAGAACCCGCAGCCATTCACCGCCCTGCGCCATGTCCCAGTAGTGCGTGGCGGCGATTGGAGCAGCTTGGCTGTGGAAGACGACAAGCTGAAGATCGCCACCACCCGGATCTTGCGGCTCAGGCTTGCCGGGCTTACTGTGGGCGCCGTAGGCGCAGACTTTCTCCGCCGCTGCATCGCCCCCCTGCAAGAGAGGAGGAGACCCGCTTGGGAGTTCGGTGGTCCGGCGGATATTATGAGGCTGCGCCCGGGCCTCAATTTTAACTTCACCGTGCTGGAACTGGATGCGATGCTCAAGGAGCTGTTCAAGCACGACTCCCAACATCCAGAGTGGTTCAGGCTGCCGGCGGGGGTCGTCCCGCTATGCAACAATTCTTCACTCGACCGCATCCGCGCGATGATGCCGCTGTGCGACTCGCATGGTCTTGTCCCAACGTGGCAAGAGCCAGCGGAGGACTTTGTGCAGCAGTTCTTCGACGACCTGGTGGAGGTGGCGGTCCGCGCCAACGAGCAGAGGAGCCTCACCCACGACACCACCGAGGAGGAGATGCAGCGCATCGCCACCGAGCGAGAGTGGCTTGACGGCGAGGAAGAGCTTGTCGCGCCTGACGCCGAGTCGAGCGAGCCCGCTGAGGGTGCGAGCGGCCCGCCATCTCCAGGCCGCTTGCCACAGGCGGAGCCCCCAGCGCAGCCCCCAGCTCCACCAAGAAGGCGTCTTCGCAAGGCCGGGGACGCAGCAGGGCGGCAAAGGAGTCAGCAGCCGTCACGCCGCGCGACACGCTCCACCGCGACAAGCGATGTTGCCGCGGGAGCGCCTCGCACCGCTGCGGCAACTGGAGCGGGGTCTTCCCGGGCCACCGCCACTGCGCCCGCCAAGCGGCCAAGGGATCCTATTCCTCCGCCTCGTCGCGCCGAGTGTGGGCCGGACTTCGACCTCTCCGCGCTCAGCTCCGACGAGGAAGAAGACGAGTAAGAAACTTTGTAGTACTTGTAGTTCTTCAATTTTTGCTGTTTCTGTCTTGTATCTGATCTGCTTTACTCTGAACCTTGTTCCCTTTCAGGACCCTGGCCCAGAGAGCGGCGAAGAGAGCCAAAGTTCCGGTGGTTATCATCGAGGACGAGCCCACCGCGACGGCAGGGGGTGTGTCCGAGACCACCTTGCCGGACCCGGCAACTACTCCCCGAGGCAGCCCCCAGCGCAGCCCCCAGCGTAAGCATACAGCTTATTTCCCGCTGTTGGGCGCGCATGGGTGTTCTTTTCTTTGCTGACATCCGACTGTTGGTTTGTTTGTGTAGGAGCAGAACAGCTTCACCAGGAGGGCTCGGAAACCGCCTCCGACGTGCCATCTGCTTCCACTACACCGCCAAGGCAGGATTCCCCGGCAAGGGAGTGTTCTCCGACGAGGGAGGAGTCTCCGGCAAGGGGTAGCACTAGCGACCCCCCGGTGGTGGAGCCCATGACCATGGATCCCAGTATAGGTAATCCCTTGCTTGAAACTTCCCTTGTGTTCTTCTTCTGATTTTTCTTTTTGGATATTTTCTTGACTTCTCCTCCTTCTCCGGTCATCAGATATACCCTCCACGGAGCCGATGGAGACCGAGGCGGGCGGCGAGGAGAACGTGCGCGGCGATACTGATGATGTCGCGGCCACCGAAGAAGGAGTCGACGCTGACGAGCCCGCCGGCGAAGAGGCCGCCAAGGCTGCCGCCGCAGAAGCTAGCGAGGGATCCGGCGATCGCACTGACGGCCCTGAGGCCGCAGGAGTGCCAGGCGCTACACCGACCGCCGATCCCTCTGCCTCTGCCGCAGCGCCAGGCTCCGAGGAGCCCCAGCCTGGCGCCTATCTGAAGGCCGGCGAGGGCATCTTCATCAAGCTCCCCTGGGCGTCGAGCTCCAGGGCGCCGGTTGAAGGATAAGTCCTGGATGGAGAGGTGCTTGCCTCCGTTGGGTTGTCGCTTGTCGATGCGCCGGGAAGCAGCAGCGACGAGCCTGAGGAGGAGCGGCTGCTATGGAGGCTGATGTCACTCTACCGCGCCCGTCAAGCCAAGCTGGAGTCCCGGGAGGCGCTTGTCGCGAAGGCGAGTGTGGATATTGAGAAGCGCGCGGAGGAGCTCTGGGGTCTCTGCCAGGAAGCTCTCCTGGCCTTGGCGGAGGAGCGGGAGCAACTTGCTGAGGAGCGGAAGGCCTTCCTCCTCGAGAAGGCCGAAGCTGAAGAGCAACAGCGGCTCGCCGGCGAGAAGCTGTTTGCACAAGAAGGTGAGCTGGTGCAGCGGAAAGTTAACCTCGACAGCCACGAGGAGGATCTCGCCGCGCGCGAGCAAGCACTTGGCGGGGCTCTCAAGGAAACAAAGGACGCGGCTGCAGCTGCCGAGGCCGCCAAGAAGGAATTGGAGACAAAGGTGGCGCAGCTGGAGGCCGCTCTCAAGGCGAGCGGCGAGGAGCTTGTCGCGCTTAAGCGTGAGCGCAAGAAGGACGCCCTCGTCCATGGTGAGCTGCAGGGTCAACTCGTCGAGAAGGGCAAGGAGCTGAGTGCCGCCAAAGACTCCAACGCTGATCTTGCGTTGAAGATGGCCACTTTGACTCAGACGCTGGACGGCGCCAAGGAGCGGGAGGTGGCCTTGAAGGAGGAGATCAAGGGCAACGAAGCGCTGCTGACGAGGGCCGCCGTAACCCAGAACACCTTCAGGGAGACGGTGGATCTCTGGACGGAGGGCCTCGTGAACATCGCTGCAGTCATTGACGGGGAGCTGGCGCAGCTGGGGGTGGAGGACTTTGGGTACTCCTCCGATGAGAACCTCCAACCCAGCGCCAAGCTCACCCTGTTCTTTAAAGGCGTGGCGATAGCCCTCCAGCAGCTCCGAGAGAAGATCCCAAAGCAGCTGGCCGACGAGTCGCGCACGATCTGCGCCAGAGTTCTGGAGAAGGTGTTGGTGAAAGTAGCCTTCCGCAACCCAGGCCTCAACCTCACCAACGTCCTCAAGAAGCTGCCGGCAGATGCTGATCTGGAAGCGCTCAAGGCCCTTGTCGCACCCATTGTGGACAAGGTGAATGAGGTCAAGAGGGTCGATGGTGGCCGTGTAGATTAGGCCGCCCGTTTTCTCTTTTCCTTATCGCTGCTGATCATGTCGCGAAAACAATTTGTTAGAGCTGCGACAAGTTATCTTGTAATATAACTCTATTTTGGATATCGATTACTGTGTTATTTCCTCTACTTGATTCCTTCCTTTGTATGTTTTTACCCTACGCTTTTAGGGAACTTGCCGGCGCAGGCACCCTTGCCGCGAGCGCTGAGTGCGGGACGTCAGCAGCCTGCTGGCGGTGCCGCTACCGACAAGAAACCTTGTCGCAACTAGTCACAGCTCACTTAAGTTGTTGAGCGGACTCGAAACAAAGTAAGGGCGCAACTAGCTACGAGTTGGTTCCTCCGCGCACAGGTTTTCCATACAAAGTACGGTCGTTCGAGGAAGATAATTAAAAATTAAAAACTAATTGCTCAAACTTTGGCAACTTAGCTTTTCTGTCGTTTGCTTCCCGGTAAGGCGAAACTTTTCTTGAACGATGCCTGGTCCACACCATTATCTTCTGCTTTCCCCCCGGCAAACTTGTGTGCGAGGGAACCTTTCCTTCTTTTGAGAAAGAGAAAGAAGAGAAAATAAAGATATGGAGCCTTACGGCTCGTTATTGCTTACCGGAGGCAGGTGCTGCACAAAGTGTCAGATAATACATGCAAAAAGGAAGAAAGCATGAAATTGACAAGATGTGCGGAGCACATGAGCTTTATTTATGCACGGGGTCTGCGCCCGGCTTTGTATGAAGGATTACATGCAACAGCGGCAAGACATGTACAAAATGTGGTTGCCGAAACGGGTTCCGGCAACCGCGCCCTACGGGTAAAACTTATGAAGATGCTCGATGTTCCAGGAGTTGCTCACTGGAATGCCATCTTCGGTCTCAAGGCGGACAGCGCTAGGCCTAGTGACTCGTTTCACCCGGTAAGTGCCTTCCCACTTCAGCGTCAACTTGTTGGAATTCTTGGCGGACTGAACGCGCCGAAGAACAAGGTCGCCTTCCTCGAAGCTTCTGGCATTAACTTTGCGGCTATGGTAGCGGCGCAAAGCTTGCTGATATCGAGCAGCTCGTACAGCGGCCTGAAGATGGTCTTCCTCAAGGAGCAGTGCGTCATCTTGTCGCAGCTGCTCTTTCTCAAGATCATCATAAGCGAGCACTCGAGGTGACCCGTATACAAGTTCCATGGCGAGAACTGCCTCTGCTGCATAGACTAGAGCGAAAGGTGTCTGGCCAGTGGCTCGATTTGGTGTCGTCCTGATCGACCAAAGAACCACCGGCAGCTGCTCGATCTAGCTCCTTCCGCACTTGTGCAGCCTATCGAAAGTCCTGGTCTTGAGTCCACGCAGCACTTCAGCATTTGCCCTCTTCGCTTGACCGTTGCTTCTCGGATGAGCAACAAAAGCGAAGCAGACCTTGGCGCCAAGATCTTGGACGTACTGCATGAAGGTGCGGCTCGTGAATTGCGTGCCGTTGTCGGTGATGATCCTCTTAGGGATCCCGAAATGGCAAACAATTGACCTGAAGAACTTGACTGCTGACTGTGTTGTCATCTTCCTCATTGGTTCCACTTCCGGCCACTTTGTGAACTTGTCGATGGCGACGTACAAGTGCTCAAAGCCCCCGACAGCTTGGGGGAAGGGGCCGAGGATGTCGAGCCCCCAGACCGAAAATGGCCAGGATAAAGGGATCGTCTGGAGAGCTTGAGCTGGCTGGTGTATCTGCTTGGAATGGAACTGGCACGCTTCACACTTGGTTACTTGTGCAGTTGCATCCTGGAGGGCTGTCGGCCAAAAGAAACCTTGCCGGAACGCTTTGCCGGCAAGTGCTCTTGCGCCAATGTGGTGACCACATATGCCTCCATGTATTTCTGCCAACAGCTGTTGTCCATCTTCCCGGCGAATACACTTCAATTTCACACCGTTGATTATTCTATACAGTGTGTTGTCGACAAACTTGTACATACTTGACTGCCGGGCTACTCTTTCCGCTTCTTCTTGCTCTTCGGGAAGTTCTCCTGTCTGAAGGAAATGGACAATCTGTTGCGCCCATGCTGGAGCTTGCGGCTCGACAACAAGGACTAAAGGCACATCTGCTGCTGCGGGAACATCCGCTTCTACGGCAAGAACCTGAGGCTCAGCCGGAGCTTGATGTTCCCCAGCAAGCTTGCCGGAGCAAAACTTGTTGGGAGCGTCTGCTTCAACGAAATAAACCCTAAGGCTTGCCGGAGCAGACTGCTCCTCAGCACTTTTGGCGTTGATCTTGAGGACCTTCTTGGCAGCGGCTTCGGGGAGCTCTGCCTGAAAGTAGTCACCAGAAATCAACTTCCTCTTCTTTCTCTGTCCAGTTGATGGTGTCACGGATGGTTGAGTTAGCTTGAGCCCAAAGATCCCTGGTTCCACAGGTAACTTTAGTGCGGCGCACTTTGACAGGCCATCAGCAATATCGTTCTGAGCTCTTGGAACATGCTCCATCTGCAGGCCGTGAAAGTGCTCTTCTAGATTTCTCACTTCATCAACGTAAGCTTCCATCAACGGACTCTGATAATTCTTGTTCACTTGGCGGACGACAAGCTGTGAGTCACCCCTGACAATGAGCTTCTTGATCCCAAGGTTTGCTGCGATCCTGAGACCGGCAAGCAAACCTTCATACTCTGCAGTATTGTTTGTTGCTTGCTCCTTGGGAAAGTGCATCTGGACTACGTATTTGAGGTGCTCTCCGGTGGGTGTGACAAGTAGCACGCCCGCACCGGTGCCTTGCAGCGAGAAGGCACCATCAAAGTACATCAGCCACTCTTTGCTTGCTTCCTTGACGGGGATGCTCGTTTCTGGGATTTCTTCATCTTGTGTCGGCGTCCACTCTGCTATGAACTCTGCCAATGCTCTGCTTTGGATAGTTGAAGTGCTCTCAAACTTGAGGCCAAAGCTTGACAGTTCCAGTGCCCACTCGACAATCCTGCCTGTTGCTTCTGGATTCTGCAGTATCCTCTTCAGTGGAAAACGAGTGACAACTGTGATCTCATGTGCTTGGAAGTAATGGCGCAGCTTCTCGAGGCCATGAGAAGGCCGAAAAGCATTTTTTGCACACCAGAATATCTTGACCTAGCCCCCTGCACAAGGGAACTGACAAAGTAAACTGGGCGCTGCACCATTTTCTTCTGCACCTCCTTGTGCAACTGCGCATATTCATCCTTATCGGGACCAGAGCTTGTCGGCGAAGCCCCCTGCTTGTCGCTGGATGCATCTGCCGTGGTTGCTGGCTCATCATCCGCCTCCCTCTCCGCTACTAACGCAGCACTAACCACTTGATTGGTTGCCGCTAGATATAGCAGCAACTTCTCTTGTGGCTTAGGTGCGACAAGTATTGGAGTGGAGGACAGGTATCTCTTCAAGTCCTGCAGCGCAGCCACCGCTTCTGGAGTCCATTTCATTGGACCTGCCTTTTTCAACATTTTGAAAAAAGGCAGGGCGCGCTCAGCAGAGCGAGAGATAAACCTACTGAGAGTAGCCACACAACCGGCAAGTCTTCGTACATCCTTGACGCGCTTTGGTGCTTCAATCTGCTCGATGGCCTTGATCTTGTCGGGATTGGCTTCAATTCCCCGCTGAGACACGAAGAACCCGAGAAGCTTGCCGGAGGGGACTCCAAACACGCACTTCTCGGGGTTAAGCTTGAGGTTGATCTTGCGCAGATTTGCAAAGGTTTCATCTAAATCTTGAATCAGAGTAGCCTTGTCCTTGCTCTTGACGACTATGTCATCCATGTAGGCTTCTACATTTCTGTGTATCTGTGGCTCAAAAGCGACATGGACTACTCTCGCAAATGTTGAACCAGCATTCTTTAAACCAAAAGGCATTCGTACGAAACAGTATGTGCCACATGGGGTGATGAATGCGGTTTTCTCCTCATCCTCTTCTGCCATGAAGATATGATGGTATCCTGAGTATGCATCAAGAAATGAAAGCAAATCACATCCGGCTATGGAGTCAATAATCTGGTCTATGCGCGGCAAGGGAAATGGGTCTTTGGGACAAGATTTATTGACATCGGTAAAGTCTATACAAAGCCTCCATTTCTCGTTGGCCTTGCACACGACTACAGGATTGGCCAACCACGTGGGATGTAGCACTCCTCTGACAAGGCCTGCTGCTTCCAACTTCTTGATTTCTTCTGCAATGAACTCTTGGCGCTCCACTGCTTGTTTCCTGACTTTCTGCTTGACGGGCCGTGCATGAGGACAGACGGCAAGATGGTGCCCAATTACTTTCCTGGGAACACCGGGGATGTCAGACGGTTGCCATGCAAATACGTCGACATTCGCCCGCAGGAAAGCAACGAGCACGCTTTCCTATTTAGGGTCGAGAGTGGCACTGATGGTGAAGGTACCACCAGTGTCGTCCTCCTTGCCGAACACCTTCCTGGTCTCTGGTGGAGCTGCCATTTTCTTCTTACACTTGCCGGTGGAGCTCGATGGTGCGTCCTCGACGGTAGCGCAGCACTCCGAAGAGGTGCGCTTGCCGGAGTGGGCATCAGAGCTCTTGCCGGACTTGGTCTTCTTCTTCCCCCCGGGAGCTTCAGCGGCAAGTGACTTGCGATCTGTTGTGGCTGCTGCTTCCCAATAGATCTTGTCGGCGCAGATAAGAGCATCCTTCTTGTCGCCGGGGACAGAGATTACACTTATCGGGCCTGGCATTTTGAGCATGTTGTATGCATAGTGAGAGGCTGCCATGAACTTGGTGAGTGCTGGACGGCCGAGTATCCCATTGTAGGGCAATGGAAAATCAGCAACATCAAAAGTGACCCTCTCAGTCTTGAAGTTCAACTCGCTGCCAAATGTGACCAGCAACGTGATCTTTTCTTTCGGCTTGCTCCTTCCCGGATTGATTCCTTGGAATGTGCCGGTCTCTTCGAGCTCGCTGTCAGGGATCTGGAGTTTCTGGAGTACCACGGAGGAGATCAGGTTCAAGCCGGCCCCGCTGTCAACTAGCATCGTTGTGACCTTGAGGTTGCGGATAGTTGGTGAAACCAACATCGGCAAGCACCCGAACGCTGTTATGCGATCAGGGTGGTCCTCAATATCAAAGATGATAGGCGTGCTGGACCATTTCAGAGGCCTGCGTGACTCTACGGATGGTTCTGCTGCATTGACTTCCCGCATCCACTGCTTGAGTTGGCGGTGTGAAGTATGCAGAGAAGCACCGCCGTCAACGCACAGGACCTCTGTGGCTTTCTGGAACTCCTGCTCATCGGTCTCATCATCATCCATATCTTCATCGTCATCGTCATCTTCGTCCTTGTCGCGGCCGCGGGGAGGTCTATCTCCTTGCCGCTGCTTGGCCTTGCCGCGGCGTCCTCCCCGGCCGGGGCGTTTCTTGCTGGCTCCTCCAGCACCTTCCTGGGCCTTCTCCTTGTCGCGCCGCTCGTACTCAGCTTTCTGCTGCTCGACAAGCTGCTCGACCTTCTTGCAGCTCTGGAGATCATGGCCCTTGGTGCGGTGGATCTTGCAGTACTGCTTGCCGGAGCCGTCCTGCTTGTTGGCGGCCGCCACAGCCTGCTCGCCGGAGGTACCAGCTTTGGCTTTCTTGGCGCCACCTCCATTGCCGGACTGCTCAACAACTAGCACATCTTTGCCCTTCTTTTTCCTGTTGTTCCGCCGCCGGCCTTTCTTTGCCGGGGCAGCATCCTCACTGTCAGATCCTCCTACACCGGTATTCTCTCCGGAGAGTTTCCTTCCCTCTTCAGCACGTGCACACTTGTCGGCCAGGGCATAAAGCTCACTGACGTCTCTAATCTTGCACATCGCCATCTCCTCCCGCATCCTGCGGTTTCGCACGTTCTGATGAAACGCGCTGATGACCGCGGCAGGGTGGACATCTGGGATGTTGTGCTGTACACGGCTGAATCTCTGAATATACTTGCGCAGGGGCTCTCCTTCCTTCTGGGCGAGCAGATGAAGATCGCTTTCTTGGCCATGAGGCTTGTGGCCGCCTGTAAAGGCGCCGACAAACTGATGGCATAGATCTGCCCAAGAGGATATGGAGTTGTCCGGCAAGTGCATGAGCCAGGATCTGACATTGGGCTTGAGCACCAGTGGGAATTAGTTGGCAAGGATCTTGTCGTCGCGCCCCCCGGCAGCTTGCACCGCGATGGTGTAGATGCTGAGGATCTCCGACAGATGCGAATTGCCGTCGTACTTCTCCGGTACATCTGGCTTGAAATTCTTCTTGCTGGGCCACTGGACTTGACACTGCTCACGAGTGAACGCAGGGCAACCTACCGCGTACGGCAAGTCGCCTGGTTCCCCTGGCGCATGCATGTCGATAGAGGGCCCGGCACGCTGGTCAGATTGACGCCGCGCTTCTCTTCGGCGCTCGATGCGAGTACGAGCGTCTTCTTGCTGTCGTTCATGAAGAACTTGGCGCTGATCGCGACGAGCTCGTGGATCCGATGACGCGGTGGAGTCGCTGTCGAGGTGGACCCGACGAGTCGGCGATCTTGGCCTTCGGGGTGGAGAGTGCATGGTGGTTGCACCCCCAGTGGTCTTGTCGCCATCGGTTCGCGTCCGGCAGTCTTGCCGCGGCAGCAAGGTGCTTGGTTGCCGGGCAGTGTCGCCGTTGGCGAAGCCGATGAGACTCTGAATGGTGGCCCTCCACTCGTCGGTCTTGTCCGCCGTTGGAGGGTAATCTAGGAGCAGCTGAGCTCGCGCCAAAGCTTCTGCTAGAGTGGTGGGCGACAGAGGCGAACGGTGCGAGGAGCGGGATATGCTCGGACTTCTAACTGTGTTAGAAGGAGCAGTATCCCGTCGAGGCAACCATGCCTCGCCTGGGCCAGCATGTTGGCGCGCATGATGGTCTTGGGCACCGCGAGATCCACCAGCTCGATCTTGTTCCAACGAACGCATGGTACTGCGAATACCATGGCGTTGTTGGTCCCGCGCCTCCTGAGATGGGCGCGGTGCGCGTACGGACGCCGAGGTCTGCGCGGCCTTGTCCTTGGACTTGGCAGCACTGTGAGCCCGTTCTTCCGCCGGCGTCTACTCCACCACCCGTTTGCTCCGGTGGTGGTGGGATCGACGCGGACGGAACAGCTGCCTCCGAAGCCTTCTTCTTCGGTGGCATGTCGATGAAGACGATGAAGATCTAGCTCGTGTGCACGCCGGATCAGGTTCACACAATCTCGACGCCCCCTACGTGGCGCGCCAAAGATGTCAGGGAAACTGATCCACGAACACCTATGGGACCGGCGGACCGATCCCCTTTCGGTTCGGCGGGGGGCGGAGGTCGCACAAAGAGCAAATCGAGGCAACGCACACGAGCAGTTTAGCCAGCTTCGGAGCTCTCCGGAGAGATAACACTCCTACTGCTGCTTGTTTGTGTATTTCGAGTTCTTACTCGGGAGCGATCAGAGCTACAAGACCGAGCGTGAGAGTGTTTCTAGCCTCGAATGGGTCGAACCCCCTCTACGTTGCGCATGGGCCTCCTTTTATATGCTCAAGGGGTCACCGACAGGTGGCAACGCAGACAAAGGGGCAAAAATGGAAAAAGAGATGCGGTAGGTACAACTACCTATACTGTAGATACAGTGTATCATACCTAACTCTGACGGCAGGGGACAAGGGAATTAAATGCCCGTTTGTGTCGCCCAAACAGTGCAGAAAGAGACCGTCAGGGACGCCACCGATCTCCACGATGGCCTTCTTGTCAGCGCCGCTTGCCACCGTGCACCCCTGGCTGCACAGCCTCTCGCCACGCGCGCCTGGAAAGGCCTCCAGGGCGACACGTTGGTGGATGTGCTGGAGTGCGGGTGCGGAGTGGCCGCTTGCCGCGGCAAGTGCCTTGCCGCGGTTGTTGTCTTGTCGGGCCCGGGAGCTTGTCACTCGCCGAGCCTTGCCCGGACGCGTGGCGCGTCGCGGCAAGCTTTCTTGAGATGCCTTGGTTGGCCTTCCCGGCAAGCTCCTCTTGCCGGGGCCTTGTCTTCTTGGCTTGAATACTTTGTTCTTGAATGGCTTCCCGGCAAGCTCCTCTTGCCGGGGTCTTGTCTCCTAAGGAACCACGGAGGATCTTGGCGGTCGCCTGGCAAGCCTTGCCGCGGGGTGCTGCGACTGCCCGTGCACGAGTTCGGGATACTAGGGTACCCCTACTCTAGTACACCAACACCCAGCGTGAGTCCTCCACCCACTTTCTGTTGGCAAGCATTGGGGTGTGTTTCTTCACTGTTAATCTTGCTGAGTTTGCAGGGGAAGAGCAGCAACAGGAGGGGCCGTCAAGGGCCTCTACCAGCGAGCCCACGGCACCAAGGGAGAGATCCCCGACAAGGGAGTACAGGATTACGGGGTCCTCAGGTGTCCGGGCAATGTGACATGGGCCGGACTGGTGGGCTGTGAAGATACAGAACAGAAGACTTTCCCCCGTGTCCGGACGGGACTCTCCTTGGCGTGGAAGGCAATCTTGGCGTGCGGATATGAAGATTCCTTTCTCTGTAAACCGACTTTGTACAACCCTAGCCTCTCCAGTGTCTATATAAACTGGAGGGTTTAGTGCGTAGAGGCAATTATAATCATACAGGCTAGACATCTAGGGTTTAGCCATTATGATCTCGAGGTAGATCAACTCTTCTAACCCCTATATTCATCAAAGTCAATCAGCAGGAAGTAGGGTATTACCTCCATCAAGAGGGCCCGAACCTAGGTAAACATCATGTCCCCTGCCTCCTATTACCCTCGATCCTTAGACACATAGTCCGGGACCCCCTACCCAAGATCTACCGATCTTAACACCAACAGGGGGCACCACTAGAACACACAACATTGATTCCTAGCGTGTGTGGTGCCCACTTCCATAGTTTACGCCTCCGGTCATATTATCGTAGTGCTTAGGCGAAGCCCTGCGCGGATCACTTCACCATCACCGTCACCACGCTATCATGCTGACAAATCTCTCCCTCGGCACTTTTCTGGATCAAGAGTTCGAGGGACGTCATCGAGCTGAACGTGTGCAGGACTCAGAGGGGTCGTTTGTCGTAGTTGCTGAAGCCTTCATGGAACCTGAATGGATTCAAGCTATGCAAGAAGAGCTTCAATAGTTCGAGCTGAACAATGTTTGGGAACTAGTAAAGCGTCCTGATCCTCGCAAGCACAACATCATAGGAACCAAATGGATCTGTCACAACAAACAAGATGAGCATGATTAAGTCGTCAGAAACAAGGCTTGTCTCGTTACCCAAGGTTACACTCAAGTTGAAGGGATTGACTTCAATGAAACATTTGCTCCGGTGGCTAGGCTTGAAGCCATTCGCATATTGCTAGCCTATGCCAATCATCACAACATCCTTCTATATCAAATGGATGTAAAGAGTGCCTTTCTCAATGGCAAAATTGAAGAAGAAGTGTATGTTGCACGACCACCTGGTTTTGAAGACCCAAAGCATCCTGACATGGTATACAAGCTCAACAAGGCACTTTATGGCCTTAAACAAGCCCCTCATGCTTGGTATGACACGCTCAAAGACTTCCTGAAGAGCAAGCTTCAGACATGGTTCCCTGGATCCCACCCTCTTCATGAAGACATATGATGGTGAACTATTTGTATGCCAAATCTATGTGGATGACATTATCTTTCGGTTGCACTGACAAGAAATACAGCGATGAGTTTGGACATATGATGCAAGAGCAATATCAGATGTCCATGATGGGTGAGCTGAAATTCTTCCTCGGTCTTCAAATCCGTCAGCAGTGCAACGACATCTTCATATCAGAAGAAAAATACCTCAAAGACTGCCTGAAGAAGTTTGGAATGCAAGACTGCAAAGGATACACGACACCAATGCCAACCAAAAGTCATCTGGGCCCCGACGACATTGGTAAAGAGTTCGATCAAAAGATATACTTCTCCATGATTGGTTCTTTACTCTATTTATGTGCATCTAGGCCAGATATAAGGCTTAGCGTTTGCATGTGTGCCCGATTCCAAGCGGCACCAAAGGAATCACACCACTTAGCTGTGAAGCGAATTCTTCGATATTTGGCTTACACCCCAACACTAGAATTATGGTATCTGAAGAGCTCAGAGTTTGATCTAGTTGGATTCTCATATGTTGATTATGCTGGTGACAAGGTTGATCGCAAGTCCACATCAGGCACATGTCACTTTCTTGGACGATCTCTTGTCTGTTGGTCTTCAAAGAAGCAGAACTATGTATCCCTCTCCACTTCTGAATCTGAATACATTTCTGCTGGATCTTGCTGCGCTCAACTTCTATGGATGAAGCAAACTCTCAAGGACTATGGCATCCACCTGAAAAATGTGCCCCTCTACTGTGACAATGGAAGCGCCATCAAGATTGCCAACAACCCAGTCCAGCACTCGAAGATAAAGCACATTCAGATCCGCCATCACTTTCTCAGAGATCATGACATGAAGGAAGATATTGATATCATTCACATCAACACTGAAGAGCAATTGACAGATATCTTCACAAAGCCCTTGGATGAGAAAAGGTTTTGCAAGTTGCGGTGTGAGCTAAATATCTTAGAATCCTCAAATGTCCTGTAATTAGACACACATCCCAACGCTTATGCATATTAATGACTTAGATGTGCAACACACGAAGTAAAGTATATCTTCAATCAATGAAGACATACACCCTATGTGTGAATACATTAACACGTAATTTGACTTCGGAGCGCCACGATATTTGTGCGTCATGTCTGGGTCTAATACTTCCTACACGATGGGTAACGCCACCACCAAAATCTTATTGAAGTGCATTTGGCGACATGATTTCATAATCTTTGCATTTGGTTTGTCTTCAACATTGATTTGACTTCAAGGTTTATCTTCGCAATGTTGAGTTGGTCTAGACTGATATGTATACATATGTATGTATGTATGTATGTATGTATGTGTGTGTATATATATATAGGGTGGGTCTATTATGATAACACCCCTTAACACCTTATTCTGCACACCAAAACACCTTATTCTGCACACCACCAACAGATCGAGCCGCCGCCCCTCCCCTCCCGGCCTTCTACCGCGGCAGCGGCCTGGGATAGCCGCCGCCCCTCCCCTCCCGGCCTTCTACCGCGGCAGCGGCCTGGGCTAGCCGCCGCCCCTCCCCTCCCGGCCTTCTTCCGCGATGGCGGCCTGGGAGCGATGCTGCCCCTCCCCTCCTTGCTTTCTCCCGCGGCGGCGGCCTGGGAGCAATGCCGCCCCTCCCCTCCCGGCCTTCTTCCGCGTCAGTGGCCGGCAGTGACGCCGCCCCTCCCCTCCCGGCCTTCTTCCGCGGCAGCGGCCAGGCAACGACGCCGCCCGTCGCCTCTCGGCCTTCTTCCGTGGCAGGCACCGAGCAACACCAGCCTATCGGCCTTCTTCCACGGCAGCAGCTCGGTAGCGCCGCCACCGAACTCCTCAGGGCCTGCAATTAGCTGTAATTCATCAGATGTGGATTGGTGCTGCCTCGACATCAAACCAATTCGAGCAAGGAGGAGTGTGCGCAAGGTTGCTTCATCCACGGTAGCTTCTTGGAATAAGTATGCATCAACCTTCAGAGCAAATCCTCCTTCCCTGTTCACATTGAGCAACGTCCAGACCGCCCATGAACTTCTGAAGGGCAAGTGGACTGCAGGGTGAACGTGAAAGTTGTGCAGGCGGACAAGAAGGGAACTTCCTCCTGTAAACGCAAGAAATCACTGCATCACGAGGTAAGCAGTACACTTCCTAAACCATCTCAGTGTAGTTATCATAGACAAATCAGTACAAGCAGTACAGCGCGTGATTATGCAGTACAAAACTTATGCAGTGTGGTTGCTTCAGTTCGTTGTGGGGGAAAATGCAGTACGCTTGTATAGGTTCATTACGTATAATGATGTAGTGCGGTTGCTTCAGTTCACCCTGAGGGGTGATGCAGTCACCATGCAATGCTTCGGCAGTACCATTTTGAACACATTGCAGTTTGCATGATTCAGTTCATTTTACCTGACAATGCAGCTCGGTCATTTTGTGTGCAGGAGATGACGTTCAGCAGATACAAAATGCCACGCATAATTGACAGCACTGAGAACAACAACTTTCAGAAGAGTGGATATTCTTCTGAAAGAGATACTGGCTGGGTTACCCCTGAGATTCCTCATGGATTCTTCACGACGACAAACCGGGTGCAGTACTCTCCACAAGAAGATTTTTTCCAGGAAGAAGATGTAGTTGAAGATGACAACGATGTCACATTCGTCTGGGAAGGCACTCACCAATGCGATGATGAAGATGATGATGATGAAGATGAGCCGATAACAGTTCTCAACCCAGAGTATAAGCACGAGTTCACTACGTTTGGACAGCATGTCCGAACAGATAATGATGACGCAGTTGAACACGATGTTGCAGCAGATGATGATTATGTCTATGATGATGTGCCACTGCTCCAAAATTTTCAAACCAATCCACCGAGACATCGTCACAACACTGGATTACCACCACGTCCACCTGCCGCACCCCAAAACAGAGCTCAGTGTCCACCTGCTGCACCGAAAAACAGAGCTCCAACCAGACCTGCTGCATCAACTTCAACGCTGTGACCACCAACGGTGCCTCGGTCAAAAGTAAACAGAAGGTACAAATCCTCCTCACTGTTACCGCCGCGAGATCCTCAACTACACACATCTGCTATAACCCCGCCATGTCCAATACAACCCGGCGAGCTGCAAACACCATCAGGCGAACGACTCTACACACATGTAAGTTTATGGTCTGAAAAAAAATAGTTGCAGTCCATTCAGATAACATTGCAGTGCACACTGATATTTCTTGTGAGCTTTGGCTAGGAACATTGCAAATGCTTTATGAAACTCATATGCGCTCCTCGTATTCAAAAAACAGAATAGAACAATTTTTCTCATATAGCATTTCAATTAATGCAGGATAAAAACATGCCGCTCAACCTCGTACCTGCTGCTGGAATGAAGTTCACCACGTACGACAAGGCGTGGGACTTTTACAACAATTATGCAAGATGTGCAGGGTTTGGTATACGCAAGAGGGCAAAACACAGGACAAATGCCTACATTGTCTGCTCAAGAGAAGGGGTCCACAAGCAGGCTGTGTCAGATTATCACCGGGTACGTCAGAAGACATCAAAAAGGATTGGCTGCAATGCAAAGATTAGAGTCAAAAAAAGGAAGGATGGCAAATTTGTGATAGAAATGGTTCAACTCAACCACAATCACAAGATGCTGGAAAGCCCTGGGATGCTTTTGCACATGCGATCGCACAAAAAAGACGATCCTTTGATAGACCAGTTAGTGAAAGACATGCAACTGGACAACCACACACATGCTCAGATGATGTCGATGCTGTCGCGTATGTCCGGTGGTCTGCAGTACATGGGACATACTAGCCGCGACTGGGTAAACAGGTAAGCACGTAACAGAGCATATCTCTTGAGCATTCTGTCTGTAATTACTCCCTGTTTGGTGAGATAAGTTTGAATTGTCTCTGAAAATGCAGGAAACAGAAGTTTGCCAGAGAAGAGTCTGAAGATGATGTCAAGAAACTTCTGAATTTCTTCGAGAAAATGCAAAAGATAAACCCAGAGTTCTTCTAAGATTATGATGTTGATGCAGATAATCATGTAAGAAACGTCTTTTGGGCGAACGCAAGTTGCAGAGGATCGTATGAAGATTTTGGAGACTGTGTTACATTTGACACGACGTATAAAACTAACAAATTCCACATGCTGTTGGGAGTGTTTGTGGGGGTGAACCATCATCTACAAAGCACCATATTTGCTGTTGCACTCCTGCGAGATGAAACAATACCATCATTTGAGTGGGTTTTCAAAACCTTTCTGAGGTGTATGAACAACAAGCCGCCAATCTGCATGCTCACAGGTACAAAAAAAACACCTGCATACTTACGTTTTGTTTTGTTTTGTGCACTTATATTTCTTCCATCTATCTTGCAAACACACAAACAACTTAATAAAAAAAACACTGTTTGTCTCTTCTCAGACCAGTGTTCTTCGATGAAGGCAGCATTAAAACCTATCCTCCCACAAACTCTGGATAAGTTGTGTCGGTGGCATATCATGAAGAAGTACAAGGACCACCTCGCCTTGCTGTATAAGGCGCACGAGAAGCTCAAGGACGAACTCAGTGCTGAACCACCCCACTAATGCCGTCAGAATTTGAACGAGCATGGAAGAACCTCATTCAGAGGTACAACTTGCAAGACAACGAAGTGATGAATTCACTGTGGGATGACAGGCACGAGTGAATCTCAGCTTACTACAAGGAAATTTTCTGTGCTCGGATGACTTCCACACAGAGAAGCGAGAGCATGAACCGCATACTAAAGAAAATTTTTGTCAGGGAGAAGCATGATCTCCATCTGTTTGCTCAGCAGGTGGACAAGTGCATTCAGACCAGGAAGGCCGTCGAGCACGCAGAGACAGTAGAAAATGAGGTAAAAAAATGTCAATCAAAAACTGCTTAAAAATATGACTACAAAAACAAACAATTTTTTCATTTCTCTGGATCGTAACAGTGCATTTGTGATCATGCAGTCAGAGGTAAAAACAACAACAAAGTTTGGCTTCGAAGTTCAGCTATCAAAAGTGTATACAAGGGCAGTGTTTGCAGATTTCAAAGAAACACTCTATCGTAGCATTGCATTCAGAGCAGAACGGTGCCCTGAGAACCCGACAAAGTATCTTGTACACCACTACAACAGATCAGATGCATTTGACTGGGCAAGGCATAATTTCCAAGTGGTCGCCGATGAAGAGAAAGGTGTCTACGAATGTGAGTGCAAACTCTGGACACACACAGGTGAGACTCCTAGCAAAAAAAATTCTAGATTCTCATAGTCATGCACGAAAGCTAACTTACTGAACTTTAAAAGTACATATGCATGTGTAATTCACAAAACCAAATGAAGTTCACTTCTTTAAAAAATGAACAAATAATGAAAAAAATATGTGTTTACTAATTTCATGCAGTTCACTTACAGAACAAAAAATAATAATGTGTTTGTCTGCAGGCCTCTTCTGCGTCCATGTCTTATGCATGCTTTCTCATTTGAGAGTACTCAACATTCCTGAGGTGTACATCATGAAAAGATACACCCGTAACGCAAGATCAGATGCAACATTTGACAGAAGAGACTATGAACAAACAACACCAGATGGAACCTCGCTTTTTTGCCGTAGAAAATTGCTGACAGAAAAAGCAATAGACCTTGCAAACAGAGCGACAAGGTGAGACGCTGGGTGCCACAGAGCGTTGTCTGGTATGAGGGCACTGATAGAGGAAGTTGACGTGCTCAACGAAGAAGAAGAAGAAGCAGCAAAACTAAAGCAAGCAGAGAAATACCAACATGACAATAAAGCTGAGCAAGAACAAAAAACTGAACACATTGGAACTGGTGCTATCAAAAAAGAAACAATTATTCCACCTCCTGTTTCAAACATAAGAGGAAGAAAGAAAGAGGGAGACGCAAATCAGAAAAAGGTGGCATGCCAGGAGAAAAATGATGACAAAAACAGTAAGCCACAGCCTGAGCTGGACAGTGATGGTCGCCCACTGGGAGTAAGAATGTGCAGAACATGTAATGAAGTCAGCGGCCACAATTCCAGGACGTGTACAAAAAGAAATGAACAAGAAAAACGAGGACATGGAGATGCACAACAAAACAGAAACTCCACTCACAACACTAAGAAATGGACAAAACTGAGACGTTGTAGCATCTGCAAAAAGAGGAAGAGACACAATTCAAGAACCTGCCTCAAAAGAAAAAGAAACAGATCAGAAAATGAGGAAGAACAAGAAGGTGAGATCAAAGAAGAATATGATGACACAACTGAAGAAGAAATGGCTTATGAAGAAGCAGATGGAGAAGAGGAGAAAGAAGAAGAGAGTGAAGAGGACGAAGAACGTGAAGAAACTGAAGAAACAGTGGCTTATGAAGAAACAGATGATGAAGATGATGAATCGGAAGAAGAGAGTGAAGAGACTGAAGAGAGTGAAGAGGACGAAGAACATGAAGAAACAGTATCAAATAGACCACCACGAGGAAATGTTCAACCAGCGCGCGGGGATCAAAGAAGGATGCAGTTTATAGCACTGGAAAATGAAAACCACCATCAACCAGCACGCGGGGAGCAAAGAAGGATGCAGTTCACAGCACAAGAAAACCAAAGCAGCCATCAACCAGCGCGGGGGGAGCAAAGAAGGATGCAGTCCACATTGCTGAAAAACCAAAGCAGCCATCAACCAGCGCGCGGGGAGCAAAGAAGGATGCAGTTCACAGCGCTGAAAAATGAAAGCAGCCATCAACCAGCATGCGAGGGGCTACAAACACAAAGGTGCAGAGATAAGAACCAGCAACACCGCCATGGAAAACAAAAGAAAGTGCAACATTAGACACACTCCAGTCACCGCGCAAAAGCAGCAGGTTAACGACCAAATAGATGAACAAACAATAAATTAATCGTATGCATAGCAATTTGCTTAACTCTATGACTTATGTATCAGTTTAAATTTTGTGTAAACCATGCAAGAAGAAAATGGTATATAGAGTATACCATATATATATAACAGTCTTGAGTAAAACATTGACACATTTTGATATGCAGTATGGAACTTGCAAAAATGCAGTACGCTTCGAACTATCATGCAGTACTATAGACTAACTACATGTAGTACACACCATGCAAATTGGGAAAAAATGTGGAAACATGTAATGCTTAGCTGACATATAAGCAGTTCACATATTGTAACCATGCAAACACAAATTTACCGTTGAATAATAATTGAAGCGGTTCAGATCACAAAAGTGATTATTACAAAACACATCACAAAGATGAAAGTGTTCAACACGCAGAAGTACTTATTACAAATCAACCTCATAACCTTAGCCAATCACGTCAAACGTGATTCTAACAGTACGATCCTCGAGTTCAAAGAAGTTGAAGACAACAACTTGCTCAGACTTCAGGCCGCTATCAATGACAAATTCCTTCCACCCTTTGTGCAGACACAGCCGCCCGTCAACGCCTACACTGTACTTGGCTGGTTTAAGGTATCCATTACCAAGAACAACTTGAAGAATTCCTTTCTTCTTAAGCCGCACATACATAATAGCCTGCTGAGGAATTTTCTGTAAAAAATAATAAAATTGTTTGAGAACGAAACTAGCAGTAAAATTCTCATGTTTTGAACAGAGATAGATGAAGTGCACAATAGTCCAACAAGTAGTACATATAAAACGTTTTCAATATGCAGTATGGAACTTACAAATATGCAGTTCTCTTCGAACAATCATGCAGTGCTATAGACTAGCTACATGTAGTACACACCATACAAAATTGGAAAAAATGTAGAAATATGAAGTGCTCTGCTAATATATAAGCAGTTCACATATTCTAACCTGTAAACTAAAACATAAGCTACATGCACACGAGCAAACAAAACAAGAAAATAAGAACACATTGCAGTACACTTCAAAAAACACAAAGAAAAAAGTGCGTTCCTAAAATACTACAAGTTTAGGATACAATGGAATTATACAAATAAAAACTAAGAAAAAAAATCATATCTAATGAAACATACCATCTTGTAGTGAGTCTCCACATCTGTTGGCGTAAGCTGGTGGACAAAAGGACTCGTGCAGCCAAGGCCACGGCGAAGCAGCGCAGAATAGAACGCAGATACGTTGATCTGGCCCATATCCAATCCTTCTGTGAATACTGTACCATATGCAAGCTGCTCGGCTCACCCAGTTCGGCACAATACCTTCCCACCACGACGAGCACGACGAGCCTACGAGCAAGCTGAACAATTGCAGTACGTCGGCACACCACAACCATGGCCGCAACAGAAGAGATACGCACTGGGGCCTGGAGCCATCGCAACAAAAACCTAGAGAAGCAAAAAAAATAGTAGGCTGGATAAAGGAGAGAACTTGCGGCTAGAGGAGAAAAATGAAATGCAAACGAAGGGTATAAGTTAGCCTTCATTTATATAAGAGGAATGCAAAAAGGTCAAAACTGAAAATTAAAGGGGACTTAATGGAAATTATGTTCCCAAGAATAAAGGACAATCAATGAAAGCTTATGTTACTAAAGAAAGAGGAATGGAAAAAGAAGGTGTATTTTGACTACAGAAATTCCCACGAACAAAACCACAGATCATTAAAAAATAATACTCTGAAAAATTATAATCAACGGACCATTTTATGTGTGCAATTCTCCAAATTCGTACCAGGAAGTTCACTATATGTGTGCATGAAGTGCAGTACGTGCTTTTTGGCACAAAGAAGGATGCATGCAGTGCAAGATGTGTACACCTGCAGCACAGAACTATGACGAATGCAGTGCACATAGGGGCACAAAAGCAGTGCACAATCGTACACTAAGAAAAAAGGATACGAAAGAGGAAAAACAATAAAGAAAAATGATACCAATCGAGTGCACAAAAATGTAGCCCAGAAAATGTGCAGTACGGTATGCGTGCACATGTAGTACTGTAACTAAATCAATGCAGTGCATGCATGATTTACTAAAAAAGCAGTGCACGCCCCAACGTTGAAAAAGTAACAAAGGAAAAAAAATGACCACCCAGGTGCTACCGGCCCCAGCCAGTCTCGTAATAGGTCTGCACCCACAGAAGGGGAGTCGTTCTGAGCCACAGTGCATGGGGCCGGTTGCACGTGGGCCCACATGTCATAGAGCATATAGCTACGAGTGCCGTGTATAAGCGCCAGGTAAGTATACGGAGGAGTTTGACCAGTATGCCTCGCCAGCGCTTATAAATAGGTCAGGCGCGCCTTCCGCGGGCGAGGTGGGACTAAACATTAGGACGCACACACAGCGAAACGGGAACCAAGCCGTGATCACAGGCCGACTTGGACCCAAGTATGTCTCTAAACTAGCCGAACAAAGGCCCAACAAGCCCGACTAAGAAAAAACAATAAGTTAAAAAAATGCCCCCCACCCCCCTTTCCCTACCCCTCCCGTACCAGCGATTGCAGTAGGTACAAGCAAAAACAAGATGCAGTACGTAGCTGTAAACAATACAGTGCACTACGTTACACGATGCAGTGCGGTATGGCAATCTAGTTCCCGATTACCCCTACACGAATAAATAAACTCAAAAAACAGTGAAGTACGCACATGTATACACAAGTGCAGTACTGAATTCTAGAAGATGCAGTGCAGGACTATATACTAATGCAGTTCATTATCGCACAGGATGCATCTACAAAAACGTAACAAAATGCCCGTTCGCATAGAAAAAAATGGCGGTTAAAAAATGTGCTGATAAAAAATAAAACAAACCCACCTTAAAAAAAACCACGCTCGCATACAACCACCCGATCGGAGCAGTTCCATCGCCACAAGCCCACGACCACAGATGCAAAACCAACCCACGATCCGCACAACCGCATCATCAGCGCGATCGTGCAGTTCATCCGACGAGGCCATCCCACCCCGCGCCCTCCCCTTAAATTCAGACCCCTGCCAAAGGCCTTCTCATCCAAAAAACCATAAGTATCCATTGCGCTCCCACCAAAAGCACCAAGCCCTGCCACCGGCGATGACGTTCACCGACGAGTACAAGGGCGACAACGCCGTGAAGGCGCACCGCAACACCAAGTTGCACGTAATCCACACCAACGACAAGAAGCAGATGGCGATCACCCTCGCGTAGTACGAGCGCCACCTCAGCCTCCAGCGCCACAAGATCGTCGGCATTGATCTCGAGTACGACAACGACCCTGAAGCGACGCAGAAACCCGCCCTCTGCCATCTCTCCATCGGCAAGAATCACCCAGTGCTGCTCTTCCAAATGAGCGACACTGAAAGGTGCACCGTCTTCGACAACTTCCTCGCCGACCCCAGGTACACCTTTGCAGGCTTCTCCATCGACGGCGACAAAACCAGGCTGGAGCGCGTCAAACTGGAGGTCGCTAACTTCGTCGACATCCAGAAGGAGTGGAGGGTGCCTGAGGCAACCAAGCCGTTGGACTCCCTCAGAGACGTCTCCGGCGTGCTCATCGACGACTATTACAACAACATGAAGAAGAAGATCACCGACGAAGAGCACCAGCGCTGGGCCATCCTGGCTCTGTCCAGGAGGCACATCGAGTACGCGGCAAAGGACGCCTACGTAGCGTACGAGATATGGAACCGCATCACCCTCACCCAGGATGGCCTTCGCCGTGTAAAGCTGGAGAAGGAGGAGCCCCCCAAGAAGCGCGCCAAGAGCAGCTGGGGATGGGGAGAGCCTGACTGGTGAAGAAGAAGATGGTGCCAGCCAGGAGCCAAGAATGCCAGCGTTCTTTTAGAATTATCATCAAATTTGCTTTGTGTTGTTTGCTTATGTATCGTTAGTTTGCTTGTGTGCTGAACCTAGTTTGCTTGCCATGCACAATCGCCTGTAATGAAGAACTCAGATTATGTTAGTTTGCTTTCTGTTCAACTTAGCTTGCTGGTGATGAAATTGTCGTATAGAATGCAAACAGGACACATGCAGTGCAAGTTGCACATGAATGCAGTACAGAATGCAAACAGCACGCATGCAGTGCAAGTTGCGCACGAATGCAGTACACTAAATCTGTCGAATGAAGTCTTAACATACCCAACAAAGAAGTGCACGAACATAAATTTGAAAAAAAGGAATACATAAGAGCAAAAACACAAATAGAAAAAATGCAAAACACGTAAAATAATTCAATACAGTCCGGAAGTACACGAAAGTACAGCACAGAACCATAATGAGTGAAGTACAAATATGATTTACAAAGCAGTGCACTCCCATACATTGGGAAAAAAGATTACATAATAGCAAAAAGACGGAAGCAAAAAGAAATGGCAACTATACATGCAGTACGCAATGCATACACATGCAGTACGTAACCCTGATCAATGCAGTGCACACTCCAACATTGACAAAAAACACATAGGGCAGAAAAAAAATGACCACCCAGGTGCTACCGGCCCCAGCCAGTCTCGTAATAGGTCTGCACCCACAGAAGGCGAGTCGTTCTGAGTCACAGTGCACGGGGCCGGTTACACATGGGCCCACAGGTCATAGAGCATATAGCTGCGAGCGTCGTGTATAAGCGCCCAGATAAGTATACGGAGGAGTTCGACCAGTATGCCTCGCCAGCGCTTATAAACAGGTCGGGCGCGCCTTCCACGGGCGAGGTGGGACTAAACATCAGGACGCACACACAGCGAAACAGGAACCAAGCCGTGCTCACAGGCCGACTTGGGCCCAATTACATCTTCACTACCCAAACACACGACCAACAAAGCCCAATAAGAAAAAACAATACGTTCAAAAATAAAACATTAAAAAGAAAAATGACAAACATTTTTTAAATGAATAAGAACAAACAAAATAAAATGTGCGTCGGCACTGTAAGAATATTAATAAATAAAACGCAGGAAGCCCAATGTCAACGTACAGATGCAGTCAGCGACGTACAATAACGCAGTTCTCCACGTGGAAGCACAAACTATTTTTTTTCTGAATTGCAGTTATCTTCGCTCTGCAATGCAGTATGGCTGAAATAAGAATGCATCCCTGTTACTTAACCAAAGCACTCCGACAACCCCTAGCCACACTACCCTCCATCCACACAAACGCTGTATTACCACAAAGATCAAGAAAAGAAAAGAAAGAACACCATCAAGAGAAGAAAAAAAGGTACATCTGTGTGAATCACTCTGTAGTACACTACGTGGACCTGAGCAGTTCGTTTCTGATAGAAAAGAAGTGCACTGGCTTGGACAATTGACGGAAAACACAATCATCACATTTTCTGACAGTTGCGTGAATACATTGATCTAATCACAAAAAAAGAGGCGACGACGTTCCGGATTTCCAACGCACTAACAAGAGCCTCCTCATAGCAGAACCTCTTGGCAGTTGCCACGTAAACTTAAAACAGAGCCCCACCACGCTACCGCCCCGCTCCACCTCTCCCACGTCCTGTCAAGGAGAGCAGAGGAGAAAACACAACTGCTTTGTCCCACCAAAAAACCCAATTGCATCTTCTTCTCCGCTCTTCCTTTCACTAACCTCTCTCTCTATAACAAACACCAGAGAACACAGGAGAATCATGGCGGATGCACCTCTGTACAAGCAGCGCCGCAAGTACACCAGGGAGCTCCACGACGTCCACCTCCACGGCAATCACAAGCTCCATGTCCTTTGCACAAGCAAGGGCAAAGACGTGGACAAGATGATGTCCATGTTCAGGAGGAAGCTCGGCGGAATGCCCGTCAAACTAGTCGGCATTGATGTTGAGTACACACACTACGAGAAGCCATAGCGTGAAGCGGTACTACAGCTATGCGTAGAAAAAGAATGCCTTGTCTACCACATATCTGTAGCTAAAGACAGGTAAGAATAATTGTTGCTTGTCAATATTGATTTTAAATTTTCTTCACTGCAATTGCCATAATATTTAACCTTTGGTTCTCATTCTTGAAAAAGCGTGGCATATGAATTTATTGACAGTTTTGATCTGGCTCCATGTATGTCACTCATGTGTTCAATTCTTGAATTATATTATCTAGCAGTACACGCAGTTTAATTATATTTTCTTCACTGCAACATTACCATACAAAACATGTATGAAATTAGGTTCAGGAATACAAGCATACACAAAACATGCATTGTTTATGCAATCTATTATCAGATTTAATAGTTATGCTGAACAAAGTATTAGCAACTGCTCAATGCAACAGATTCAGATATCCATATTGCAGTTCAGTTTCAGAAAAACACAAAAAAAACATTGCTAGTTCTAAAGAAATAAAATATATTCACTCTATACAAATATATTGCAGGATAATGGAACTAGACAAATTCATGATGAATGATGAGTACACCTTCGTCGGATTCGCTATTGAAGGAGACAAAAGCAAGCTGAAGGTATCTGGTTTGGAGATCAACTCCAACAACTACATTGATATTCAGGTGGAATGGAGAGACCCATACAATAAAATGAAGTTTGACTCTTTGGCTGATGTTGCTGGCAGGATGATAGACATTCACTACCATGACATGAAGAAAAAAATTAACCGCAAGGAGGACCATACTCTATGGGGATTTTGCCCGCTGCCAAACAAGCTTATCAAGTATGCAGCAATAGATGCATTCACAACATATGAGTCATGGAGAATCATCTATGATGTCATAATGGGACTGTACAAGGCAAAAAGAGACAAAGAAGAAAAGAAGAAGAAGAACAAGGCTGTAATCCAATACAACAACTAGAAAAAATCAGGGCTGTGCTTAGTCTCACTTTACTTTAAGCGTTGTGTTGTTCTTTGTTTCATGTATGCAAGATTTTGATAATGTCCGTTGCTTCATATCAAACATTTCTTTTATAAAAACAATGTCAGTTTGCTTGTGATTAATTGCACTCGCAGAAATTAGTTTGCATTAGAACAAGTATATACACAAGTTTGAAAAATTTAATGAGTGACACCAAAACATAGTATGCACATACAAAACATAACAGTCCACAAAAATAGTAATTATATAAAAATAAAAATTAATATTGATATATCTAAAAAAATATAATCCGTATACCTTTCTAAACAAACGTCAATACAGTTCACAGAACGAACATAAGGCAGTTCAACAAGTGTATCCGTGAAGTGCAGTACATGCATAAATGAAGAACGACAAGGGCCCCAACACACACACTTGCTACACGAAGTGCAGTACTCAACATTGGTGAAAGCAGTACAAATGGAAAGGGCCCCAACACATAAATGAAGAACGACAAGGGCCCCATCAAAGGGGACGCGCACAAAACCACCCCCACACACCCTAATATAGACAGGGGGCGACGGGGTATGACGGACTCACCTACGCATGCGGCGCCGCGGCAAGCTGCGTCGCCACCTGCTCCAGCTCGTTCCAGGCTCGGCCTCGCAGGGGGATGCGGAGGGGGGTCACGAGTGACCCCCCCTCCCCACCCCCTGCTCGGCCTCGCGCTAACGCATGCAGTGCGCTTGGTTGACAGGCGCAGTGCGGACATTCTGTTTTTTCCATCAAAGGGGACGCG